>NC_059109.1:50439292-50776375 GCF_020740685.1 Jaculus jaculus
TCTTCAAGCAATTTGGTTTCAGCAACTTGGAAAATGAGAAGACCAGCCAAATAAAATTTCAAAATTGAGACATCTTACCTTTATTATTTAAAATTCAAAATATCTCTTATGTATTTCTGATGTATTAAATTACTTTCTTGTTTCTGAGTTACAATTGTAAATTCTTTAGAGCCATCATACACATTACTACTCTTTTAATGTTTAGCTCTTTGAAAAAAATATTTATTTATTTCAAGGAAAGAGAGAGAGAGAGAGAGAAAATGAGTGAGAATGGTCACATTAAGGCCTCTTGATACTGTTAACAAACTTCAGATTCATGTACCACTTTGTGCATCTGGTTTTATGTGGGTCCTGGGGAATTTTCAGGCTGTCAGGCTTTGAAACCAAGTACCTTTAACCACCAAGTCATCTCTCCACCCCTAAAACTCTAGCACTATTACACCATTGCCAACCAAATGAAGAATATCCATTTTCCAATGTTGACTTAGGGCATTTGCCATCCAAAGAAGGCTTGAGATATATAGGAGATGACAAATTAACTTTTACTTAACAATTACTTATACAAACACCTAATTTCTTCAGAGTGGTTTTTGAAGTATTGGAGATATAGCAGTAGACATTGGAAAAGATTCCCTTTTCTACAAGGCATAGTCTACTGAGATTGTTAGGTATTAAATACATGAAATTGAGCTAGTAAAAAAGAGATGTAAATGTGGGTTATAAGGAGATACACATCACACAGAGTGCAACAAGTGTAACAAGCTCTTGATTTAAGTCATGTTAGAGGGCTTGAGATTCAGGAAAAAAATGCTCAGCAGTCCTGAGGCATAGTAAGCAAAGCAAAGGAATCATATAAACTAATTAGATGAGACTATTTGGCAATAAGCAGTGACACAGAGCCCAAAAAATCTGTTTGGACTTTGAAATACACCTTACTTTGACATGTTTTATAACTACATGGGCATTGTATGAACTCTATCTTTTTTTTCTTGCAGACAAACATATATATTTCTAATTCTAATGAAATCTAGATATCAACTAGATCGTTCTGCCCTTTAAACTTTCAAATAATTCATGCTAAAATATGCAACATTAGGTAATAGTAAAACTAACAACTGCCACAATCTCTGACATTTTTTATATAGGTGAGGTATACCCATTGAATTAATTTAATTTGAAATTAAATTAATTCAATTGGAAAATGTGAACATCAAGCAGGGCAAGCAATTAAAGAAAAATACTCAGTAACTGCCATGTAACAAAAGTGAAAATGTTAAAATTACAAATTCAGTCCTTCAGCAATTGGATATTGGAAAGACTTTAGACAGATTTTAACTTTAATGGCTGAGACTAGTGCGAGAATAAGAAGGAATGTTGGATCCAGAGCAGAAAAGAACACTGCAACTCATGCTGTTCTGTCAGGATGCTTGAGTTTCTGCAGAAAAGAGACCTGACAATGTCTCCATTTGTTGGTTCAGGAGAGTCATTAGGTCTGTTAGTCACTGACTAGAAAATACTGCCTAATGTGAGAAATGAAAATTTCATGCCCATGGAGCATAAATATGTGGATCCAAAGATACACCAGTCACACTGTTCAAGAATCTGAGATTATGTTTAAAAATACCCTAGAAGGGTGTGGTAATGCATGCCTTTAATCCCAGCACTTGGGAGGCAGAGGTAAGAGAATCACCATGAGTTTTAGGCCACCCTCAGACTACATAGTAAACTCCAGGTCAGCCTGGGCTAGAGCAAGATTCTACCTCAAAAAAACTAAAATAAAAAAAGAAATAGCCTAAAACTAAAGAAAGAGTGAGAATATTTGTTAGAAAACTATGGAGCTCTCTGATAGCTGTCTTCCTCTCCAAGGAACATGGTTCATCCATGGGGAATATAATCACAATGAACAACCAGAAAAGTCCATGTCTATAGCAACTTATCTTATAACATATGGGGAAGACTAAGAAATGATTCTTCATGTTAGAAAAGAGAGAAGAGGAGAATTATAATAATTCTTATGTCAATGGAGAGTATAAAACATCTTAGTTATGATTATTGACCTCAAGAAAAGACTAAAAACTGAAAAACATAAGCAAAAATTTAAACAAGTTTGGACCTGAAAAAATACCCAAATTTCCAAATAGATGACAAAGTAAATTATTAAAAAAAAAAGAAATATAATTTAGTTAAATTACTTTTAAATGAGAGATGTGCTCATGTTTACCAATACAAATCAAATTTTATAAGGTCTCTAACATATGCTATTCATATATATGTATATGTGAAAGGAAATTATATATATATATATATATATATATATATATATATATATATGTAGATAAATAGTACATGAAAACAACAAATATCCTTGTTTGCCTTCAAGATGATAAGTTTCTATATATTCCCTAGGTCTACCCAGGAGGGGTGTATTGAACCAGAAGATAAATTGTGCATCACACAGCTTCCACCTGGTTGCCTCCTGTTCGGCATTCTCTTTCTTCCTGGTTTCACAGACAACCCCTTCTTCCATTTCCTTTGCTTGTCACATTCTCTCTGATGAACTTAGAATTCTGCTTTGCTGGGTCCTTTAGCTTGATTATTACCCACCCATTTGCTTTTCCCTCATCTTCCCCATGATCATGTATACAAGGATTGCCACTGAAAAGAGACACAAGAATATTTAACAGAGATGTTACAAAAAATATTTTGAAATTATGTCTGGATGTGAAGACATACAGTAAAAGTACCAACTGTTTCATAGCTAAATGATAAATACAATATCAATCAAGATGCAAATATATTTATATAAAATTTATTATATTTTGATACAAACATATTTTGAAGGAAAATTGTCATACAAGAAGATAAAAAGCACTGTAAGTCTTAAGATTTGAATAGATTTATATCTTATAGAAACCAAAATGTGGACACTTAGATGATAGCTGTGAGACAGAGACATGGTTACATAGAGAAAACAAGCAAGGGATACTTTGACCCTTATAAAAAGTAGGAAGAGGGATTTTTTATAAAATAGATCTCACCATAGGGCAATAAACAAGATCATATTTCCTGCTTTTTACCATACTTCACAGAACCTCACTTTTTATTAAAGACCTAAATATAGAACTTTTAGACAAGACTGTCCTTCTGAACTAGAGGCAAAGAAGGATTTATGGTAAAATGCTTGAGGAGGACAAGTTTGAGTAGCAATTGTCTTAAATGAGCTGAGTAAAATAAAAATGTTTATATTATAGAAACCAAGACCACTGTCAAAAGACAGATTTGTAAGGGAAACTAGCTCTACAGCATGTGATCAACCAAAGAGTTGTACATAGATTACATTGAAAAATCACTTTAAAATTAATATTAGTGAGATGAACTAAACAGAAAAGACACAATATTTAGAAAGAGCTAATTTAGAAAGAGGAAGCCTGTGTAACCAAGGAATAAAAAAGCAGTCTGCAGCACTTTAGTAAAAAGGCAATTGCAAATAATAATCTACTACATCACACATAGTTTTACAAAAGTCATAATTTCAAATGTTTATAATTTTGAAGATGTGTTAAAATAATTATTGTTATATTTTATTAAGTTATTAAACAATACAATGATATAGATATGTACTGTGTAAAACATTATATATATATATATATATATATATATATATATGCTGTCATGATTAAATTAGGAAAAATATTATGCATCAATTTTGTTGGGAGAACACTTTATATCCTAGTTTACTATTGTACAATAAGTATCTTGAACCTACCTTTTCAGTTTAACTGAAATTTTGTTACCTTTAATGACCTTTTTCCTAATCCTTACATCTAACTAGTAATGAATAGTTTAGCCATTGCTCTGTGCCTTTTTATGGCACTAACTCTTATAGGTTCCGTATATGAAAGAGATCATGCCATACTTGTCTTACCTGAGTCATTCTACTTAGATTGATATTCTCCAAGTTCATCCATTATCACAAATGAAAAATTCTCTTCTTTTTTTATGGAGGCATCATGTTTCATTTTGTATGCATATATTTTTCATTTGTTCTCTTGCCCAATTGTTTTAGTTAGGACTTTTTAGATTATATTGAAAGAAGTGATAGGCTCACAACCTTTCTCCTGAGTATGATGTGAGCTGTGGCTTTGCCATCTATAGTGTTCATTGTGTTAAGGGATAGCTTTTCTATATCTAATTTTAGGTCACTTTTCATCATCAAAGTACATTGAACTTTATCTATGTCTAGATTTCTTTTTTAAAAACATATTTGAAAACAAAATGAAAATTATATTTATTAAGCCTATGTCTTAAAATACAAGTCTTTCTCTTTCATTTAGCCATTATGCTATGATTTGAAAAGAAATTCATGAAGTTAGAAGTAATAAAGGGAGCTTCCAGCACCAAACATCCAAGCTTTCTTAATGCTTCCATTCACTATATTTTATATATAAAAAGCATTATTAAGCTAAGGAGATAAATTAATAGTTAAGAGCACTTGGTGTTTAAGCATGAGTACCTCTCAAGCCAGAAACCACCAAGTTCTAACCCTCAGAACTCACACACACACACACACACACACACACACACACACACACACACACACAAACCATTGGGCATGGCCATGTGCCTCTGTATTCCCAATCCACAGAGGCAAGAACTGAATTATTGGGGCTCACTGGTAGACAGCAGCTTCAGCTTGAGGGTGATATTCCATATCAAGGAAAGAAACATATGAGATAATAAGAGAAGAACCCCACACTTTCCTCTGACCCCCACACATCTGTACACACCACATACATACATCACACAAACCACACTGCACACCTACTCTAAAAATGCATACAAACACATGCACAAATAAGAAAAAGTATTATTAACTCAATATAGAATAAATGCTGAGAAACTCATGTTTATTGTCATGTGTGGATTTTTGCAGCTCATTTGTTTCATTTGATTGATTCTGCACTATGCAGATCTTTTTTAAACAGAAAACAACAGAATCTCCTATACTTAAATTTATTTATTTAACAGAGAAAGAGGAGAGAGAGAGAGAGAGAGAGAGAGAGAGAGAGAGAGAACACTCCAGAGCCTCCAGACAGTGCAAATGAACTCCAGACGCAGGCGCCCCCCTTGTGCATCTGACTAAGGTTGGTCCTTTGGCTTTTCAGGCAAATGCCTTAAGCACTAAGCCATGACTCCAGTCCTATACTTAACATTTTTTTAATAAATCTCTTTGTCAAGTCATTTGTTTACTGTGCTATGTGTCTGTGTACAGGTATCCAGCGTAGAAATGAGAGGCCAGACAGCTTAGTTGTAGTGAGGTGCAGCTCAATGAGGTTCCTAAACCTCACAATGCTCTTCATGGGGTGGAACTTCTCCTTGAGGGTCAGTATTTCTCATACATTTTCAATTAATTGTATAAATATAAGACTTTTGTGTCATAGAGTCTTCAGGTTGTCCAATGGGATAATTTACATGTGTTTAAGCCCTTACCTATTCAATTAAGATAAGAACTATTCAATTAATGTAAGAACTTAATATTGCACATCAAGTGAGATTTAAAAGTATTCATAAAAAAGATCAAAGCTGCTTGCCATTCAGTGATAGGTTACTAGATAAAAACAATATACACTGCATAACATTGTATTGTCAATTTCTTAACAAATCATCATCAGTTATTTTTGCAGCATTATTTGTTTCATTTTGCTTTATAAGTTGAGTGACCTCAAGGTTTACATGGATTCTAGAGTACCATTCACAATTATTATGCATCCGTATCCACTCTTTAGTGCTACAATATATTAACTTCAAGTACATGGAAAGTTCTATATTTATTCTCATGCTGCCTGCAAAATATGGTGAAATATGCAATCGTATTCAATAGTCTTGGCATTGTCAGCATAACTTGTGACAAAGAAGGGTTTGAAAGCATCTAAAAATAACTGGTAGGTGCTAAATAATAAAAAAAAAATGTTAGTATTAATCTCATCTGTGAAATTAGGAATTTGTAATTTTTTGTACTTCCATAAACTATGAGAAACAACTATGAAAATATTTAGGTTGTATGACGTATGTAGGAATTGAATATGGTTTACATCACATCTCTACAGACTCATATTGATGAATAATTTTTGAAGGAAACACATTGGCCAACTCAAAGGGGGAAAAACAAAAAAGGTTCTGTCTTTTTTATGCTCATTTTTCCTGCAGTGGAAGGGATAGTATTCAGGCACACAGGCTAGGCAAGCACAATCCTGCTAAGCTACATCTTCAGGCCTCTTGAATGTTCCCAAATTTTTAAAAATAAATTAATACTTTCCTAATTTGCAAGATGGTTGATTCTTCTGTGATCTACCAAATGATTATTGAGTACCAAGTCATTTTCTGGGTCTCTAGATAAAATACTATAATAAAAGCAGAAAAATATTGCTGTCTTGGTTCAAAATTTACTAGGGATATGACAGTTCTTTTAAATAATGATGAGAATTAAGAGATATAATGTTCTCAGCATCTTTACTTGTTTTTAGATAAAGACTTCTACATAGAAATTCTGTTGACTATCTTCCTTTAAAGTGTAGACTAATGAATTGGATTACATGTAGTGCTTCCTTTCAGCAGTACTTATAAAATATTTTTATTTATTTATAAAAGAGAGAGAGGTAGAATGAGAATTAGCACACCATAGCTTCTTGCCACTGCAAACAAACTACAGACACATGTGTTACTTTGTACATCTAGTTTTATGCAAGTACTAGGGAATTGAATTGCGGACTTAAGCCTTTGAAAACTAATATATTTAACTGTTAAACCATCCCTTCAGCCCCTTTCAGTTATATTTCCAAGAAATTATAGTTATTCATACCTTTATAGATGAAGAGAACTCATAAGACCAAATTTCATTCACTATTAAATGTTCACATCTCTTTTAAACATTTTTTGCATCTGTCCTGTCATATGCAACATGAGGGATATAATATATATCTAATATATTTTTAGCATTGTCTAACTTATTATACATATTTTATGTACCTCAATTTCATTTGTGATTTATTTTGACAACATGTCAAAAATTTGGTGGCCCAAATAATCTTTAATCCTTATAAAGCTTAAATATTAATGTATATATAATTATATTTGATACATAATTTAATAAAATTAACACATATAACTTAAGTAAAATTTGAAATATTTGTTAATAGGAAATAAGGCTTATTAGTGAATTCATGACTTAATCTTCAGAGTTTAATTATAATTGAAAATGCAAAACATTTATTGTCATAGACCTTATGTTTTGCTGAGAAACTAATATCAGAAATTACCTTGAGCTGAATATTTGTTAAGGAGATATCACACTTGGGAAATATTTGTGAAATTCTAATCCTTGTGCTCTCTTTCTAAGAGGAAGTGAAAATCATCAAACAGCATACTTGAAACATATACTAAATAATTTATTTATGAATTTGCCCCTAGTCCTGGCCAATATTACCTTGTTCACAAGGGCTAATGCTGTTGAGGGTAAATCGTTTTCATCTTCACTACACTTGACACAAGTTGTATAATTTGGTATGCTAACATTTCCATGAAAAGTATAACTGAATGTTAGCTGAGCAGAAATCATGTGGTTAATATGCTCAGAGCATTTCAGCATTGTGACAAGTCTAGTTTCCATCTGACTTTCATTTCCTAGGAATGATAGACTTCCATTAACATTTGCTAAGATGTATGCCTGCTGTAAATTAGTTCTTTGAATTTCATTCACCTAAAATAATATGTTATTGGATGCAGAATATAGGACTGACAGATTTGCCTGTCAATGCTTTGAGGATGCTGATCTGCTGTGTTTATATCATCGTTGCTGCTGGGGAATCTGGTAATTTTTGATATTTTGCATGTGATAGTCCTTTTCTTATTTACTTTAAGATATTGCTTTTCTCACTGATTTTTGAGAAGTTGTGCATAATGCATCTGGGCTTAGTTTCCCCTATGATTCTTTTACATAAGTTTATTATAACAGCATGTGATGCTTACAATTATTATCAAATTTACACAATTTTGCCAGATCAAAATTTCTGAATTTTGCTGACTTTTGCTGATATTATTCACCCACATCAGCATGCACACTCCTCTCAGGACACTACAGTTGTTATCTCTCTCAGAGTTTTCCAGAGAACACTAATATATCCTTAATATTTTGAAAATAATTTTAAAAGTTTTTATTTTATTTTTTAATTAGTTATGGACATACTTAATATGGAAACATCATGTGTTTGTACCATCCTTTCCCTCATCTTTGCCCGTTTTCTGAAGGGCCCTACTCATTGGAGTTGCAGATATCCCCATATGGATTATGGGTTATGCATTGTGGGACAAGCAGTCAGTTATTGGAGAGAGGGTACATGATATGTTGGTACCATCATTTCCCTCTTCCCTGCCTCCATCAGACTGAGGACCCTCCATAGAGGCATTGCTAGTAATCATCATGGTGTTGTTGGTTGTGGGTTATGAGTTGTGAGAGGAGCATTCAGTCATTGTGAAGAGCAATGCTTCTGGATATTCCCTCCCACCCTGTGGCTCTTACAATCTTTCTGCCCCCGCTTCTGAATAATTCCCTAAACCTTGGCAAGTGTCTTGTAGGTCTACATTAATGTTCAGCTCTCAGCAACTTCTGGATTTCTGCTTTGGTATATTTTGAGTATAGTCAAATAAAATACTATAATAAAATTTATTTATTATAGTATGTAGATCACTGTCACCCTGGTGCGTGTGGGTTGTCTGGCTAGCCACAGAAGCAGCACTCTTGCTCATCTCATCAATTCCTCTTTGGTTTTACCTGGGCCTGAGCTGATGACTGATTGCAAGGGGCAGCTCATAGCATGATAGGAAGTCAGCTATCATTTTGTCTGGTTGATAGATTTTGGCTGTCTTTGGTTTTCACTTCCTTTTTAAAAGAAAAACAGATTCTCCAATGGAGAATGAGATCAATCTAGGTTAAAGGGGATAAACATAGTTAATTAACACAGATTTTGATGGGTGTATCCTCTCATTTGGCCAAAAACTAGTGTGAGCTTCTCATTGGATTCCATGATCCTGATCTCCATAGGATTCTGATTTATTTTATTATTCTGGTTTATTTTGAATAGTTTCTACTCATAAATTCCTGGCTTCATTCATCTTTTTCTATACTATGAGATTTTCTATTAATTATTGTACATGTTTCATTTCAAATATTATAGTTATGTTGTCATCAACTTTAACTTTTAGTTTAGGGAATTTTAGGAAAGATTTATTACATTGGTATTATCAATTAATAAAATAGTGTATCACTCTTCTCTCTTCCCTGAAAAATAAGGATGGAGCTAAAAGTCTTGAGCTTTTAATTATGGTTTGATCTTTCTGATAATAGTGCCCCATTTTACTGAAGATACTGTCACATGTTAATAAAGTGAGGCAGAGTCTAAGCTATACCCATAGTGGTCTATTCAAATGACTGGTCAAGTAAATATGAATATTCAGGGTATGAAGATGTCCAACAAAGTGAAGAATTTCCTACTACCTCTGAACTCTACCTATCCCCTCCTTTACTAGTGCTCACTTAGTTTTTCAACAGTTCGTGATGAAAACAGCATAGTGATATTGAGGTACTGGGAAGGGATGCTGGTAAAATACAGAAAACTTGGAATTGAAATGTGTAACTTATATTTATTTTTCTACAGTGGCACCTCATTCCAATGTTTTTCACAAAATAAATGTAAATGACTTTAATAATTGGCCACGCTGTTAATAACCCCCTATTTAAGAGGTCAGGGTTCATATAATTTTGATAGTATTGTTACTGTGCTGGGCATTATCACTAAGGCCCATGAGAGCTCCATAGAATCTACTCTTTATCTTTATGTTACTTATAAATGAAATCCTGAACTTTAGAAAAATTGCCTCAGGCTTCTAAATGAAGACCAGAATTCTACCCTGAATCTACACACTCACATCTACCATGTAACATATCATCCCATATATGTTAAACTTTGAGGCAATGAAATTTTGTGCACTATGCTTATATTTAAGTTATCACTAAGATGGAAAATTGATTCTGAAAGGCATTTGAGTTTGTATTTGTACATTAAAGTTTAGCATTGTATCTAATCTGGATTGCATGTAACAGGTCTGAAACAAGGATTATTTACATATTTATGTCATTAGGGACATCTGTATGTTTAGGATACCTTTTATTTTTTTTTTTTCATTTTTACTTGAGACACAGGCAGAGGCAGAGAAAAAGAAAGAGAGAGAGAGAATGGGTGCACCAGAGCCTCTAGCCACTGCAAATGAATTCCAAATGCATTCACCACTTTGTGCATCTGACTTATGTGGGACCTGAAGAATCAAACCAGGATCTTTAGCCTACTCAAGAAAGCACCTTAACCACTAAGCAATCTCTCCAGCCCAAAGTTTAGGATAGCTTAACTAATAGGGTCCTGACCAAAGAGCAGTACAAACCCCCTACTAAAGATGAGACTGACAGAAGCAGCAGTGGGAATGTTGTTTCCAATCATTATTCTTCATATTACCACATAGAATATCTATAGCAATGTATACCCAGAGAAAACTAGCTCTTTAATTCCTTCTTTTAAGCTTTACATTTTCCATCCCTCTTTCTAAAATTAATTTACATGTGTTGAAATTTCATTTTTGAATCACCAACACTTAACTGATGTTTTCACCTTCTTTGAAGAGATGGGAGAGTTTGTCAATTTTACTTTCACCATATTGCTCATTTTCATTCCCTTTATATTATAAAGAGTGAAAAAGAAGATGAGAATAAAAGGGATCACCAGACATGATGGACATGCTTCATATATTTTATGAAACGTGCACCAATTTGTAAATTATTTGCTTGCTATTTATTTTAAAGATAATGTCCTATGCAGCCTATGAAGTATGCAAATGTGGTCAAGGAAGGCCTTGAACTTCTGATCTGCCTGCATCTACTATCCAAGTACATGTGCTACAATTATAACACCACAATGCCTGACTTTGCAGTGCTGGGCTCCAGCCCAGGGCTTCCTGTAGGTTAGGTAAGCAACATACAACCTGACATACACCTCCCACGCACCCTTTTCTAACTCTTTAAATTCCATGTTAATGAATACATCTCAGAAAAAAAGGATTAACACTATCAAGACTTAAATGTCTCTAAAACATAACCATATGCAATTCCCTATAATAATTATTTATCCCTTATCTGCTTTAGCAAAGAAATCCTAACAATTATCTACCCATCAGTAATATAAAAAGCAGTAACAAGAGATTTTCAGTAGCGGGAGTGGTGTGTAGACAGAATAATTATGGACACAATAGTTTGAACAAATATATTTTCTCTCTTTTTAATTTTTTTTAAATAATGACTTATACAGTGGTCATACTTTTTGATCCGACCAAGAAATTTACCAAAGGATAGGCTACTTTTGTGAGGTACAAGGTGGGCAGAGGAATAATAGAAGAGTTGGCAAATAGCAATTCTGAAAATATGAGCAGTGGGCCAGCATGAGACAACTCGGAGTGTGGGGAGCAGGTGGGCCGGCATCTTGGCTGGGCTGGGGCGGATCATGAATCATGACTAAGCCCTGATGAAACTGACTGCAAACAAATAATTGGCTTTAAGTTATAAGAAAGATAAAACAGCATAGCCAGCTACTTTCTCAACACTATAAAACAATTTTCTCCTGCATATTTAAATACTAATAACCATAATAATGACTTGGAATTTTCCTAACCCGCTTCACATAAAAGCACACAATACTTACATATGATGCACAAATTTCACTTTGGCATGTTTCATAGATGCTGTAGGTATACTTTAACTTTTCAATTAATAAAACTGGGACAAGCTGACCAGACTTGGAATCACTGTAATTTGGTAGGGAGAGAAATTTAATCATAACATCACCAGTTGCAAGTTTCATGGATGATACCTCTGGGACAAAAAATAGGTTGAAAAAAACACTGTAGCAAAGTTAACTAATAACATACTTACAGGTGTAGTAGGACACTCCAGCACTCAATAGGTATAAGTAGAGAAATAAAGAATCCAATGATACTCTCAGCAACAGCAAGTTCAAGGCCAATCAAGCCTACCCGAGACCATGTTTCAAAAATGAATGAGTAAATAAATAAATAAATAACAAGTAAGTACATCATGTTTTATGTGATTTGGGAGCCATCACCTATTATGACCTGCTTAAGGATGTAATTCAGAGGTTGAGCATGTGCTTAGTTATACTCTGGGTTCCACTGGAACAGAAAAAAAAGGGAGCAATAAGAGAAGGGAAGGGAAGAGCTGGGCAGTAATGGTTCATACCTTTAATCCCAGCACTAGGAAGACAGTTAGGAGGATCTCCAAGAGTTTGAAGCCACCTGGAGACTATGTAGTGAATTCCAGGTCGGTCTGGGCTAGAGCAAGGCCTTAACTCAAAAAACAATAACAACAACAACAACAACAAATAACCAAAGAAAAGTGGGACAGAGAGAAGAACGGAAAAGAGTGGTCAAGGAAAGAGGAAGAAGGTGGGAGAGGAGTGAAGAATTACCACAAGGATCCAGAGTTTTGTTTTGTTTTGTTTTTTTTCCAATGAAAGAAGTGATTAGGTATGGAGAAACATGAGACAAGTATGATATAGTGTAGCAAATTGGGGTAGGTTCATATTCTTTCCTGCATTTCTATAAGACATTCCTTTCCCCTATGAATGTACTTTAGGAAAACAGGTGAGCAGATCTTTTCCCAAAATATGGTCTAGAAGCCATATTTTGGAACATCAGCTTCTGAGCCAAAAATCACAGTGCCCATAATTGCTATTACAACAATGGAATGACAACCCTGTGCAAAGTACTGCTAAGTTCTTCAAAATCATGAGTTCACTTAGTATCTCAAATCGCACCTCTCTGTGGATATTAGTCACTTCATTATATGAACATGATTAAACACATTATAAATATCAGCTACTATCAAGTGACTTTTATGAGGTGGAAGCCACATTTTAACTTCCACTCCTCACAATCTGAAACCTGATTGTTAGCTACTAGGAAGTAGTGCTCCCACTAACTGTCCTTTGGGTGGATGGGGACTTTCATGTGCAACAGGCAAGAGCCACAAAAACTGATAAAAATTCTGGGAATCTGCATCCAAGAAAGAGAGCACCCTGTACTTCACAGAAGCAGTGGCAACATGCAGTGATGACCATGGGGAGGGGAACAGGCTGTCATTCCCTTCATCAGCAAGATGTGTCAGGAAAGATGAGTGGGGCTGGCATAAGGGTGGAAGAAGAGGAAGGTTGTGAGTCATGCTCTCATCTTAACATCTAAAAATAATCACAGCATATTAAAAGAACATATTTCCTTCTATCAAAATGAATATTTTTTAACCTATGTGTCTGTAATTTTCCATTACCAAACAGCATTCCATTGGCTTGGGGTTACATTCCTCAAAAATATTAGCTACCATCCTGAGAAACCAGGGGGCCAATTTAAATTTAATTTAAAGCACCTACATAGCCATTGACAATGCAAGCCAGGCAATCAGTGCACTGCCAGGGATGTCTTTTGAAATAACTTTAAGAGAAATGAACATAGTTCAGAGGGCTTTTAGACACAGTTAGTATATTTTCCCCACAAATTCACCACCAGAGGTCTTTAGGAGGTAAAATAATTTAGCCAGCTCCCTCAAAATCTAAATCTAGGCCTTTACATTCATAGGAAGGCAAAGCAGACTGATTCTCCCATTCCTTGTTATCACAGCAATAAATCTGCCATTATTAAAGATCAAACCCTGGGTGGTTTTTGAAGGAACACTAAAAGGACAAAGAAATATGCCTAGGAGTACAAAAATACATCTAAGATCTGCATAGTGAATCACTGGGTATTTTTAAAACTGAAACAGAATTGATCTGAAACTTCGTTATACATGCACTACAGACATGAAAGAGATCTTGAATTTTTGCTGACATCTGTGAAAGGAAAAGAATAGAAAAGAAGGAAGCAAGAAAAGAAGATAAAGAGGGAAGGAGGGAGGGAATTAGAGATGATAGAAGGAAGGAAGGAAGGAAGGAAGGAAGGAAGGAAGGAAGGAAGGAAGGAAGGAAGGAAGGAAGGAAGGAAGGAAGGAAGGAAGAAAGAAAGGACGAATAAAAGCAGGAAGGGGGAGAGGGATGAATTTGAGTTTTCTTTTGCATTCCATAATCACAGGTAAAAACCAAAAAATGCTGATACTGTGCCCAATTTAAATCTCAGACAATATTGTTTTGTAGTCTTTGTTTTCCCTTAATATGCAACCAATTGTTAACTTAGAATACCTGCTTGGGAAATGTTCAGTCAATAAAATGAAGGTATTTCAGTACAAGGAGAATGTCAGAACCCTGGGGAATTGATTGAAGATGGAGATGTTTGATAATTAAATTTGAGAAGGTGGTAAAATTAATGAAGTCAATGTCATATATGCCATTACTAAAGAAACAGCTGTTTCCACACTCTACAAACTCAATAAGTACATGTTGCAGCCCCTCAGTTGCTGTCAAGTTTGTGAATATTTTCTATACTTATAAACCTAAGCCATCCCATAGAAAAATTGCCAGTAATGTTAATAACTCACAATAGGAAAGTGATGGCATATACACAAACACACACACACATACACACACACACACACACACACACACACACTGCATGGCTAGAGAGATGGCTCACAGGTTAAGGCATTTGTCTGAAAAGCTTAAGGATCTGAGTGCTATGCTCCAGTAACAATGTAAAGCCAGATGTACTAAGTAGGGCCTGCATCTGGAATTCAACTATAGTGGCAGGAAGCCCTAAAATGCCCATACTCACTCTCTCTGTGTCTGATTGCTTCTCTTTCTTGTGGTAGATTGAATAGATGGTCCCCAATATATTTAGTGTTTTATTACTTTGTAGTTTGTATCTGCATCCACCTTGCTGGAGGCATTGTCACTGGGTAGATCTTAAGGTGTGGTGGTAGATTTGAGATTTCAATTTAAGGATATGCAAAGTGTGTCTAGCTGGAGTTCCTGAAGTGGGCTGTGCTGTGAGGCTTTCAGGCTTGTGCTTCTATCTCTGTGTTTGGTCCTGTGAAAGCAGACCAGCTTCATTTTCCATTATGGAATTTCCCCTGGATCTGTAAGCTTTAATAAATATCCTTTTCTCCATAACTGTGCCTGGTCTGGAAGTTCATTTCAGTGAACCTAAAGCTGTCTGCTACAGAAATTGGTACTAACAGTGGGGTGAGATGAGCCTGACCATGTGGAAGTTGTTCTTTTGGAACTTTTGTTTGGAGGAGTGGGTATGAACTTGGTGCTTGCAACTGAAGATGCGTTCTAGAGTGGTACGCCAAGTTTCATGGACTATTCTGATGAGAGTTTGAGAATGCTAAGTACAGACAGTATTAAACTTCCAGGCTTGGCTTATGAGCTTTCTAAAGGTAAGAAAAGACTGCAGAGGATTTTGTTGCAACTGCTTTACTGGCATAAGGGTTGGCTGTGTTTTGCTGCCCAAGCCCAGAGTTTGATTATGGTTCAACTTGTAATTGACTGATGTGATTGGCTAAATATAATTGGACTGGGAGATTTAAGATTTTTAAGCTGGAAAACATCAAGCAAGTTAAAATTATAGAGATTCAGACTGGTTTTAGGTTACTGAACTTGTTACTGACAAACACATTAACAATCTTAAGGAAGATGACCCGAGCACTTTATATTAAAACTATGGAAAGGATACCTGAGGAAAGACTATCAAAGAAATACAAATTCTTTTGGAAAGACTTAAATGGAGAAAGAACCTGCTTTTTGAGGTCATGATTTATTTCATCCCTGAATTAAGAATTGTGTCCTGCACACTTGGTATTGGTTTCAGAAGCATGAAAAATACGAGGAGTGGTTGTGAATTGCACAGGGTTCCAGGAGCCACTGCTGAGATGTGACATGTGGCAGGTCTTGATGCCCTCCCTGGTGTACTGAAGGAGCCTTTAGAAGATGGACTGTGGTTTGCATGGAGACCTGAAAATGTTTTAGATATACCAGTACTATGCAAGGGCTACCATAGAGCACACTGTTGGCCTAGGATAGATAGAAGTGTACTCTGACTACTCTGCCCAGCTGGAGTGGCAGAATTAGAAAATTTGGAGTCTATCAGTCCCTGGTTACATTAAACTTGAACTACAGAAATGTGATGTTTGTTTGATGGTGGTTGAGTTTGCACTGATTTAGTCTGTCCTTGCTATGTATTATACCAGTTAAAAATATTTACTCTGTGCCTTTAAATGTTAGAAGTATTTAATTTGTTGATTTTACAGGACTTACTATCTTAAATTGGTTAAGACTATGGAGATCTTTGAAATTAAACTGAGTATTATTTACAATGTGTGATGTTTATGAATATATTGGGGGCCAGGGGTGGAATGTGGTAGTTTGAATAGATGGCCCCAATATATTCAGTGTTTAATTAGTTTGTAGTGTGCATATGCAGCCACCTGACTGAAGGTGGTGTCACTGAGTGGATCTCAAGGTGTGGTGATTGGTTTGAGATTTCAATTTAAAATATGCAAAGTATACCTAGCTGGAGTTCCTGAAGTGTGCTGTGCTGTGAGGCTTTCAGTCTTGTGTTTCTCTCTCTGTGTTTTGTCCTGTGAAAGCAGGCCAACTTCTTCCGCCATTATGGAACTTTCCTTGGATCTGTAAACTTCAATAAATATCCCTTTCTCCATAACTGTGCCTGGTCTGGAAGTTTTCTTAGCAAAACTGAAGCTGTCTGCTACAATTCTCAACCTACAATTGTATCAGAAAGAGAAAAACCAGATGTCCTACCTATCTCATCACTACACCAGAATTAGAGAATGATCAGTTCCATGGGGATCACTGAATCATTGCATTTATTTGCAGTGGTTTTAATTGATTTTTATCTTAAGTTTTCAGATGTCAGGAGCTGTAGCTGTTTCTTGACCTCTTTTCTTGAGATTTTAGGCACAGAGGCATTATCGTATGGCCTTGGTGAAGTTGACTTTAGACTCGTAGGCATTGTCAAGAAAGTTTTATTTTCTGTATATAAGCTTGTGTCTGCCTGAATAAACTTGAGCCTTGATCAGAACTTGTCTTGGCTCTATTCCTTCTGTGCTTGTCTCAGATTCATTCCCACTCCCTACTTCAGGGTCTGTTCGACTCTCATGCTACAGGTTGGCACAGCATGGTGCCCGCAACAGGGACCTGAATACGAGGGGCCTCAGTGAGGAATGTCAACATCAACCCAGGATCTGCAGAAGAAAGTGAAACTAAAAAGAGGACTATAGTCACCTGCTCAGTCTTCTGGCATAAGGTAAGTTGGCGCAATTATCCGACAAGCAAAGAGTAAAAAGGAGCTAATCGCTGTAGTAAAAGTCATTTTAAAAGCACAAGGAATTGGGATTGCTTCAAGTCTTTAAGCATTTTTTTTTTTTTTATTTTGTTAATAAAACGAGCCCTTGGTTTATAGAGCAGTGAAACCTCTAGGAAAAGCATGTTTATCAGGGGGATTTGTTCTGTGTGTGTGTGTGTGTGTGTGTGTGTGTGTTTGTGTATGCTCATTGTGCTTGATAGTTGTGTCGTGTTTATGACTGCTTGTAACTAAAGAGATGAGACGGACTCAGGTAACACCCCTTTCTCTTCTAGAGAGCCATTTCAAGGAAATTAAAGACCTGAGCATAGAAATTAAAAAGGAAAAGTTCAATGTCTTTTGCAGGAGTGAATTCACCAGATATTTGTTCCAGGTCAACTTCACCTTACATAGAGGATTATTAAAAACAACAGAACTCTCTCTGAAGTGGTCATTATAATTTGTCAGATATTTTATAAAAGAGTGTAATGTTCTGTTACTTAAAAGGAGAAGGAAACTGACCTGACTTTTAAGCCAACCTGCCTCAAGATAACAACACAGTTTGCCTTAGTTACTCCTAACAAAATCATTTCCAAGTGTGTTATTGGTATTAATTGCATAAAATTGTATTAAGACTACTTTCATTTTAGTAATAGGATTAGTCAATTTGGTGTAATTTTTTAATAGCCTTATAAGAAAGATGGTTAATGATGGGGGGAGATGAATTGAGTGAAGGAACTGGGAAGGGATTTTTCAATGTTGGGACATAGAGTGCTTGTTAAAAATGCCTTTTGAGTGGTACTTAGATCAGAATGTTAAAGTATGTAAATAAAGTTGTGCAGATGTAAAAAAAGAAATTTTCAGGCTAAACCTAAACACCATGCCTAAAGTCAGAAGTTTTAAAACTGTTTACAAATTCTTAAGGAAAAAAAAAAAGACAAAAAAAAAAAAACACAAAAACTAATTTCCAGGCTAAAATATGTTGGGATCCCTTGCTTAAGCTTTATCAAATTTAAGTCATGGGTAAAACATAAAATTCTTTTATGTTAACAAAAATTTCTGTGGTACATGAAATCAATATCTATCAAGTTTAAGCCAAAATAATTGGTTGTCAAATAATGATTTTTTTTCAAAAAGATTTATCAAGGTTTATATTAATATTTAGCATTCAAGCTCCATGGTTTTGTTTCCAATGTTTTCTGGGTAATTTGTACCCACACAGGTATCTGAACTAATCAAAGATGTTTTCACACAGGTGCTAAGACCTTATACTGTCTTATTTGTCCTTTTCTGATAATCTCTAGGTTAAATTAGTTAGATTTGTAAATCTGCTAGTACTATTTTCAAGACTTGTAACAGGTTCTGCCCATATTTATGAATGTCAGATATTTAAAACGTGAGATGTGCCTACTTTCTATACCTCAGATATATGGCTTATTCTGCCACAGTACAACAAATATTTAAAGCTAGGACAAAATGAATTGAGTAGCCCTTGTGCCATTCTTTAACTATGTCTATTTCAGTAATTAAGTGTGCTCTCTCTGTACGTACATCCAGGCTGATGTAACTTACTTTCTAATTGTGTTAATCACCTATGTAGAAGTAGGTAGAAGCCAAAGCCAATTGGAATTATTGGAGTAAAAAGTGTTAATATTTTGGCCTGTGCTCCCATGTCATGAGGCCACTGGAGATGATGGGACACTTCTACACTGGCCCCCTGGTAAGTCACCTGTCTTCCTGAGCAAGGAGGATATGGAGACCCAAACAAAATTGGTGTACAATGTGAAACAGAAGAGTCACAAGTGAGGAGCAATCAGTCCTTCTGACTTTCCAAAGAAGGGAAAACCTTACTTGGCCAGCATGGCCCTGACTCATCCTAACAGGCAAAAGATACCAGTAAGCTATGGAACTACTCCTGTGTCCCTAAATTCTCTTTGGAGAGCCATTAATGACCTCCAAAATTAATCCTTAATTAACTTTTGACTATCTTCATGGTCTTAAACACTCAGAGAGAAATGTATTACCAAAGATAAAAAATACCTTAAATATATGACTGGCCTATTAAGTAACACAAAAGCATTTCAAGATGGGAAACAAACAAACATTAAGACATCTTTTCCCAATAGTTCAAATTCTATAATAAAGAAAAACAACTATATATGTTCAAAGTGTTATTTTCAAATCTAAAATATGTAAATAAGTTCTGAGACCAAAAGTATATTTGTACAGCCTTTACTGGCACCCAATAGCTCTTTATTATCAAGATTAAATGTTGTGTATATGTTTCTAATAACTCTGCTGACATCTCATCTGTTTTACAAGCCATGTTGAATACTACTGTGCCATTTAATGAACAGTTCTGAAAGAAAATCTCAGTAAGCTCAATCTTAGATGATCCTAAGATGATCCAAGCTGTCTATCTGGATTCCCTCGACCTCCAAAAAGACCAGTTTTCTGTGTGCTCACTTCTCATTAACTACTTACTTTTATTCTTTCTCCCAAATATTCTCTTTCAAGACTATCTTCCTACATGCTGGGGTCCATTAAAAATTCCCCTCTGTTGGAGAGACTCTCTAGCTGCATCAAGTCCCCAGTTTGTGTCCCATTCAGCATTAAGCAGGAAATAGTAAATGATCTGATGTCTTTGACCCAGTCCCCTAAAGCAGTTAGAGTGTCTTCTCATGAGAGGGAGAAATAAAATGGGATTAGATCTACTCTTCCTACAACAAGGAAGCCCTGGGAGAGCAATGCTGTTTTTAGATCAACAATTTGGGTATTGTTAGAGATAGCTTAGCCATGGTCTGCAAGAAACTAGCAGAAAGGGCTAAAGCTAGACAACAGAATCAAAATTGATATGGGTCCATGTTTGATTGGTCCCCATGGCTAATGACTTTGCTTTCAGCCTTAGATGGACTCATGATTCTATTATTGTTGTTACTAACCCTTGGACCCTTCCTAATCAATGGGCAGATCTCTTTTGTCAAAGAATGAATTAATGCAGTACAACTCATGGTGCTAAGTACCCAGTGCCATCCTTTATAACCTCTCCCCTAATAAGGATCCAAGATTGGCTCCTCCTAAATTACAAGTAGAGGGGGGAATAAAGGACTTAGGAAGCCATAATAAGCCTCAGAATCATCAATAGGCCTAAGTTTCTGCTTCCCAGCAAGGTCAGTTTCCTGATAAGGGGGAGTAGACTGTCTGCACCATGCGTTCCTGTGGTCACAGATAAAGTTTGCTTAAAATAAGTTTGTTTAAAGTTTCTGAAATACACATAGCCAATTACAGAACTCAACTGGAATGCCATGCAGATTACCAATGGACCTGCATCATCTCTAAAACTTACAATGCTAGTTATGAAAATTGGGTAAAGGTCAAAATGCACTTGGAAGGAATTTGACACCATGATAACATTTCATTAGATTTGGTTAGTTTACATTCAGAAATTCTAGCTATACAGAACAGTCATCTTGATTTTGATGCCACTAAGGCTGCTAATGATTTACTTACTGCAATTAAGTATGTGTTGCCTGGTTGGAACTCTTTAAGTTCCTGGATAGGCAGCTTTGCAGCTGTGGGAGTTTTCCTTTGCTTCTCTTATGCCTATTGCCTATGTTCTTCAAGTGTCTAATGAAGTCTATTGTGAATGTTCACGCAGAGGTCCAAGGTATGCACTAAGCATGTCCTGGGCTCCCCCAGACTTTATCCTAATCCTCCCTAAATTTTGTCTGGCTGGTAGCCAGCGATGGGTAAGATCAGGAGAGGAGACATCCAACCTAAGACAGGGCATGTATTGAAGGATAATACATTTGTCCTCTGATGGATAAGGATGTTCTTCTGCCTCTGACACCCTTAGACAGGCACAGTAACTTCTTTTAATAAATAAAGAAGGGGGAGATGTCAGGAGCTGTAGCTGTTCCTTGACCTCTTTTCTTGAGAATTTAGACACAGAGGCATTATCATACTGCCTTATTGAAGCAGGCTTTAGGCACAGAGGCATTATCGTATGGCCTTGGTGAAACAGGCTTTAGGCACAGAGGCATTATCATACGGCCTTGGTGAAGTTGACTTTAGAGACGTAGGCATTGTCAAGAAAGTTTTATTTTCTTTATATAAGCTTGTGTCTGCCTGAATAAACGTGAGCCTTGATCAGAACTTGTCTTGGCTTCATTCCTTGCCTCAGATTCATTCCCACTCCCTCCTTTGGGGTCTGTTTCAACTCTCATGCTGCAGGTTGGAACATTCAGATTTCAAATTTGCTTTGGGAAAGTCCATGGAGGAACAAAAATATTTAAGGTAAGAGTGTTATAACCTGATGACTATGATTACATGCTCCTAGAATATCATTTGGCATTTTTTTGCTCCACCCACCTACCTGCCCATACACTGACATGGGTATACCACAGCGCAAAAGAAATAACACGAAAAATAAAATGGGAAAAAATCCAGACAGATCACCCCAACAAGGATCACAACTAACCAAAACATAGAAGAGTGCTTAGGATCAGAACATCAAGTGGAAGCAATGAACAATGCAACCATGACCAAACTACTGCTAG
Organism: Jaculus jaculus; assembly: GCF_020740685.1. NCBI lineage: Eukaryota > Metazoa > Chordata > Mammalia > Rodentia > Dipodidae > Jaculus > Jaculus jaculus. The sequence continues at coordinate 50,461,249 of NC_059109.1, forward strand.
AACTGACAGGAAAGCTACAAAGGATAGATAATTGTATGGATGCTACCATCACTAAGCTAGAGCAATATGATAAGACTCTGGAAGGAATTCAAAGAGAGCTATGAGAGTTGAGGGAGAGTGAAAAAAAAGAGGACCTTAAAAATCAGCTGGCCACACTAAATGAAAACATAAAGAAATGCAAGGATGATTTCCAAGAATCATCAAGAAAATCAGAAAATGAGACAAAAAGGGAGCTGGACAAAGCGATGGAAGTGATACATAGGAAAGTAGTAGAAAATGCAAACTTAATTGAACAAGTCCAAAACTCACTAGAGGCTCTCAAGAATAGAGTCAACGAAGTGGAAGATAGAAATTCTGATCTGGAAGACAGGATTGAAGAAATAGTTTGAGAGTCCAAAAATTTCAGTAAGTTCAAAAGTTCCTGTGAACAGAACATGAGAGAATTGTGGGATACACTTAAACGTCCTTATATCAGAATCATTGGAATACCAGAAGGAGAAGAATTTCAGACCAAAGGCATGGAGAACTTATTTAACACAATAATTGAAGAAAACTTCCCCCGTCTCTTAAAAGAAAGGCCCATCAAGATTCAAGAAGCAAACAGAACTCCTAACCAGCTAGACCAAAGCAGAAACTCCCCAAGGCATATTATCATTAAGACTCTAAACATTGACACCAAGGAAAAAAATCCTAAAAGCAGCTAGGGAAAAACAGCACACCACTTTCAAAGGAAACCCCATCAGAATTACTTCAGATTTCTCAATGGAAACCCTGAAAGCTAGAAGGGCCTGGAATGATACTCTCCAAACTCTAAGAAACTATGGCTTCCAACCCAAACTACTCTACCCGGCAAAAGTCTCCCTTATAATAGATGGTGAAAGGAAAACTTTCCATGACAAAACTCAGCTTTACAATTATATGAACACAAAACCAAACCTACAGAAAGTACTCCAGGAAATTCTCGACAGAGAAGAAACAAATAACCAAACACAAATGCCTACAAGAAGCAGATCACAGCAACCAAACCCAGAGTAGATAGAAAAAAAAAAAAAAAGAATTAAATTCCATGGAAATGCCAACACACCTCTACCACCACAACATGACAGGGATCAAATCAAATCTCACAGTCATCACCATAAACATTAATGGCCTTAATTCACCCATCAAGAGACACAAGCTAACAGGGTGGATCAAAAAATTAGACCCCTCAATCTGCTGCCTTCAAGAAACCCACCTTACCACTAAAGACAGAAACCTCCTCAGGGTGAAAGGGTGGAAAACAATATTCCAAGCAAATGGGAATAAGAAACAAGCAGGTGTAGCTATATTAATATCAGATAAAGTTGACTTCGAACCAAAAACAATCAAAAAAGACAAAGAAGGCTACTTCCTACTTGTAAAGGGAACAATCCATCAAGAGGATATAACAATCATAAATCTGTATGCACCAAACACAGGGGCACCACAGTTCATAAAACAAAACCTACTTGAAAATAAAACAGAAATAACCCCCAACACCATCATAGCTGGGGACTTTAACACACCATTATCAGTAATAGACAGATCATCCAAACAGAAGCTCAACAGGGAAGTAAGAGAGCTCAACAAAACCATAGAGCACTTAGACCTAACAGACATCTACAGAACTTTCCATCCCAAATCCACAGACTACACATTCTTCTCAGCAGCCCATGGAACATTCTCTAAAATAGACCACATACTGAGTGACAAAGATAGCCTCCACATATTTAGGAAAATCGACATAATTCCCTGCATGATATCAGATCATAATGCTATAGTCCTAGAAATCAACAACAAAAAAACCAGCAAGAGCCCCAACGGCAACTGGAAACTAAATAGCACACTCTTAAACAATAAATGGATAGTGGATGAAATAAAAAATGAAATTGCAAAATTCCTGGAATTGAATGACAATGAGAACACATCATACCAAAACTTGTGGGACACAATGAAGGCAGTCCTCAGGGGAAAATTCATAGCACTCAATGCCTTCATAAAAAAGACAGGAAGATCCCAAATCAATAGCCTAACCGTCCACTTAAAGGCATTGGAAAAACAAGAAAAATCCAACCCAAAGAGCTCCAGAAGGAAAGAAATAATTAAAATCAGAGCAGAAATTAATGAATTGGAAACCAAGGAAACAATTAAGGCAGTTTACAAAACAAAGAGATGGTTCTTTGAAAAAATAAACAAGATTGACAAACCTCTGGCCAATTTGATCAAGCAAAAAAAGGAGAGATTCCAAATTAACAAAATTCAAAATGAAAGAGGAGAGATCACAACAGACATCAGTGAAATCGGCAGAATCATCAGGACTTATTTCAAAAACCTCTACTCCACAAAACTGTAAAATGTAGAGGAGATGGATAAATTCCTGGAAGCATATCATCTACCAAAGCTAAACTCAGAGCAGATCAACCACTTCAATGAACCCATCACGCTCATGGAGATTGAAAACGTAATAAAAAACCTCCCAAAAAAGAAGAGTCCAGGACCAGATGGATTCCGAGCTGAATTTTATCAAACTTTCATGGAAGAACTCAAACCAATCTTCCTAAAACTGTGCCACACAATTGAAGAACAGGGAAAACTACCCAACACCTTCTATGAAGCTAGTATCACCCTAATCCCAAAACCAGGCAGAGATGCCACAAGAAAAGAAAACTATCGGCCTATTTCCCTAATGAACATAGACGCAAAGATCCTCAACAAAATTCTCGCAAACTGAATCCAACAACACATCAAAAGCATTATCCAACTTGACCAAGTGGGATTTATCCCAGGAAGACAAGAGTGGTTCAACATATGAAAATCTGTCAATGTAATACACCACATAAACAAGCTTAAACATAAAAATCACATGATCATTTTGATAGATGCAGAAAAGGCCTTTGACAAGATACAACATCACTTCATGATCAAAACATTGGAGAGAATCGGCATGGCTGGTTCACATCTTAATATAATATAATAAAGGCAATATACAAAGCTCCAAAGGCCCAAATAATACTTCGAGAGACTGGAGGAATTCCCATTGAGATCAGGAACAAGACAGGGATGTCCTCTCTCAACTCTGCTTTTCAATATAGTTCTGGAAGTCCTAACCCAAGCAATAAGGCAGGAGAAGGAAATAAAAGGGATACAATTTGTAAAGGAAGAAGTTAAGTTAGCTCTATTCGCTGATGACATGATTGTATATGTAAGAGACCCGAGAGACTCCATCCCAAAACTCCTGAAGGTGATTAACTCCTATAGCAAAGTAGCAGGATACAAAATCAATGCACAAAATCAGAAGCATTTCTGTATGCAAATGACAAAGACACAGAAAAAGAAATAAAGGACATAGTCCCATTTTCAATAGCAACAACAACAAAAAAATACCTTGGAATAACGATAACCAAGGAAGTAAAAGATCTACACAATGAAAATATAAAAACTCTCAAAAAAGAAATTGAGGAGGACTTGAAACGATGGAAAGACCTCCCGTGCTCCTGGATAGGCAGAATTAACATTGTGAAGATGACAATCCTACCAAAGGCAATATATAGATTTAATGCAATTCCAATTAAAATCCCTACAGTGTTCTTCACAGACATAGAAAAAATGATCTCAAATTTCATATGGAAAGGCAGAAGGCCTCGCATATCCAAACATATCCTCAGCAAAAGAAATACCTCTGGTAGCATCACCATACCCGATATAAATTTATACTGCAAAGCCTTAGTAATAAAAACAGCATGGTACTGGCATAAAAACAGGAGTATAGACCAATAGAATAGACTTGAGGACCCAGATTTTGGGCCAAGCAACTATAGCTTCTTGATATTCAACAAAGGCCCAAACAATATAGACTGGAAAAAAGATAGCATCTTCAACAAATGGTGCTGGACAAACTGGATAACCACATGCAGGACACTAAAACTTGATCCACACATTTCACCATGCACAACACTCAAATCCAAATGGATCAAAGACCTCAACATAAGACCAGAAACTCGAAAACTACTGGAAGAAAATTTAGGAAGTACTTTCCATGATATAGGAATGGAAAAAGACTTCCTGAATAAAACCCCAGTGGCTCAAGTTCTTAAACAGTCACTCAACCATTGGGATCATATGAAGCTGAAGAGTTTCTTTACAGACAAGCATGTAATAAGCAGAGCCAATAGAATACCTACAGAATGGGAGAAAAAATTTGCAGGTTATCCAACTGATGGAGGCCTTATCTCTAGAATTTACAAAGAACTCAAAAGTCTAAATAATAAGAAGACAAATACCCCACTCACAAAATGGGGCACAGAGTTAAACAGGCAATTCACAGAGGAAGAGATACAAATGGCAAACACACACCTAAGAAAATGTTCATCATCCCTAATCATCAGAGAAATGCAAATTAAAACAACTATGAGATTCCACCTTACCCCAATAAGGATAGCCAACATCAAAAGGTCAAATGAAAATAAATGCTGGCGAGGATGTGGAGATGCAGGGACACTCATTCACTGTTGGTGGGAATGCAGGATGGTACAACCACTTTGGAAAGCAATATGGAGACTCCTGAAAAAGCTGACTATAGAAATACCAACAGACCCAGTTATACTATTACTGGGCATGTACCCTAAAACCTTCAAACCAAAAGCCAGAGAGATTTGCTCAACCATGTTTGTAGCAGCTCAATTCGTAATAGCTAAAAGCTGGAATCAACCCAGATGTCCATCATTAGAAGAATGGATAACAAAGATGTGGTATAACTACACAATGGAATTCTATACAGCAGTAAGAAAAAACGACATAAAGAAATTTGAGGAAAAATGGTTGAACCTGGAACAGATCATTCTCAGCGAACTTACCCAATCACAGAAAAAAAAAAAATCGACACATAGTCTCACTCATCTGCAACACCTAACCTGAATCTGCCCAAGATGCCTTACATACCCAGCAAGCACCTCATGGACTAGACAATAAGATGGATGGGAGGGCGGGGAGGGAATCAAAGGGTGGAACACAGTAATTTGGACCCAAACGGCAATGGTACCATTAAATTCTACTTCCTAAAAGACAGACCAAATGGCTGAATCTTCACTAGACCCTTACAGGAAACACCTGAACCACAAGACACTGGAGAGGGTGGGATCAAGACTGACCTAAATCTCCTACATCTTCCCTCCCTCCCTCTCCCCCTCTCCCCTCTATCTCTCTCCTCTCTAACTCTTGTATATTAGTTATCTTTTTCCTCAATTTCTTAGTGGACACTGACCTGTAACCCCCACTTCCAGCTTGGGCCTACCATCCACAATGAGCTTTTGATCAGAGAAACCTACAAGGTTTCCCCAAACAATGACAGACTTCTGTCAGAGTACTTGATGACCCACCAAAGGCCAGTGGTAAGACCCTGTTGCTGAAGACTCCATACGTAACTGACGTGTAAAATGGAATAACATGGATGGAAGCCAGGAGAGAGTCAGTCCCCAGACAGTCAGCGTGTCTAGTGCCAGAAGGTGCTACATAGGCGACTGGGGGAAATGTCCAAGATCTGTCCAAGCAACACATTGTTTAACCTAATTAGCAACAAATAACCGGATGTGATGCCCACACAAGTGCAATAGTGGTACACAGCCATGGTGAGGAATCAATTGCTCTTGATTTGGCTAACTGATCCACTCAGTGGTACTAGACCCTTAGCTGGAGCTGGGAAACAAGTCAGAACCATACCCAAACACAAGCCCACTCTACAATATCAAGCTACCATCAATCACGGGGTATAAGAGGGCCTACACCTATCAAACTGTCTATCAAAAAAGTAAGTATTATCTCAATTTTCCGGGTGCTAACTTACTCTCCGTTGGAGAATCTGCTTCTCTTTTCCAGATAGATGCAGATCCTAAGAAGAGAGCTGCCCCAACATACCTCAAAAGGGGCCCAACTGAAACTAAGGACAACAGGCGAAATAAGCAAGGGTGATGTTTTCCTGTGAACCGGATACCAGCACAAAGGGGAAGGAGATCAACGCAGAGAAAAATCAACTCCTACCAAATCAGAGAGTCAAAGCCTCAGAGGCCCCCAACACCTCAGCACTGAAGCAGACCAAAAATGAACCCAACATGGCTCAGGGAAATCTTGCGGAAGAGGGGGCGGAAAGAATGTCAGAGTTACATGTTGGGTCATGACTTGCAGAGACATTTATCATACTAATAACTGGGGGCTAACTCCACAATGCACGACCCATTTACATTAACAAGGAGGGTCTAATGGGAGGGGGTAGATCATAGATGAGCCTAAATAATGGTACCAAACTGCCTGTATTTACTGAAAAGAAAACTAATAAATTAAATTAAAAAAAAATCAATGAATAACTGAAAGGCAATCACCAGTGAATATTAAGGCTGATGATTAAACCTGATTTCCCACACTGCTGAGTGTTCATCCACTAGGGCCTCCAAACAGTGACATCAGAATGTCTATGTTACATTTTACCTGAGCAAGTGGTGAATGGCCTCAAGATATTGCTAGTTATTTGGAACATTGTATAATTTTCAGCCTCTAAGAATTATATCTAGGGTTGTTTCAGATTGAATCTCACTTGTTTTTACTAATTCTAGCCATACTTACATAACAAATTATTTTAAGATGAATCAATGTGAAAGAAACATCACAATGGACAAGAGGTGTGATATGAAAAGGTAATGCTGGGCTGGAGAGATGGCTTAGTGGTTAAGCGCTTGCCTGTGAAGCCTAAGGACCCTGGTTCGAGGCTCGGTTCCCCAGGTCCCACGTTAGCCAGATGCACTAGGGGGCGCATGTGTCTGGAGTTCGTTTGCAGAGGCTGGAAGCCCTGGCATGCCCATTCTCTCTCTCTCCCTCTATCTGTCTTTCTCTCTGTGTCTGTCATTCTCAAATAAATAAATAAAAAATGAACAAAAATAAAAATAAAAAGTAAAGGTAATGTTGTAGAGAGTGATGTGGTTACAACCAATGATAAACTTGTCTTAATATTTTATAGGCAAGGCTTATTACATTTATCTTCATTTTAGAATTTTAATTGAGATTTATAATAATACAACAGGTACTGGTTAACTTTAGCTCTTTGGAAACTGTTATTACCTTGCATATTCATCCAGTACTCAGTTCCAAAGCAGCACTAAGCATTCAGTATGAATGTACAGCTCAGTCTCAAGGAAGCATGCACCAGTGCTAGCTGCCACCACAACAGTGATGCAGGTAACTGTGTAAATAAGACATTGCTCTTCCACCAGTGTAACACTATCACAGAAATGACTTTCTGGACATCTGACTACTACTGGAATCAGTACTCAGTTCCATTGTGATATAAAACCAAAGGTTCTCCCTTCTCTCTCTAAATCCTTACATATGGTTTCAAGGCACAGACATAGTTGAAATTACAACCATGGAGAAAAGTGCTGATGCCCATCTGTCCACCAATGTAGACAATATTCAGATGGTGTGTTATCACTGGGATATAGTGACACTGTGAAATGGTGACATCACCATGCTTAGAAGCAGCTCACTCACTACCACATAGAAGTACTTTTCATCTTCTATAAGAATAGCTATAAGCCTAGTGTATAGTGCCAAAGAAACATGATTTTTCAATAGTTCCAAGAGTCTAATGCCACAAGGTGCAGTGGTCTTGACAACATCAATAAAAACTGCCCTTTGGCCAGGCAGCTAAAAAAATGTAGCAGCTCTTCACATCTTCTTCCAATCTCTCAACAAATACACCCTCTAACTAATATACCACAGCATCATTCAACATTTGTCCTACCTAAGTATCTTCTCTTAGACACAATGGTTTACCTCCTTTGTGGCCTATGGCTTTGCCTCCCATATAGCATGCAATCTCCAGGCCCTGGAAAATGTTGACACTATACTACTCTGTTTCAGCTTTGGACACAAAGGGAATATTTTTGTTGTTGTTGTTGATTATAATGACTAGACTATGACACTGTTTCCTATTTGACATTCATGTCCATCAACCAATTATTTGATTATATACTTGTTAATCTCCTATCTTCCCTCTCTAGCCCATAGACATCATGAAATCGACTGCCTTTTTCCTTCCTTCCTTCCTTTCCTCCCTCCCTCCTTCCTTCCTTCCTTCCTTCCTTCCTTTCTTTTCTTTTCCTTCCCTTTCCTTCTTTCCTTTTGCTTTTGCTTATTTCTGTATTGACATTATCTGAGATAGTGTCTCATACTTAGCAAAAGCTCTTTTTGCTGTTGGTTGGATGCTTTAACTCTGGCCATCTGAAATACTCTAATGTTGCTTAAAGCTTTTTTTTTTTTTTTTCCAAAAAGCATGTAAACAAACAGCCTTTGTTATTCAAATTTTCTTGAGAAATAACCATGGGAAATGTGCATACATATAAATAAGTTACTGAATCAGATAAAGAGGTTAAGAAGTCCAATCTTCTACCAGCAAGCTGTGGCTACTGAAAGGCTAGGAGGATATTTAGTTCCAAGTCCTGAAAACCAGAGGTTTGTGATATATATATATTATAGACAATATCTGAAGGACTAAGAACTACTTACTATTCCACTGTCAGAGAAAGGTACATAGCCTAGTTTAAAAAGTCAAGTAGAATGAACACAAATCTTATTTACTGCATTTCCTTTTATTTAGACCCCCAATAGATGAGATAGAAGATCTAACATACATAGACCAGAAAAATCTGCTTTACTGAGACCTTCAATTCACAGGTCAATATTTTCTAACCATACCTTCATAGACATATTCATAAATAATGATCTGCCAGGTGCCCAGTCACCTAGGCAAGCCCTTACACAGTCTTTAGGTCGTCCAGAAGATGAGCCTCAAAAGCACTGGTTTTCCATCTTATGGATGGAAGCCACAGCCTTTATCAGGAAGTTTAGAAATAGCATGGGGTGGGAAATGTGTAGTAGAGGACCACTCAAGGAATGATTGAAGCATAAATTCCTAGTAGCTGAGCATTTGGTTTTACATATTCATTGTACCTTTACTAGTTGTAAAACTTTGGGAACGTTACCTAATTTCTCTACCCTATAGAATTTTTATCTGCAAAACATACAATAACTTTCTCATGAACTTCACCCCTCATGGATTAATTAGAATAATACATATAAATAGCTAGTAGAATATGTGGCCCAATTGAGAGGCTACTGAGCATTAGCCAAGCACATCATTTTCTCACAAGAAAGCAACATTTAAGTGTTTTTGGAATCTAGATAAATAGGAAAAGCATCATAAATTGCTTTGTTGTGGATACAGGACCCAAATATCACTAGGCATTGAACTGACAGTTAAAAGAAACAAAATACAGACCACAAACCTTGTAATAACAGGCTATAGATAGAGAATAGATTGGGTATTGAAATGAAACCTGCCTGCTGGCTTTGGGTTCTTGAAATTGTAAAAACAATATTTATAATTGACTCACCTTTTCCTTAGGAAACAAGTGAATTTCAGTGCATATATGCACAATAGTCTTTTTGAGTGATAGAGCTTATGGCCCATAGTTCTGACATTAAGATGCTAGCCCTCTCTTTTTTTTAAATTTATTTATTTATTTTTTTTTTTTTTTTTGAGGAAGGGTCTCACTGTAGCTCATGCTGACCTGGAATTCACTCTGTAGTCTCAGGGTAGCCTTGAACTCATGGCCATCCTCCTCCCTCTGCCTCCTGAGTACTGGGATTAAAGGTGTGCGCCACCATGCCCAGCTGCTAGTCTTCTCTTGCACAGGACCTGATGAATGACTGGGGAAATGATTATAAAAGAAAGTATGCAGTAGTCAAGGAAATGCAGCATACAGAGAACAGGGGGGCAAATGGTCTTCATTGTCTCTCATTGTAGGAACAAACTGCACTATTCTCCTGTGAGTTTGTTAGGATGGTACAGAGAACTACAGAATTCTAGCAACATCTTTAAAACATTACATTTAACACCATTATGTTCAAATACTTAATTAAATGTTTACTAGTAAACAGATGTCAGATGCTCAGAAATCTCACTTAATGTAGTTAAAATACATACACTGAATGCTCAGATGAATGTGCCCTGGCTTCCAAAACCCCTTAGATACTCATCAAAATCCATATTTAGCATTCTAACACAGCTTTCAAAGTAATACGTTTGCAGCAAGAAGCTACTTAATTTTCCATGCATCCCTGAGAGAGAAAATATAATTATGGGGAATTGAAAAAAAAAAGCATCAAGGGCTATGGAAATGCTTTGTCTGTGGTAGGCTGTCTTTGCTAGAATTTTTTTTTTTCATTTTACTGAGACAATATTACAGTTGCAAAAGTGGGAATGCATTTATCACTTCTGCAACTCTTTTTTATCATTGGATGTCTCAGTACTTGTGCAAATGATAACCCCTCTAGCATACCACCAAAGGAAGCTATTGTAGAACATAGATATTATAATAAAAACACATGAGCCTCATTTGTACAGGTTTTTTGCTTGCTTTTGACCTCCCTTGTAATTATTTAAGTAAGGTAGATCTAGACTTGTTTAAAAGTGAAAGAAGTACAAACAATGTAGAAATAGGGAAGTCCCTTCAGGGATTCAGTCTCCTTAATTCCTTCCCTAGATCTACCACTGTAATTAACTTTTTATTTTTCTAGAGCCTAGATCTTTTTACAAAAACTAAAAAATAAATGCCTAAATGCACATAGAAGATCACATATACTTATTTTCTTTCTTTCTTTCTTTCTTTCTTTCTTTCTTTCTTTCTTTCTTTCTTTCTTTTCTTTTCTTTTCTTTTCTTTTCTTTTTTTGTTTTTTAGAGGCAGTGTCTCACTCTAGCTCAGGCTGACCTAGAATTACCTGTGTAGTCTCAGGGTGATCCTCCTACCTCTGCCTCCCAAGTGCTGGGATTAAAGGCATGCACCACCATGCCTGGCTTTGCTTATTTCCTTTTATAAGAAATAGAATCCAGCTTGATATATTATTCTGTTATTTTCTATTTTTCACTTTCCAGCATGTCTTAAGTATGTTTTTGTGGTAGAACATACCGAACTATAATACTTTTGAAACTGTACAGTATGGGTGCATGAGCATTTATATTAAAATATTCATAAATTAGAGGATTTAAAGCATTTCCATTTTAATTATTAGGTAAAATATATACATATGACTAATTGCTTATTTACTTGACCTTACAGGTGAAGCAGCTAAATTTTAATTTTTGAGTCAGAGACAGTGAAATGAAAAATATCCATTTTAATTGTGATACTATTCACATAGCCAAGTTATGGACTAAGCCTAGGTATACATCAGTGATGAGTCAGTAAAGAATATGTGGTTTATATGCACAAGGGAGTTTGCTCGACCATAAAGAATGAAATATGTCATTTGAAGTTAAATGGATAGAACTGAAAATCCTCATGTTATGAGAAATAATATAGGCTCATGAAAAGGAATATTGTGTATTTTTCATATATATGTAATGTAGTAGGGTAAAAATCATAGAACTTAAATGGGACCTCTAGTAGAACTTCTTGATAATTGGATATATACATATATACATATTTAACTTTAACATATACTGCTATGGTTATTGACTGTCAGTTTGATGGGGGTTTGAATAATAATACAAATGGACTTCTAGTCATGTCTGTGAGAGTTTCTACATTGGGTTAATTGAGGTGGGAAGATCCACACTAATTGTGGGCAGCACAGGCTGGGTTCCCATACTAATAAAATAAGCTGAACACCAGCCTTCCTTGTTCTTCGCTTCTTGAGAGAAGATTGCATGTGTCACTTCATGCTCCTGCCACCATTCCTTCTCTAAAAGAGTGGAATGCATACCCTCTGACCATAAGCCAAAATAAATCCTTTCTCCCTTAAATTGTTTCTTGCCAGGTATTTTGTTTGAAAAGTGACTACTACTACCTTCAAAGAGATTGGCACTAGGGTTGGAATATTTATTCTGCAAGTTGTGTGGTAAAATTTTACATCTGGAACCAGGGAGATGGCTCAGTCAGTAAAGTGCTTGCCATGGAAGCATGAGGTTACAAGTTCCTACCCCAGCACCACTTTCAGAGCTGGTGTGGCTGTGCATGCCTGGAAGGCTGGAGATTTCTGGGAAGATGAAAATAAGAGGATCACTGAGGCATGCTGGACAGCTAGTCAATAAGCAGAATCCCTGAACATCAGGATCAGTAAAATACCTTGTTGCCAAAATATATAAAGTGATGAGTGACTGAAGCAAGTCCACATTGTCAAACTTTGGCCTCCACATCACCTGCATGTGTGCACCTCTCCACCACACACATATGAACACTCACACATATGCAAAATCTCACTTTCATATTTATACAAACAATCCTCTTAAAAATGGCAATAGTGTAAATAATAGGTGATAGATTTAAATTCCCTTATAGCTTTCACATTCATATGCCACTTAGTAAAAACAACCAGAAAGATAGATATTTCTCAACAGCTTTTCTTGCCAACTTTATCACAAATCAATTAATTGCACATGTTTGCCATTTTTTTGTTGTTGTTGTTGTTCCTAAAGTTTCACCAAAAAAAAAAAAAAAAATGTATCGGTACAACTATGCTCACTTTGTCCAGCTTCAAGGCTGAATTTGGTAACTTTTTTCAGTTTGTATTTCCATAAAGCTTTAAGCATGTTCACTTAGCTTTTGTAGAAACAATGCACAGGGAATTAAATCTCATAGAATCCATTGTTTTTTGGTTTGTTTTTTTTTTTTACTTTTTATCATGTTTTATTTTTATTTATTTTTATTGACAACTTCCATAATTGTAAACAATATCCCATGGTAATTCCCACCACTTTCCCCTTTGAAATCCAAATTCTATGAATCCATTTGGATACAATTGATACATTTAAATAATTCTATCTTCTGACTCATGAATATGAACAAATCCTCTATCTTGAGCTTTTGTTTTTCTCAATAATGTTTTCTGTAAAGGTCTGGAAAACTTTGTTTAATATAGTTTTAGCTATTTTATCTTTATGCTATTATAAATTACATCATTTAAACTTTTTATGTAAAATTACTTCTTATATAATTGGATATATAATTTATTTTTCACATTTATCTTCTGAGCAATATCCTTAATAAATAAAATCCTGAATTGATCCTGAAGTTCATAATCCTCTTGGAACACTGTTATGTACATACAGAGGTCTTTGAATAAAAGTAGAAGCATTTACTCCATTCTAGTCTATGTATTTTCTCCTTTGGTCTAGTTTTCTTACCTCAGCAGTGTTGAATATAAACCATGCCAATAAGCATCATTTCGTCTTTCAAATTCTAAGGAATATACGACTAATGTCTCTCAAATAAGAAACATTTTCAATATTTGATTTAAAAGAAACCTGAATGGGGATGATGTGGAAGAGGAAAGGAATTAGATGGCAGGAAAGAGGACCTGAAGAGTGCAGGGAGGAAGGTGATGCTTCAGCACACAGTATATTTGCACACATGTTTGAAAATACTATAATGAAGCAACAACAACAACAACAAAAAAAACCACAGTATTACGGTATCCCTGTGATAATGACTAAAATTAAAAATGCTGATAAAATAAAGATTGTTCTGGAACATATTCATTTAAATGAAATAATCTCCCTTTTAGTGGTAGTTACAAACTTTCAAAAAACATAAAAGGGTATTATTTGTTCTGTAGTGCTTCTTCTCACCATCTCGTAATATGGTTTTGCCTTATGGTATAAATGGGTGATTACTAATACTTATTTTAAAACATCAAGTCCATTTTTTGCATTCATAAGATAAACCCAACTCTTGTTTTTGTTTTTTTTTTTATGATATAGCATTCTTCCAAACTTTTGGTAATATCCTTCACTATCACTTTCAAATGTTCACTTCAAATATTTTTATATTTATTTTTGGAGGAGCTAATTTATGGGTATACTTTCTTTTTTCATTTATTTATTTGACAGAGAAAGGGGGAAGAGAGAGAGAGAGAGAGAGAGAGAGAGAGAGAGAGAGAGAGAGGCTGCACCAAGGCCTACAGCTACTGCAAGTGAACTCCAGATGCGGAGCCCCCTTGTGCATTTGGCCAATGTGGGTCCTGGGAAATCAAACCTGGGTCCTTTGGCTTTGCAAGCAAACACCTTAATGACTAAGTCATCCCTCCAAACCAGGTATACTTTCTTATAATATCTTTGTTAGATTTTGTACCAAAATTATGCTGGCTTCATGAAATGATTAGAAACTTCTCCCAACTTTTCTCTTTGCAGAAGTTTGTGCATCATCACCTACTTTACACCATGAAATTATTTATTATTATTATTCAATGATCACTAATGTTTAAACATTATATTTTTTTGGTTATTTGGTCAATTCCTTTTTCTTAGAAGTGTTCACTTCTTCCAAATTTTATAAAACATATTTATTATAATCACAATATCATATTTTCTTTGTTCTTTCCATAAGATCTAAATGACTTAATCATGGCAGTTCTCCTACTGGTCAACTTACTTAGACATTTTGTTGTATCTACCTCCCAAGACTGAAATTCTCTTTATTGATCTCTACTGAACATATCATTTCCAGTTCACTAGATTCAGCACCACATAATTATTTTAGAATGCTCGATGGGCTTTATTTATTTTATATTTTATTTTATTTATTTTTATCTTTACATTTTTATCTTCAGGATGACAAGTCCAAGTATTTTATTCCCATGTATATTGTTCCTTTACCTATATGTTATCCTAATGTGAACTGATTACTTTCTAAGCAAATGTGGATTCTGTGGTTACTGTTTGCTATTTATAAACTAGCTGCATCGAGTTTAGTTCTTGGAATAAATCTACTGAGATTCAGCCCTTAAAATGCTGTTGAGAGATGCTCTGTGGTAGAGAAAATGAGCAATTTTCATAAATGGCATATGTGCACTGAAACTAATATGTATTTGGCAGATATTGGATACAATGTTTTATATACCAATAAAGCAAATTTTATTCAGTATGTTCTCAAATTCTCTATACATTCATTTACACATATTTAATTTAATAAGTTAAAATAATAGTGTGAAAGTTTTGCCTCATTAATATGGATTTTAGTTCTACAAACTTTTGTTTATATGCATTTTATAGCTGTCCAGGAGGACACAGACTAGAAGTATTAAATCTACTTTTTCTAACTTGTACAAGCACACATTACATCTAGTATTTAGTATTGTATTGGATTATATTGTCTGTTATGTTTAATTGATTCATTTTATTTTAATTCTGCTTATTCAACTTTGAAATTAATTTGAACCAGTATATAGGTTTTTTTTTTAAATCAATTTAGTGTAATCACCACTGTTCTGTATTTAAATCCTTAACTCATTTTCACATAATGTGATTACTCACATACACATTCATATTTAATCTACTATCTTATTTTGTATTTGTACCACTTTTTTACCATATGGTTCACTATTTGCTTTATTAAAGTCATTAAGATTAAGATTAAGTGATTGCTTTAAAACTATTTTATTTTCATTTATTTATTTGAGAGAGAGAATGAGGCAGAGGAAGAGAAAGAAAGGGGGCAAAAAGAAAGAATGGGAATTCCAGGGCCTCCAGCCACTGCAAACCAACTCCAGATGCATGTGCCACCTTTTTCATCTGGTTTACATGTCCTGGGTAATTGAACCAGGGTCCTTTGGCTTTGCAGACAAGCGCCTTAACCACTAAGCAATCTCTCCAGCTCAGATTAAGTGATTTTTTTTAAATTAATTTTTCTAGCTCAAAGAATTTGATTCCCCTTTGTTTCCTTTTCCCAAAAAAGGATTTCTGCTTTTTAGGAAGTAACAATTTCATTTTCCCATACTACTGAAATGCCACTTACACCATTAAAAAAATTCTCATCTCACAAATGGTCTGTTTCTATTTTATGTTGAATACCCATACATCAGTTTCTGAGTTAGTAATATCAGGTCAAATTCACAAATTTTTATAGATGGCTATATAACAAAAGTGCACAATATATCTAAAGTAATAGCTTTACTTACATCATCATTCCGATCTATGAATATATGTAGGCAACCATTTCTTCACATTCATCTACTACAAGAAAATAAAGGATTCTTGTAATCAGAAAGTCTCTTAGAATTCAAGTCTATTGCATATGGATGTTTTCCTGAGTCAGGAAGTCTTATTTCACTTTGCTCATCACAGAGTTATTACTAAATCCAGTATTAACCTCCTACTATTATTTTTGATCTGATTTCGAATTATTTTTTTTCACTACCCTAGGCATAGAAACCACAAGAAATATGTGTCAAATAAATAATGTTCTAGAAGCTGTTAATAAATAAAATAATTATTTCTACTTCTGGTCCACATAGATGCAAAGTGGTTCACCTTCTGGACTTCATAAAGGAAGTATCCAGGAAAGAGTGATGGTCTTGGCACTAGTGATGGGATATTGTTTTAGATTTTCTGACATTTTCATAATACAGATTTATTTTGACCATATTGCTCCACCTCACGCTCCTTTAACCCCCTCAGAGGCATTGTAATCCTCCTCGCTAGTTACCTGTGATGACAGTACCTCCTTTCCCAGAAATTTAACAGTCATTTAGGAAAACCCTGAGCCCCAAACTACCTGCTCTCCTATTTCTGAAATGCCTGCTAGGGGTTCCATTGGCCACAACCAAATTAAGGGACAGGCTGAAGGACCCAGTTAACATTTGTCATACAGGCAATTTGCTGTAGCAAAACCCATGTGGAAAAGGATCTGGAGTTGTAGATGTTAGGAAGTTGGCACAGTTACATAACCATCTATAGTTAGTCAGGAGAAGCTGGAAGAGAGTCAGTCCCCAGACAGTCAGCGCCACTAGTACCAGAAGGTGCTACATGGGCGATTGGAGGAGAATGACCAATATCTGTCCAAGCAACTCATGTTCTAACTTACGTAGCAGCAAATAACCTGTTGTGATGCTGGCACAAGTGCAATAGTGGCGCACAGCCATGGTGGGAAACCAACTGCTCTTGATTCAGCTAACTGATCCCCTCAGTGGCACAGGACTCATAGCTGGAGCTGAGAAACAAGTCAGAACCATATCCAAACACTAGCCTGCTCTCCGTTAACAAGCTACCACCAATCGTGGGCTACATTCTATAAAAAAGTAAGGGTTATCTCATTTGTTTGGTGCTAACTTACTCTCCGTTGGAGAATCTGCTTCTCTTTTTCAGATAGATGTAGATCCTAAGGAGAGAGCCACCCCATCATACCTCAAAAGGGCACCAGCTGAAACTAAGAAAAATTGGCAAAATAAGCAAAAGTGCTGTTTTCCTGGTGAACTGGATACAAGCACAAGGGTGAAGGAGATCAACACAGAGAAAAATCAACTCCTACCAAATCAAAGATCCAGAGACCCAGAGGCCCCCAATACCTCATCACTGAAGCAGACCAAAAATGAACCCAGCATGGCTCAGGGAAATTTTGCGGAAGAGGGGGCCGAAAGAATGTCAGAGCCACATGTTGGGTCATGATATGCAGAGACATTTATCAACCAATAACTGTGGGCTAACTCCACAATGCATGACCCGTATACCTCAACAAGGAGGGGCCAATGGGGAGGGGGTAGGACATGGATGAGTCTAATAATGGTACCAAATTGACTGTACTTGGTGAGTACAAAACTAATGAATAAAACAAAATACCCCAATGGTTTGATACACTTTAGCTTTATCTCTTCCTTTATGCTGAATATGGCAAGTCAAGTCTCTCCTTAACTGCCATCCTGCACAAAGCTGTCATTCCTATTCCACATCTGTTTGTACAATTAGGCTTTTTCCTCTCTGTAAGGTTCATCTTCGTCAGAAATCTACCATGCATTGCACTAGCTCTTACTAGTGAATTTTCAAATATCATTGGTAAATCCACAAAATAATTACTTAAAATTACTGAGCTGAATTTTCATTGAGTATGTTGTACAACCTATTATATGAATATCCCTTTCCTGAAGTATAGCACACAATTTCTACATTTTTAAATTTAGGCAGCACTATTTTCTGTCATATAACTCAGATATGTTCTGAATTTCCCCTTTATGCAGCACATGTTTTTCTTATTTTCTAAATAATCTAGAATACATTCATAAATGAAATTGCTCATTTTTTGTGGGACGTTTTGTAGATTTATTTTTTTTTCTCAGTTTGTCTTAATATTTTTTACTTTTCAATTAATTTCCAATAATCAAGAAATTCAATGT
Source organism: Jaculus jaculus (assembly GCF_020740685.1). NCBI lineage: Eukaryota > Metazoa > Chordata > Mammalia > Rodentia > Dipodidae > Jaculus > Jaculus jaculus. The sequence continues at coordinate 50,479,475 of NC_059109.1, forward strand.
CCACTGATAAAATTTAAAAAAATGATTCTATTTGTGAATGAGTACATCTGAAAAAATTGTATATTATATCTGGATTATAAAATGAATGGATTTGAATTTGTACATTGTGTAAAAGTGTGAGTATTTTTACTATTTTTAGTCAATTTCTCTGATTTTGTACAGCAGACTTAGCAATGATCTATTTAGTATTTATCACCTTTTGATCAGATTTATTGTTGCTATTCATAGTTTATATTTTTATGTTTCATGTTTCTATTTAGTCTTTATAGGGTGAGCCTTTGCAAATATTTCATGTTTCTTTTACTCTTTTCTTGCTTAGATAATTTATTTTTAAGTAAATCTAAAATTGAATTTTAACATACAAAATGATTAGCTTCATTATGGCACTAAAAATACATATATATAATATATAAGTATATATATACATATACCATATATATATATATATATATATATATATATATATATATATTTCCTAGAACTTCATTGTTCTTGCCTCCTACCACTTTGGGGTTTTGATTATTTTTTTTCTAATATCTTGATGTACCACATGTGAGTTATATGAGAAGTCTGGTTTTCCAACATTTGTTTTCATGAGTATAAATTTTCTTCTTAGAAATTCCCCACCTATATCAAAAGGTTGTGTTTTAATGTTTATTTGATTCAGATAATTGCTAAAATTCCCTTCTTTATTTCTTCCGTAAATCAGTAGTCAATCAAGAGTACATTGCACAACTCCAGGTGTTTCTGTATTTTCAGTGGTTTTCTTAATGTTCATTTTTTTTACTGCACTATGGTCTGATAAGGTGCATAATACTTTCATTTTGTAATTGTTATGCCTTGCCCTGTGCTATAAAATATGATCTATTTTTGTTAATAACCCTGGGAATACTGGGAAAAATGTATATTCCACAACTGTTTAATGGAACATTCTTTTAGATACCTGTCAAGTCCATTTGAGCTATGATATTTCTCTGATGGCTTTGATTTTGGATAACCTAGGTAAAGAAGAAACTAGGGCTTTGAGTGTCTGCTCACCTTCTATTATTACGGCGTATATCATTATTTTTTGCTCATGAGTGTTAGTTTTATGAAACTTGGCAGCCAAATATTTGGTGCATTTACATTAATAATTGTGTATCTTGGTTAACTGTTCCATTCATATATCTATTCTGACAAATTTTGAGATGAATTCTATATTATTAGATATAAAATAGCTACACAGCTCATTTTCAGTTTCCATTGACTTGATAGGTAATGTAATGATTTAAATGCATGGCCCCATAGACTCATTCTTCAGTCTTGAGTCTACAGTAGCCAAAGTTCTATTGGGAACAAAGTATGTCACTGGGAGTGGGTCTTGGAATCCACCTATAAGGTGTGTTTATAAATGGGTCTCACTCTGGCCCCAAGGGGCATGGGAAGCAGTTTGGATCTCTGGATGTTGGTGCTTATTGGTCTTCACTGACGCTTAAGTGGTTCCTCTCCACATGGATCTATAGGAATGAGTTATTTTCCAATATTGTTGGAAATTCACATTCCAGTGAGAGATTGAAATGACAAATTTGGACAGAATTGTGGTCTGTGAAGGCTTGACTTATGAATTTTCAAAGGAAAAGGGGAGAGCTTTGTTGAAAGTGGGATGTTGGCATAAAGGTAGACTGCATTCTTATACCATGCCCAGAGAGTATGATCAAAGTTGAAGGTAATGGACTAGTGTGCTTGGCAGAATGATAAGAAAAATATATGGCTTATCACAGGAAAAGTTAAGCAAGTTTAAAGTTATAGACATAGAGATTGGTTGTAGATTACTAAAGATGCAATTGTTAAACAGATTGCCACCATTAAGAGTGGGCCAATCGCTTTGCTTTGGGACAATTACAAAGATCCCTGAGAATGAAACTCACCCAGGAAAGCCTCAAGGAGTAGGAATGCAAGTTATTTTGAAAGAAGATGACTCAAAGAAAGAATTCTGAAGGAGTATGATGCTTTTCAAGATCAAGGTTTATTCTCATCCCATCCCCAGATTTACAAAATTAGCTGGGCCAATGCTTACCAAGTAATGGTTTTGGAAACACACACACACACACACACACACACACACACACACACACAATGAATGGTTTTACAAAACTGTTCCAGAACCCAGGGCTAAGATGCAGCATGTGAAACAGGGTTAACTCCCTGAGTAGAGGCCCAGTAAGGCCATTGTATGAAGAGTATCATTTACAGAAACCAGATACAGAGATGCAGCTTTGTGAAACAGAGTGAGGTCCCTGTATTAGAGGCCAAAATAAGGCCATTGTATGGAACTATGTGGATGGACTGTGGTTTGTGGTGTAGGCCTGAAGATGTTTTGGATATACCAGTACTGTGCAACTTCTACTATGAAGACCTGGTGGTTCAGATTAGGCTCTTGGCCCAGGTAATGACTAGCCAAACTAGAGAGGCAGAATAGAAAATCTAGAGACTGTCATTGGTTACAGATGTCAAACTTGAATGGCAGATGCTTGATATGAACTTGATGGTTATTTGTATTAGTTCAGTTTCTCCTTTTTATGTCTTCTTATATAGAATTGTTTACTCTGCCATTAAGTGTTGGAAGCATGTAACTTGTTTTGATTTACTGGTCTCTCAGTTAAGAGGCAGTCTTAAATCTTTGATAATACTCAAGACATTGGAACAGTCCTAGGTAGTAAAACTTACAGGAACCTTTGAAATTTTACTAAATGCAATCTGAATTGTGAGATTATCATGAGTCTACAGGTTTCAAGGAGAAAAACAGTGGTTAAAATGCATGTCACCATAGACTCAGACTTGGATCTTTAGTCTCCAGTGTCCAGAACCCTATTGTTTATTTATTTATTTATTTATTTTTATTTATTTGAGAGTGACAGACCGAGAGAGAAAGAGGGGGAGAGAGAGAGAATGGGCATGCCAGGGCCTCCAGGTACTTCAAGCAAACTCTAGATGCCTGTGCCCCCTTGTGCATCTGGCTATCATGGGGCCTGGGGAGTTGTGACTTGTACCTGGGTACTTAGGCTTCACAGGCAAGCACTAAACCTCTAAGTCATCTTTCCAGCTCAGAGCCCTTTTGTTAAAGAGGTATGTCACTGGTGGGTAGAACTTAGTCTTGAGCCCTAAAATGCGTTTGGGGGTAGATTTTAAATCCAGCCCTAAGGGATGTGGAGAGAAGTTTGGAGCTCTGCTGATGGTACTTGTTGGTGCTTACTAACTATTGGTGGTGTTCCTCTGCTTGGAGTTACCGAAGAGAGCTAGCTTCTTCTGCCATTTATGGAACTTCCCCTGGAATTTGTAAGCCTGAAATAAACTGTTTCCTCCTATAAGCTGCTTTGTTTGGGTGCTTGTCCCAGCAATGAGAAGCTTACTACAACTGGTTGGCACCTATGCCATCCTCACATCATGAGTTTATCTCATCTATTATACTCCATAGACTCTTGTGTTTTTTTCTTATGTTTCAGACTGTTGTTGATGTTTTAGATGCTCCTTTTATTTTATTTTTTTATTATTTGTATTTGAATGTAATACTGTTTAACTTTGTTCTACATCCCTGCTATTCTTTTTGCTTCATGCTTATAAAGTTGTTCCATTTCTAAAATTTCAATCCCCTTGGTGATTTTTTCTTTCTTGTTGCTAACATTTTTGTCCATATTAGTGGCTATTCATTCATCTTACTGAGCTTTTTCATATTTATTACTGACTTTTCTTCCTGTATGCTGGTCTGAATTTATATATTTGTTTGTATCTTCATTGAGGTCATTTAGCATTTTTTACTACTTAACTTTTAAAATCTTTATCTGGCATTTATCACTTTCAGAATCTTCAACTTTAGTAATGGAAGCATGGTGGTTTTTGGATTAGTCTTGTTGACTTGCTTTTTCCTAATAATTATGTTCTTGTGCTGAGATTTATGCATTTGCTACTCTGGAGACCATATATATATGTATATGTATACATATATCCTGGGGGAGGTATTTTTATTTTTGTGTGTATATATATGCAAGTGTGTTTGTATGTGCACTCTGGCACATGTGTGGAGGTCACAGGATACTTCCCAGGCTCCAGGGTGCTGATTCTCTCCTTTTATCTTATTTAAGACATGGCATCATTTTTGTTCCTGGGAGGTCAAACTGGCTTGCTAACAAGCTTGGATTTCTTGTGACATCCATGAGTGCAGGCATGTTGGGATTACGGAATCTTGTGTGCCACTTTTGTATAGAACTTTCCCTGGGTGCTAGGGATTCATGACTCCAGCTGGCAGGCTTGCAGACAAGTGCTTTTAATCACTGAACCTTCCCTGAAGCCCCTCTTTTCTAGTTTTAGTGTGTGTGTGTGTGTGTGTGTGTGTGTGTGTGTGTGTGTGTGTGTGTTTAAGTGAGCAAGCTACTTTTGAAGGCACTCCACAGAGAAGACAAAACTAATTGCTGTATTGGTAGCAATGTAAACCATAAATAATATAGAAATACACATAAATTCAAAGGAGATCTTGCATTTATGATTTTTAAAGTTTTATTTAATTATTATGACACACAGAGAAAATGGGTGCACCAGTGCAAAAAAACTCCAGGTACATAACTACCTTGTACATCTGGCTTAAGTGGGTACTGGGGAATCAAGTCAGTTCTTAGGCTTTGTAGGCAAGGACCTTAACTGCTAAGCCATTTCTCCAGCCTGCATTTAGAATTTTGACCAAAGAAACTATAAAATATAACAACAGGGTCAGGATGAAGCTTTAGATGACAATGATATGTTATGATCTCTTAAATATTTACATATTTAACATGAATATTTAGTGCCAAACTCATCAATATGCATATGCCAAATGTATCGACATTGTTATATGTTAATCTTCCCTAAGTAGAGTAGTCATGAAAGAACAGAACATCAAAATGAAATTGTAAACATATTCTCATTTTTATTAAACTGTAAATGTCTTATTCATAAAAGTGAATTCGAATGGTACAAATGCTTGGAATATAATACTGAAATACATACTAAATTTAAGTTTGCACAATTTTTACCTAATATTTTTGTTATGCTATTTGTAAACATGTTGCAACTACAATTTTTTTTTATTTATCAACAATAACTGAAAAAAGTAGAATGAAACAAAACATTTTTACTTTTTTTATTTGCAAGAAAGAGAGAGAGAGAGAGAAAGAAGAGGTGAGCAAGGGTTTCTCTCCACTGCAAATGAGCTCCAGATGCATGTACCAATTTGTGCACCTGGCTTTACTTGGGTACTAGGGAACTGAACCTGGGTCCTTAGCAACTTAACAGTTAAACCATCTCTCTATCCAGACCCCCAAAACTGGTAAACATATGTTTGAATTATGTTTATAATATTTAAAAAATATTTTTGTTTATTTATTTATTGGAAACGGAGAAAAAGATATATAGAGAAAATGGGTGCTGCAGGGCCTCCAGCCACTGCAAACAAATTTCAGATGCAGGTGCCATCTTGTGCATCTGGCATATGTGGGTCTTGAGGAATCAAGCCTGGGGTGTTTATCTTTGCAGGCAAGTGCCTTAACCTCTAAGCCACCACTCCAGCCTATATGATTTAAATTATTTTAGAACTATTAACAAAACTAAATTATTAAATAAATTTTGGTAAATTGTCCAAAACATATTCAATAATGTGAAAAACAAAACTAAATAAACAAAAGTCCATAAAGTGAAGAACCATATTTTAAATAGTTTATTTTTGTTAAAGGACATTTTGCACATGTAAACATACTTATATCAAAGAATCAAGTAAAATACAAAAACTGTTGATAATGTACCTTTCAGAGAAGGAATGGTACTTAGATGTCAATTTTCTGTACTTTCTATTTCTATAATGTAAATTCTTCTGTTCTACTTTTATAATCAAGAAGCATGTGAAAGATATTTAGAAAGACATTTTTTAAAAAGTTAATGGCTTTAAATTAAGAATAAAATAAACAATAGTAATTTTGCTCAGGGTTGGAAGGAGTATCCAGAGATACTGCCTGCCCCACAGTGACTGACTGTTGCATTTATAGCCCATAACTCCAGGATGAATACCAGTAAACCCACTGAGGTGAGCCCTTGATGGAATAGGGGTGGAGAGGAGGGGAATGGGACCAATGCATGATTTGTCTATGCAACAAAGCTTCTAATTAATAAGAAAGTAACTTTGTTCAAGAATATTCAATAAAATGACTTTGTTATCAAATTCATGAATTCTTATTTGAAAGATAATAAAAAATGTAAATACTGATTTAAAAGATTTAATTCTCATTTGAAAGATAATAAAAATTAAATACTGATCTAAAGATTCAAAGCTTTCCTTGTTCTTAAATCTGAATCTTACCTTCTGTATATATTAGCTTAGATAACATCTTACAGATTCCTTCCTTGAGCTAATTAACATATGTTCCATGATACACTCCATTACAAGCCTTTGGTTGCTTTCTTCATCCCACCCCTCAATTGGCAAGGATTTACTTTATTAATTTGTTTTCCCTTCCATGTATTCCCACTTGAACTACAAGCTTCCAATGGGCAGGGCCTTGGCCCATGTTTTTTCTTCACTGTTTCTCCATAGAATAGTGCTCCTTTTATAGAACAAGCAGGCAGCAAATGGTGTAATCGAATGGATGGGTGGTCAAAGCATGAGATATGACAATTTAAAAGTGGTGCCACCCTGGACAAGAGACTGTGATGAAATTACTTGGTCAGGCTAAGATGTTAAGAGTTGTGCTGAGTTTCTTTTTTATTTTTATTTTTTACAAAGAAGACCAATTCCACAGTAAATTTCTGTCTTTAACCTATCCTGATATTTTCCCCACCTTTCTGCCATTGTCTGTGATGTTCACCAGCAGTCCTGCACCAAAACAATGCTAGAAATTCTGACTCTTACTCTTGCTTAGAACATTGAAGTCACTTCACATTTTCACAAAAATAAAACCCAAACTCTTTATCACAGTCAACAACACCTCTTAGAGTCATCATGTTCCAAGCATAATGACCTTTCAGAATGTGGTTTCATCCAGTGCTCTCCCACAAAAAAAAGAACCCTTGTCATCCCCATTAGGATATTGGTATGAATCTGTCTCAATTGTTTGAGTTCCTTCTTATTGTTATTTAGCTTCACATATGATACATATCTAATATTAGTATATAACTCTAACTGTAGAGCTAGATTCAGTATGTACATCTGAAACACAAATACATGCATGTACATGTGTGCATATACACATAAACACATTGCTACCTTTCTACACCCTGTACTGTAATCAACATGTGATTATTTCCCACACATCAGTTGTTAATATAACGTTATTCATTTTTTTCTTACTGTATTTTAGTCTGTGAAAAGTTAAACTCTAGGCTAGGCATGGTGGCAAACACATTTAGTCCCAGCACTCATGAGGCTGAGGTAGGAGGATCCCTGTGAGTTTGAGGCCAGCCTGGAGCTACAGAGTGACTTCTAGGTCAGCTACAGTGAAACTCAACCTTGAAATAAATTAAACAAACAAACAAGCAAACAAAAAAGCTAAGCTCTAAATGGGAAGTGGTCTTGTCTTTTCCGTTTATCATCATAATTTCAGAAGATATATTCCTTGCTATAATGAGACAAAAGCTGCTTATTGAAAGAGTAATGAGGCAAAATTTTAAAGGTGGAAATATTGTACCATTTGAAAAGCCATTATGCTTTTAGCCATATGTATTTTTTCATACAGAGTAAAATACCAAAAAGCACATTTTAAAACTTATTCCTGTGGAACTCCTTTCTTCCATAACTGAGTTTCCACACCATCCTTCATCTCACTGCACCACTGCTCCTTCTTGGGGAAGCTTTCTCCTCCTAGTTAGGTTAAGTGCTGGTAACACGAAGTTCTAAACAAATGTGTATCATTCCACACAGTGCTTATCCACCTAATGATTTACTTAATTTTTTAAAAGTAAATTGTTTTTTTTTTATTTAAGTTTATGTCTTAAGCTCCATGAAGACAAAGATGTCATGTATTTTGAATATTGCTTAGGTCTTAAAACTCACTCATCTCAGTCATTGAAAATATTTCTTTTTATTTTTAAGTCTTTTATTTCTTATTTTTATTGACAACTCCCATAATTATAAACAATATCCCATGGTAATTCCCTCCCTCCCCCACTTTCCCCTGTGTAACTCCACTCTCCATCATATCCCCTCCCCCTCTTAAGCAGTCTCTCTTATTTTGATGTCATGATCTTTTCCTCCTAGTATGATGGTCTCTTATGTAGGTAGTTTCAGGCACTGTGAAGTCATGGATATCCAGGCCTTTTTGTGTCTGGAGGAGCACATTGTAAGGAGTCTTACCATTCCTTTGGCTCTTACATTCTTTCCTCCCCCTCTTCCGCAATGGGCACTGAGCCTTGGAAAGTGTGATAGAGATATTTCAGTGCTCAGCACTCCTTTGTCACTTCTTCTCAGCACCATGGTGCCTTCTCAGTAATCCCAAGGTCACTGAAAAGAAAAGGTTCTTTAACCAAAAATGAGAGTAGTATTAATATATGGATGTGAACACTAAGATAAGTGCTTATTGGGCAGTTTGGTGAGCATAATATACACATTTAGTCAGACATCAGCAGATATTATACCCCTAGGGCTCATGACTACTCCTGTTGCAGGTTTTCATTATCAGGCATGTTTTCCCTCCCATGCAGTGGGCCTCTAGTCAAATTAGAGGGTTATTGGTTTCCCCCGTAACAGATGTGCCACTATTGCACCCATTGGCTCATTTGGCTTGGCTGGCCAAATATAAAGTTTGCAGTGTCCACTGTTGAGTATCTTCACTGGTGGTTTCTCTCTCTCCAATTGAACTGCAGGCAGCATGGCTTTTTCCAGCTTTATGTCAGCTGATCTACATAGAGGAGGCTTTCAGCTCAGCTCCAGCAAGATTTCTCAGTGACCTTGCAGCCCAAGTATGTGGACTCTTCAGTAGGAAACCAAGGGCCTCAGAAATGGCCTTCAGTGTTTTTGTGGTATCAGGGAACTCACTGGAAGGCATCCCATTCCTGGCACTGAAAATTTTCTATCAATACTCTATGGTTCCCCAGTGTTCTGTTGTCCAAAACATAGGCTTCCATATAACTTATTTATATCTTGCTAGATTTTGGTTAGCCCTCCCTCCACATTTCCTTTACTCAATCTCTTCCCCTGGCCTCACTGAGGACTTTACATCCCATTAATCTGTTCCTCTACTTACAAATATACAATGTCTTGCATGTATGAGAACCTGATTTTGATTCATGGTACTCAAGAAAAAATGCCAGGCATGGTGGCACACACCTATAATCATAGCCCTTGGGAGGTAAATGGCATATACCTAAGGAATGACATCCAAGGTTGTCCTCTAGCCTCCACATATACACACAACAAATTAAAAAAAAAAAAAAAAAGAGTCCAGGCATGGTGACATACACTTTTAATCCTAGCACATGGGAGGCAGAGATAGGAGTTTTGCCAAGAGTTTTAACCCTAAACATCATTTATCTTTTTATAACAAAATATATAATTTTTTTCTTTAAGTAATTTAATGTTTTTTAAAACAATTTAATTCTGAAAACATAAACTTCATTTGATTTCCATATACTTACATTTATTGCTTTATGCAACCAAAGCTTATAAAATTATAAAATGTATGAAATATTTTTGACTTCAATGTTGAATTTGGTTCCTCCTTTTAGGTATGTAATGAGCTCCATATTTCAATTTACAAGAAATTTCTCCCTCCATTAAGTAATAAAGTTATCCTATCCATCCATCTATACTCTATCTATTCTAATCATCAAAATTAATTCCAGTAACATAAAAATGCACTTACAAACGAGTTCCAACAATTGGACACATCATATGTTTTATATCTTAGATACTGAAATATATCCTTTATTGTCAATTACAGATTCTTTTTTAAATGTAATACTGAGAAAGGACAGTTGGTTAAACAGTTTTCTTTTTAAACTGAATGTGTCTTCACTTCACACAGGCCTCCTTCATTAAAAACTTATTATATTGTTTTCTAAATATCTATGTTTATGTTCTTAAATTAATGTTACTACTTTTTTCAAGTGGTAGTGAATTTTGAGAAGACTCAAAACACATCAAAGTGTTAAAAATAAATGACTCTTGAGTACTTAGTCCTAAATGAGAGAGCTTTATCAATACCCTCCAAGTCTCAGGAAATATTGCGCAAGAAGGGATGGAAAGAATAAAAAGCCAGATGATATGGAAGAGTGAGTTTGAATGCTGTTGACTGGACAGGAATTGGCCATTACATTCATGACATCGCAATAACTGTTGTTACTTATAGGAGAACTGTACCTTATTGGACCCATCAACATTTTATCATGAAAGGGGACAAAAAATACATGAAAATAGAAAACGGACTAGTTGAACGAGGCAGTGCAGTAAAAGGAGGACAGGGGATGGGAGTAAAAGAATGTAATCGAAGGGAATTGTGATCAAAATATGTTATGGACATGTGTAGCAGACAGCTTCAGGTTCTCTGAGATGAACTTCCAGACCAGGCACAGTTATGGAGGAAAGGATTTATTGAAGCTTACAGATCCAGGGGAAGTTCCATAATGGCAGAAGAAGCTGGCCTGCCTTCACAGGACCAAGCAGAGAGAAAGAAGGGAGGTAGGTGCAAGCCTAAGGGTCTAAAGCCCCAGCACACTTCAGGAACTCCAGATAGGCACACTTTGCATATCTTTAGCTTGAAATCTGAAACCCACCACCACACCTTAAGATCACCTAGTGACATTGCCTCCAGCAGGTGGCTACAGATGCAAACTACAAACAAACAACTGAATATATTGGGGGCCACCTATTCTATTCAAACCAACACAACATGTCTGGTAGTTTTCAATGAAAAACTTAAGGATAAAAGGAAATTGTGTATGCCATTGTGTAAACTGGGTAGCTAACCAACACATGTACCTGAAATGGGAACTCAATTACCATGACATTCTTTATGATAATCAGTTTTAATTACTTAAAGCTGTAGTATTGGCTTCCAATACCTCTGAAGCACTTGGAATTTCAGAAAAGTCTTTAATTAAAGTAAGGAGCTAAATGAGTTAATAGGACAGACATATTAGTCAGTAGACTTGCATCTTCAAAACCCATAGTATAAGAAGAAAGGTGGTGAATACTAGGAACAAAAAATAAGTATAAGGTGTGAGTATTGATTATTTCATCTCTGTGAACAATTACCATATTCAGAAGCAATTTAAAGAAGGAAATGTTTATTTAAGCTTACAGTTTTAGGTATAGTACATTATTTGGGGGAAGGCAAGTTGACCAGAGCTTGAAACATAGCTGGCTACATTGATTCAAAAGTCAGGGGCTGGAGAGATGGCTTAGTGGTTAAGCGCTTGCCTGTGAAGCCTAAGGACCCCGGTTCGAGGCTCAGTTCCCCAGGTCCCATGTTAGCCAGATGCACAAGGGGGCGCACGCGTGTGGAGTTCGTTTGCAGAGGCTGGAAGCCCTGGGACGCCCATTCTCTCTCTCTCCCTCTATCTGTCTTTCTCTCTCTGTCTGTCACTCTCAAATAAATAAAATAAATTAAAAAAAAAAGTCAGGAAGAGGAAAAATTGGGGTCATGTTATAAAACCTCAAGACTCACTCTACAGGGGCCTACTTCCTCCAGCAAAGTTGTACCTCATAAAGTTCCTACAACCTTCCCAAAGAGCACTACTACATGGAGACCAAATGTCCTCACACATGAACATACAGTCGACTCTTCACAGTCAAGCCACAGCATTATATTACCAGGTTCCACAGACTCAAGGACATCTCATTATGAAAATATGTATCCAGTCCAACATCAAAAGTCCCCATATCCCTTAACAACTGCAATGCTCTTCCAAACCCAAAGTCTCCTCCTAAGCCTCAAGGCAATCACTTAACTTTGACCTCTTATAAAATCAAAAAACAATCTACATACTTCCAACATATAATGATTTAAACATTCCCATTCCAAAAAGGAGAAATTAGGGCACAGTATGGAAAGACTGAAACTAAGCAAGGCAAATATCAAATCCAATACCTACATGTACAGTATCTGATACTTCCAGTGGAATTATATGGGTTCCAAAAGGTTTAGGTGTCCCCACACCTCCACCTCTGCTGCCTGTAGCACACATAGCCTCTGCCTTATGTTCAAGACACTGAGCATATAGACTTTCTTGGTAGACCCTCCAGAGTTAAGGCATCTCTAACATCCTTGGGTCTCCATTGCAACTTAGTTTCATCTTTCCTACTTCATGATATGGTCTCCCAGGTCCTCCTTGGAGGAATTTGACCCTGCCTTGTATCCTCTGTCCTCAGTGGCTCTCAGAAACCATAGATTGAAAATATGACCACCTCAAAATGACAAAATACCATATAAATTTTGCTCTATCCCACCAGTTCATGATAGAGGTTTTGTACCTCCCTGAAAGCTCAAGAAACAAGTTCTCATAGTTCATATTTCTATAGCCCTTCCGGTCTTCCAAACTCTCACCAGAATGACTAAAGAATAGCCAGATACATGCCCCATTTAATTTTTTTTTGTTTTATTTCTATTTATTTATTTATTTGAGAGCAACAGACAGAGAGAAAGAGGCAATTAGAGAGAGAAATAGAGAGAGAGAGAGAGAGAATGGGCATGCCAGGACTTCCAGCCACTGCAAACAAACTCCAGATGTGTGCGCCCCCTTGTGCATCTGGCTAACATGGGTCCTGGAGAATTGAGCCTTGAACCTGGGTCCTTAGGCTTCACAGGCAAGCGCTTAACTGCTAAGCCATCTCTCCAGCACCTACATGCCCCATTTATGTGTCTACCTTATAGAAGTATAAGGCTTCTCTAGTCCAAGTTTCCAGTCTCTTCCACATCCTTCCTGGAAACCATTTTCAAACACCTAGGATCCACATAGGTTTATCACAGCAACAGCCTGCCACTTGGTACCAATATTCTACATCAGTTAATTTGTCAATGCTGTGACCAAATACCTGACCGAAAGCAATTTAAGGAAGGGAAGGTTTGTTTTAACTTATGGGTTAAGGTTATATTGCATTTGGTCAAAGATGACAGGGCCACTGGAGCTTGAAGCAGTGCTAATCACATTGCATCCAGAGTTAGGAAAAGAGGATGAACAACAATGGAATGGGGCTGGGCTATAGCACCACAAAGCCTATTCCATCTCCCCTCCAGGCCAAAGTGATCCACTTCTTCCAGCGAGGCTTCACTTCTTTTTTTGATGCAAATTTTAAAAATTATTATTTCATTATAAGGATACACACAGGCAGAGCGAGGAAGAGAGAGAGAAAGTAAGAGAGAAAATATGAGTGAACCAGGGCCCCTTGTGGCTGCAAATAAACACCAAGATACACGCACCACTTTGTTTGCCTGGCTTTACATGGGAACAAGGGAATCCAACCTGGGCCATCAGACTTTGCCAGTAAAAAAGGAAATGTCTTTAACCACCGAGCTATTTCCTAACATGCAAATCTCTAGTTCTGTTTCCAAAACTTTTCTAAATAGCTCCATCAACCAAGTGTTCCAACACATATGTTCAATAGTAGAGTATGTTAAGAGTATTAAGATACTTAGAAGAGGACATGAGGAGTGAAATAATATAAAGAAAGTATAATATTAAGAGTAATGGGAAACCACATGAGGGGATTTGCTTTTGTTGGTACTGGTGGTTGTGACTTTGTTAGCCTCAATTTAAATTTTATTTACAAAAGTTAAAATATTTTTTCCATTATTTATTTATTTATTTGAGAGTGACAGACACAGAGAGAAAGACAGATAGAGGGAAAGAGAGAGAATGGGCGTGCCAGGGCTTCCAGCCACTGCAAACGAACTCCAGATGCGTGTGCCCCCTTGTGCATCTGGCTAACATGGGACCTGGGGAACCAATCCTCAAACTGGTGTACTTAGTCTTCACAGACAAGCGCTTAACCACTAAGCCATTTCTCCAGCCCACAAATTTTATTTACTGATTAATTTGTTTAAGGTTTTGAAGACAGGATTTCATTTGGTAGCATACCCTGGCCTCAAATTCAAGAACCTGCCTAAGTGATCTTAATGCTAGAACTTCACTTTATGACATGATGTCATGCCAATGCAAGATTTTTTTAAGCAGGAGACTGATGTGCATGTTTAATTTTGTTGAAAATTTTTCAAATATGACCTGTTGTTCAAATATGTTTTATTTTTTTCAATAATTTTCTTCTCTCCCATTTCTGCTAAGCTGCTTCTTTTTCTCAAGTAGTCTTCCTCCTACTTTAATGATTTTTAATGATATTTTCCCCCTGGCTTAAGCAGTTTAATTAGGGTTGTTTGCATGAGCATAGATGGGGAAGTAGTTACTGGAGCATGGGCAACTCACCAATAGCTACACTACTGAAGAAAGTATCCCTCGTCCCTCAGTAACTGTTAACAAATACCTCTTCATGGAATGGACCCCCTCTCATCAATGATGGAATGTTCATGGGTGCACTCTCTACAGACAAGTGTCCGACAGATGATTATAGTATCTCTGAGTTTATAAGACTAATGTCAATGTCATGTCCAGAATAGAACATTTCAGAGCACTCTTCCCCATTCTTCATCCCTTACATTTTTTTCTGCCTCCCCTTCCATGAGGTTTCGTGAGTTGAGCACTCAACAGTCATTTATTCTCAGCACTTTTGCCAGTTATGAGTCATACATTAACCTTTGACACTGCAAAAAAAAAAAAAAAGGCAGCTTCTGTGACCAAAGCTGAAATATAAATATAAATATATAAACATAAATATTTAGAAGGTAACTTGACAACATGTCCATTTAGAAAACTTTGAAAGCTAATTAAAAATATAATTAAAAAAGAAAAAAAAAAGTATTAAGGCTAGAAATACCCAATAGGAATGCTCTCAGAAGCCATAAATTGTGAAACAAAAATCCCAGTGTCAGTGTAAAAATACTTCCTTATGAGTTGTTAGTCCGGGAGGCTCCCAAAGTTATATAGGCCATTGCCTTTGGTTGTCTGCAAGGTCTTGATGGTAAGTCCCTGTTCCTGAAGATATCATATACTTTGGTTATAGGATATAAAGAAACTAAGCAGGAACTAAGCTAAAACATTCCTCCCTGATAGCAATGTTTCATAATGCTGGAAGATGCTATACAGGTTGCTGGGATAGACAGCTAAATCAATGGAAGGTCTTACGGAACTGTGGATCCCATGGACTGTAATACTTTTGCATGCTAGGTAAGATGTACTCACTAGTGCGATAGTGGCATAATAGGGGAGTAACTAACTTCTTTTGATTGGATTTGAGGCCCACTCCCCCACAGGAAACTCATGCCTACTGCAGTAAACCTGGTCAGAAGACCATGACAGTACAGGTCTTAAAGCCTTAGGAGGATTATTATTGTGGTTTTGCTAGATTGACATAACAAAAAAAATATTTGAAATGAAATTGTGACATATGAATGCCATAATATAACTTACTCTAGAACTGGCATTTCATGCTTGGAAGTGGCTCTTTGTGTTTCCATGTGCACTTTACACTGCCAAATGAGTGATGGAATCTTTGTACTTCATAGTTTTGTCTCCTTCCATTTCCAGGCTATGATCATATGGGGTATTATTCACTTAAAAATAGGCAAGCTGACACCAGCTTGTGTGAGTTGTGACTTTAAGGTTCCATTTTTCATTCAATGCACTAAAGTACATCTGTCCTAGAGGGCTTTGTGAAAATATACATACACTCACATGTGTCCATAAAGAAGAAAAATATGTGTTTAAAATTAAGTTTGAATGAATAAAAAATACTAATAATATTACAGCATTCTTTTAAAAGAAAATATAAAAATTTTCATTTCCTATGCATATTTATATCTATTGTTAAGCATATTTATTATAATTTATATTTAAGACAGTACACAAATAAAATTTATTTGGGTCACTCTGTGTCAGAATGTGTAGAGAGGAAGGCATACACATATAGGAAGGAAGCAAATTGGGAAAATAGAAGTTGAGTTAGCCATCACAAATGGTACACTTGGGCAACAGGCAAATGGAGACAGCCCTCCAGTATTGTGATGCATTTAGACATTTTTTCAAGGAGTCTAGACTTGCAGGCCTAGGTACCAATTACTGGGTTCAGAATGTTTCCTCCTTGTGCAGCTGGTCAAGTTCTGGAAACGATTTAGAGTTAAGAACTATCAGGAACCAGGACTCTTAGCAGCTTGGGCCGTAGTTCCAGTAGTCCTGAAGGGAGATCAATATAGCTCATCTAAATATGCTTAACATAAGTTGAAGAGAAAGACAATATGTCCCTGTGTTCCCCTTTTTTCTGGATCCCCTCCCAAACTTTTCTCACAAGGGACCATGATTAGTAAAATTTAATACAGATGTTTGGCCACAAGTTCATGGTATTGTCCCTCTTGGCCATCTCAACTATTAGTTTCTTTTCTGTTCATTTCATATCTTTCTCTCTCTGGACTTGGTTTGTCATGCTAATTTGCATATACAATGAAAATATTATTTATTTCAGTTTAAATGTGGTTTTCTTAACATATTCTGACCATCTAGTTAATTTTATAAACTATATCAGGTTATTAAAAATGATTTCAAAATATAGTTTGAATAGTTAAGCATGTTTCCCTGAAAATTGATATCATTTGCTTATATGATAGTTTACTAACAAATTTCAGCTATTAACACACCCTGTCTCCTCCTAAAGACACTCACACAAATGAATTGAGCCTCTGGACAATCTGCTAACTAATGTTTTGACTTGTGTTTCCAATTTTAACAATCTTCAGTTAGTTATAAAGAATCTGTATTAATATTAACTCCCCTACTGACAATCATAATCTGTATACTCTAACTTTGCTTTACATATCTCAAGAGCCCAAGCTGTTCATATATGATAAGAGCTTATTAAGATTCCAATTATAAAAAATTAAATGAAATTAGTAGGAGAAATAATGTTTTCTCTATCAGTTTTCAAAAGAATTTTCTTTTTATTTTACAAACAAAGGAAATTGAAAGAATAATTCTTAAAAATTTAGCCACATACTGGCTCAAACAGGCTTGGAACTATATAGCCCAGAGAAATCTTGAACTCATGGAGTAACTATAGCCTTATCTTTTAAGTACTCAGATTATAGGCGTGAGCCACCAAACTCTTTTATTGACCATTTTTATACATATATATATATATATATATATATATATATATATATTTTTTTTTGATGATCATGCCCTCCTGACCACTTGACTCTCTCCCACTGAACCTCTTCTTCTTTTGAACGATTCCCTCTTCCACTTAGATGTCTTATTGCTATCCTTTACCATCCAGGACCAAATGTTGATGAGTCCAATATTTTGAAGGTTTTGTGAAGATAATGACAATTGCTGTGAGGTCATAAAGACAACTGTCTCTTCCATGTCCAGAAGACTGTGCTCCACAGCGCTCTTCTTGTGCTCTGGCTTTGATGCTCTTTCTGCCTCCTTGTGGATTTTATGGGTAATACTCCCTGAGTACTGGAGGGGGTGATATAGATATCATATTTAGTGTTGAGTACTGCATAGTCAATGATTCTCCGAACTTTGGTGAGTTTTGAGTAATACTAATTTTAGAGTTAAGTGTTGATATTTAGCATCTATGAAAACTAAAAAGGTAAAGTAATGGGAAGCTCTTATGTGGTAATATATCACTTTGGGGGCATAGGAGCTATATAGCAAGAAAGTTAAACAGAAACCAGAGGAGATGGCAAATGTCTGCTTATCTGTCAATAACTCTTCTATGAGGGGACGACAGAAGCAGACACGTCTAAATCCAACTCTTTGAAAAGTAGAATAAACAATAGCAAGTAAATTATATGCTTTTCAGTGTAGGAAATAAATAAAGGTTTTTGAGGAAAATGTATATTGCATTTAGAAGAGACAGAAAAGAATATATTCTCATAGACAAACCAATATATGCTTTGGTATTGTATGCAGCTAAAGATTTTAGAGATAGTTGCTTTCAGGGGCCTAAGACATTAAGATGCTGAACTATCACCAACACCAAGAACTACTCTTTCTATCTCTTGGCGCTGTGGTTTGACCTTTGTATTAAGAGTTTGATCCCTAGCATGAGGCTTTGGGGAAGTGGTGAGATCTTTAACAGATGGAATCTAGTGGAAGGTATTAGATCCCTAGGGACATGCACTTGAGATGGCTCTAAGATCCTATTCTCTTCCACTGCATTACTTTCTGGTAATGAGATGACCAGATTTACTCACCACCTACTCCTTTTCATGATGTCCCAGACCCATTAGCTGCAAGCCACCTGACCATGGACTGTGACCCCTCAAACTGTGAGGCAAATAAAGCTGTGCTCTTTGAACATGACTGGCAGAGATATTTGTTACATTAGCAGAAAGTGGGGTGATACACTCAACTGTGTTTTGTTCTATGTTTGCATATTCTTACAATTAATATCTCCATTTTCTGTCAAAATGAATGCCAAGATCTTGCTCAATTTTCAACAATAATTAGAAACATGCCTCTTTCCTGTTCTTTCTTTGCGAAACCTACAGGCCTAACACTAAATTGACCCACGTAGGTCCAATGTTCATCTTTACACTAGTCTCTAATGTCCAAAGGGAAACATGCTCACAATCTAACTGAATCCTACGAACTTCCCATAGGGGACGTCAGGATAGTATAGTAGGATGATGGAACAATGTCTGTGGGAAAACCAAAGATTATTTGTTCATGACTAGAGATAAGAGAAAATGGATACAATTAAAGAGGAGAACTGAATCCATAAGGGGATCTTTGGGAAGAAAGATAAGTAAAAATTAAACACCTTCTCTTTTTGCACTGATTCTTATTCACTTTCACTTGAACCAAAAAAAAAAAGGCCCCAAGGGTGGAGGCAGAGAGCTTATCAGTAAATCACTTACTGTACAAGCATGAGCATATGAATTCAAACCTCCAGCACCCACAGACAAAGCTGGGTACAGTGGCACAAACCTGGAACTCCAGAACTGAGGAAGCAAAGACTGGAGGATCTCTAAGAATTAATGGGCAGCTGGCCTAACTGAACTGATTAAGTGCCAGACACTGTCTCAAAAATAAGGTGGAGAAGAGCAGAGGTGAGGGCTCAGTGTATGCCTGCCTGGGCTTGGTTCCCCAGCAACCATGTAAATTAGGACACAAAAAAAAGTGCAAGCATCTGACATTTGTTTGTAGTGGTAGTAAACCTTGCTATGCACATGCGTATGCACACGCACACACACAAGCATAACTAAAGTTAAATAAATGCTACTGTGGAGAGTGATTAAGGAGGACAACTGACATTGAACTCTAGCCTTTACATATACACATTCCTACACATATTTGTACACACATTAAGACATATGTACACACACAAAACTAATATATATATATTTGTAGAAAATTATGCCTAGATACCATCTCTTTTATTCCTTCTCCCTTTTCCACTCCAATGTGTATATAGGACTTACATGCTAATACTCAGTTTTGTATCTGAAGCCTTCACTGAATTCTATTGAAAAGCAAGGAGAAAAACAGGATGGAGGGTCATTTTTCAGATTTCCAAACAATGTCAATAAGTGGCACCTTATAAATTCTTACCTATGAACTAAGTCAAGTGGGCAAGGGAGCAAACAATGGTAGAGGTTACAATACACAAGGAAGATAATGAGGAGCAGTTCCAATTACTCTGAACTACAAGTCACCTCTAAGGGTCCATTGGTATAATGTCAAGGAGAAAGTGACCATAATTCTTCATCAAAACTTAAACCAAATGACAGTCACAGGTTATAATTTTGTTTTTCTCTCAATTAGCTCCCAAATGTGTTTTAGCTTGGTGAGAAATGTTCTGTTTATGATTTAACACTTTTTACAGATGTCTGAGCCACCTAACTTAGACAGAAAATTGATTGGCAGCACCCCTTCCAATTAATTTGACTCCAGGGTAGTTGAGTTCAAGCTTCATTTGGAAGAATTTTGTGATTCAGCTAAGTCCCCCAAAATTTGAATAGTTTGTCAGAAACACATAAAAAAGATTGTTATAAGGTAGACATAGTTATTTTCTGTGAATGCACAAAATTGTAATTTATTAACATCTGATCATATCATACTTTGATTAAAAAAGTAAGTAAAATTGACTTTCATAAAAACATTCTTGTCTATATGTTGTAATCAAACCATTAAAGTGAATGTAGATGAGAAAAACCTGTACAGATAAACCTATGAAACTGGTTACAATTATGGAAAGCCATACGCCAGGTATGAAAACAGAGTTTAGGTGCAGTTATGTGATTCTGGAACCAATTGGGAATTCGAAGCAAACAATACTAATAACTTCTAATGTGTGGGAACCAATTCGCAGTACATTGACAATAAAGCAAATGAGATTTTAACACAAAAATGTATATTTAGGGCTGGAGAGATGGTTTAGCAGTTAAGTGCTTGTCTGTGAAGCCTAAGGACCCCAGTTCAAGGCTCAATTCCCCAGGACGCATGTTAGCCAGATGCACAAGGGGGTGCACACATCTGGAGTTCGTTTGCAGTGGCTGGAAGCCCTGGCACAACCATCCTCTCTCTCTCACCCTCTCCCCCCCGTCACTCTCAAATAAATAAATAAAAATAAAAATAAATTAAAAAAATAAAAAGTATATTTAATATTTTAGTAACACAAATTTAATATAATATTTTATTATGTGTATTTATGTAAAATATTCATGCTTCAAAACAACTATCAGCAAAAACCATATAATGAACATTGTCAGTAAGGTGGATTTCTTATCTCTAGTCAAATGAATTAAAGATTATGATAAGCTTAGTTAAGTAAGGCAACATTGCAGGCCACTAAACACTTGTATTATAAATGGTATTATTCCACATTCAATTTTTTCTGTTTCCTGACTAGAATGTGATGAGCTGGCCAGCCATGTCTTCTGTACCTTAATAGACTTTCTCCTTAAAACACAAGCTAAAAAGAAAGAAATTTTTTCTTTCCTTAAGTTGCTTCTGGTTAAGTATTAAAATAACTGGTACATAAAATTGGTACTGAGAAATGGAGTCCTTGATGCAATAAACCTGACCACACAGTTCATGAGCATTTGGAACTGGTTTGCAGGAGGAATGCAGTAGAGCTTAAAACTTTGGCTATAGTTCTGCTTAACTGTTGTCTTTTTGTAGGAATTTGGAAGATCAGGATGCGAGGAGACAACAGACAGTAGATGCTTACCTCGTGAGGTTTAAGAGTAGAATAGGACTTTCTCAGAAACTGAAGTAGAAGAAGTTCATAGGATATTCTGCAAAGAATCTGGATGCATTCTGAGAATTAGAATACAGACGAACTTAAACATAATGCACTAGTGTTTGGTAGAAAGAATTTCAAGGCAGAATGTCATGAAACCAGTGGCATGGATTTTGTTGATGCCTCTTATTCAGACAAAGGAAACAGCAATAAGCAAAGCAAATAAATGAAAAAGTGTCCTTTTTTTTTCAAGGTAAGGTCTCACTCCAGCTCAGGCTGACCTGGAATTCACTCTGTAGTCTCAGGGTGGCCTCAAACTCTCGGCAATCCTACTACCTCTGCCTCCCGAGTGCTGGGATTAAAGGCATGCACCACCAAGCCTGGCTAAAAAGTGTCATTTGATGAGGAAAGGAGAAAACTTGAATTTTCAAAAAGGAGTGAACAATGCTATAATTGCTACAGAGATTTGCACCATAAAAAAAAAAAATCAAAATGGGCTATGGAGCTAAATAGAGAGTTCTCAAAGGAAGAAATACGAATGGCATATAAGCATCTAAAAAAGTGTTCTACGTCACTAGTCATCAGGGAAATGCAGATTAAAACTACATTGAGATTCCATCTCACTCCTGTCAGATTGGCCACCATCATGAAAACAAATGATCATAAATGTTGGCGGGGATGTGGAAAAAAAGGAACCCTTCTACACTGCTGGTGGGAATGCAATCTGGTCCAGCCATTGTGGAAAACTGTGGAGGTTCCTAAAACAGCTAAAGATTGATCTACCATATGACCCAGCTATAGCACTCCTAGGCATATATCCAAAGGACTTATCTCATTTCCTTAGAAGTACATGCTCAACCATGTTTATTGCAGCTCAATTTATAATAGCTGGGAAATGGAACCAGCCTAGATGTCCCTCAACAGATGAGTGGATAATGAAGATGTGGCACATTTATACAATGGAGTTCTACTCAGTGGTAAAGAAAAATGACGTTATGAAATTTGCAGAAAAATGGATGGACCTGGAAAGGATTATACTAAGTGAGGTAACCCAGGTCCAGAAAGCCAAGCGCCACATGTTCTCTCTCATATGTGGATCCTAGCTACAGATGACTGGGCTTCTGTGTGAGAATGAAAATACTTAGTATCAGAGGCCAGTAAGGTAAAAAGGAGACATAAAGGGTAGAGAAAGGAAGGGAGGAGGATACTTAATAGGTTGATATTGTATATATGTAATTACAATGATTGTAATGGGGAGGTAATATGATGGAGAATGGAATTTCAAATGGGAAAGTGTGGGGGTGGGGAGGGATGGAATTACCATGGGATATATTTTATAATCATGGAAAATGTTAATAAAAATTTAAAAAAAAATCAGCTCTGCACTTGGAGAAAAAAATAAAAAAGATACCCTAAAGGCAAGACCCATACCTAGTATTAACTTGCTATTGTGTCAATCATTTTTGCATTATGGTGAACAAATACCTGACCTGAAGCAGCTTAAGAAAGGAAGGGTTCAGTATGACTTACAGATCCTGGGAGACATTCCATTATGTTGTGAATGCATGGTGACAGGGGCAGGGGCCCAGTTTGTCACACTGCAGTCAGGAAGGAGGGAAAGAACAAGAAATTGGGCCATGCTAACAAAAACTCAAAGTCCATCCCATGCCACACTTCCTCCCCCAAAGCTACAACTCCCAAACGTTCTATGACTTTTCCAAACACCAGCAGCTAGAGTGCAAGTGTCCAAACACATGGTCCTAGAGGGAGCATTTTACATCCAAAACACAACACAGCTCTTTTTAAAAATGGATTATATTTAGGTAATAGACAAAGCTAGACAGACTTTTGGGGCCCAGTCAAATGCTAAGCAAAATTAAATAATAATGTTATGAAAGAACTTGTGAATATTTGGAAATGCAAATAAAAATCAGCAGTATCTAGGATGACTATAAAGCACAAGTCGGGTTCTAAATGGGCCTAAGAGCAGCTCTTACTTCCATTCTTCTTTGCAAAGGAGAACTAAAACAACAGAATAGCTGCACTTTGAGATAACTGGCTAAAATGGTGCACTAGGGTTCAGCAAAGGAGCCTCAGAAATCGTGCATAATGTGAAAAACAGGGATATCAACATAGAGAACAAAACACAATGATGACCTGAAACCCAAGTAGAGGGTAGAGAGAATGTTGGAGGAGGGTGGGGAAGGATTCGTCATCTATGGCTATTGTGTCAGACCCACACAATCCTGGCTACAGGGAAGTTCCACAGTTGCCACGTGTTTGAAGCCCAGTAGTGTTTATCTGGCTTACCCACAACTTAATTTCAGAAGAGGAAGTTGCTACTTGACCTAACCCCCCAGGGCAAAGGATTCTGCAGTATGGTGTCATTGTGAGAAAAGACCCTGCCAGGGTTCATACTGCCCACAGGTGCTCTGTATCTCCCTATTCCTGGGGCTCTATAGTGTTTCCAAAATAACAAATAAAAAGGGTTGTAGCCAGAAATGAACCTGTGATTTTTAGCACACAAGCCTATACACAAGTCTACTACACAGGTTTAAGTAGCTAAAAATAGTAGGAATTTTTGTAACTATTCATCTGACAAGGACTTAATATATAGAATGTATAAGGACAGCAAACAATACAACCATAAAGTAGCCAAATAATCTAATTTAATCTAATTCATACAGACACACACACACACATATAGATATACATATATACATACAAATATCAGCATGACTAACCTATCAGAGAGACATGAATCACACCCCTCTAGAATGACTGTTAACAAAAATACAAAACAATGCAAATTCCCACATTCTGAAGAAAATGAACTTCTATGCACTGTTTGTAGGAATGTGAATTACTAGAGACATGATAAAAGGCAAAATGAAGGTTCCTTACAAAACCATCCCACAGCATGGACCCACAAGAAGTGAGTTCTTCAGACTCAGAAGATCTTGCCCACCATCTCTACTGCAGTTACTCTTAAGGGCATGGTGCTGGCTAACAGATGAAAGGAGTTAAGCAGTGTGATATCTGTGCATTTGCAATATCATCCATCTATAAAAGAGGAATTCCTATCATTCTACAGCAACATGTTTGGATCTGATGGTCATGGTAACTGAAATAAGCCAGACATAGAAAGACAAATACATGTTCTCACCTATTCCTGAAAAAGCAAAATTGATAACTTTAGAAGTAGTTAGCAGAATAGAGGCCAGAAGGTGCCTCGGGACAGAGAGGCACTGGAAACCAGGCATCAAAACAGAGTTCGGTATGGAACTTCTGCTTTCCAATGGCATGGTCAGGCAACTATAGTTTCATGACAATTAGTTATAAATTGCAAGATAATTGTAAGAAAAGAGTTTGAAGGTTTCTAATATTTTTGTAGATTGGAAATGCTAATTACCCTAATTTAATCATTACATATTTCTATTCATATATTTCATTAAATTCTGTAACACAAATATGTACAAATATTAAAATGTCAATTTAAAAAAATAAAATAAAATCATAAAAGAAACATGAGTCAGAATGAGTCAGGTCACACTGACATCATTCTGTCTTGGTCAAGTATTTTTAAAAGGCAGATTATGTCCATCTGGATTCAGCAAGAAATTTATCACAGTCATAGCAGAGACATAGTGTGGACAATTGTACAGGGAAATAAATCCATATATACATAAACAACCAGATCAATGAACCTAATTAGTGCATTGATTAGAGCTCAGAACACAGTGATTCACTGCTTTCAAGATCTCTACCATTGGTCCCTTTCTTTTTAAACATCTAGGTTCCACATTTAAGTAACTAGTATATGCTGGGCATTGGACAGATCCCCTGAACAATCACCAATGAGATGTTTTTCTGTGAACATGACTTTAGAGAAACTTAGATATTTGCTTCAACTCATGCCACTGTAAGTAGGAAGTTTAAATTTTCAAGTTACATGAATCTGGAAGTGAATAAATGTGCTGGATTACAGAATCAGGTTCTAAAATCATATAAAATTATAACTTGCTGGATTAAGTATGAAATTAAAGCTTATGTACACATAGTTGCATAGATACAGGCATATTCCGAGAGTCCCTGACATCTTTAAAATGGGAGAGATATCATGCTTTCACCACAACAAACCTAAGGAAATGCATGTTGCATCTAAATAAGGACCTGTGGGTTTATAATGAGAAAAAGATTGTCAAGTACCTTGGAATTTATTGTCTTTAAAATGTAGCCTTTCTGTGGTAGAAAGCTTAGCTTAGCACATACAGGTTAAATATGCATCTCATGATGATTAAGTGAAGTAATGAGACATTTGCTTAGAATAAAACTGTCAGTATAAAAAATGTTCATTGTAATTATAATTTCCATAAAAGGTTTCATCATGACATTATTCTTCCAAGCATTTAAAACACAGTTGATGCCATACTGACCCAGATATGTTTTTCTTACACTTTACCATCACATCTACTGCTAGTAAACAGAAAAAATCACAGAAAAGGAGTTGTGACAGCATAGAATATTAGCCACAGGCAAAAAGAACCTGAAACTCATTAAATAATATCAATATAGGTAAATAGAGGCAGGAGAAATGAAATTTTATGTATGGCAAAAAGAAAGACATACCAGGATAAAGGTGGATAGATAAAAGCATCAAGTACTCCAGGTATGGCAGTTTATAACTTCAGTCCCAGAACTTGGAAGGCTGAAGTAGGAAGACTGATGGAAGTTTGAGGCAAGCCTGAGCTGTAGAGTGATTTCCAGGTCAGCCTTGGCTAGCATGAGACTATGCATCCAAACAAAGATCACCAAGTAGAATTATAGCATTAATTTTACAAGATTCAGAGGGTAATATTTGTATAACTCATATCAGTAATTTAATGTATTAATAATTCCAGAGGATTTGTTTTCTATACTATACAGTTTGGCACTTTCATAACTTAAGCTTCTACAACAAAGCAAAATTGTATATAATTCTCTTATGCATTTACTTTTTGCATTTGGTTTCTAAACCAAAGCTAAAACCACTGGCTATCAGGCACTGACATGGGGTTCATTTCATTCAAATTATCAACTTGTTCTATCTTAACATTTTGTAATTATCTGAAGAATGATTTTTCAGCCATTTTCATGCCAAAGCCCATAGCGAAAAGGAGACTAATGTATTAGTACAGGTAACAAGACAGTAGCGGCTGGGAAGTATTGCTTCCAGAATACTAGCTGTCCCAGGTCTCACCGTGCTGTTTTCAGGGCTAAGGGGAATGTAAGGACATCAGAGCTGTTGTTGAGGGCTTCTCCACATTAGAAGCTTTGCACAAAGCACCAGGGAGAGAAGAAACAGCATTTTGTGTAGATTTGCTTATAAAACAAATATTAAAAAATTGCCATCCTAGCCACCAAGATACCAAAGAGAACAAAACAGATTCCCTGCTTTTCTAAAAAGGCTAATTGACTTAGTCAGGTCCATAAGACTTGGGAAGAGGACCAGACACTGTGTAACCTGCCTGAACTCAGGATGGTTAACCAATAAAAATATTCTCATGAGTTGATTGTCCATGATTTTCTTCATTATTTCTTGGTGAATAAATGCCAAGTTTTTTTTTTTTTTTTTTCAAATACAAGTTTGTCAAGTTATATTATTTGAACAGGGAATGTGAGAGAGTTTTGGGTGTGGTAATGTTGGTACTTCTAGCTTTTCTTAACTAATGGATAAATTAAGAAGGAATAAAAAAGATTTTTAAGATCATTATTACTATAATACATGCTCAGTTTTATCTCATGGAAATGAGCTTCCACAAATACCTTCAGTGTAGATGACATGGCTTCTCAGGAAAAGGAAGTTTGGTGGAGATAGGTCATTACCACCTTCGACCAGTTAGGAAACATTCTGTCAGCAAGAGTAGAAAGGCTTGGACTTGTCAGAAACCACGTTTGTGCGCACACATGTGTGCATGTGGGGGGGGGGGTGGCACATGTGTGTATGCAGATATGCATAAGTATGTGTGTCCTGTGAGGGCCAGATGTCATCATCAACTGTCCTCAATTTCTTCACCTTATTTTTTTGTTTTTTTGAGTTGGAATTTCTCACTAAACCTAGAGAACCAATTCAGCTGGATTACCTAGTCAGAAAGTCCTGGAGATCTTCTTGTCTCCATCTTCTGCAGAGCTAGTATTATAGGAGCATACCACCACACCAGGTTTCACTTGGGTGCTAGATCCGAACTCAGGTCCTTGTGCTCTTGTAGGAAGTGGTTTAACCATTGAGTCACTCTCCAGGCCTAAAAAAACACATGGAAGCTATTTAAGTTAATGAAATTTTCAAGTTCTAATTGCTAATTACAGAAACATCTTCAGTTTTCATTAAAGCAGATCTTTGAAAATCTTTGCTTGGAGACACTTTAATAATTTATTTGAATCAATGTATTCTTAGAAATAATAAATTGATGGCACTTATTTATTTAGAAATTTAGCTGTTTTCCTAATCTTTGTAGTGTGTGGTGTATTTTGCTAGTCCTAGAAATCAGTAAGCTGAAAAAAATAAGTACAATGAAGAACTTCTTCCTAGGGATTTTTATCTTCCTAGAATATAGCGACCAGAGAAGTGCTTCTCACAGCACCTCAGTTTGTGCTTTCTAGTTGGTTCTGAAGAAATCCTCTCTTGTGTGTAATGTAGATGTGGGGGCTTTTTCCCTTTTTGCTTCTTTGTTTATTAGTTATTGTGACATATATAAAAAGTAACAATCAAGGAATATGGCGTGACAGAAGAAACTATGTTATTCTCAAGCAAAGGCATAGCAGATGTAGTATATACTTAACACTTCCCTGATTCCATAGTGGAGTGCACAAAAGTAAAGTGACTGTTTTTCCTATCTAGTTGTTCAGTAGCTTATACAGATGGTCACCATGGAAACCACAACTTTTGATTAGTATCAGAGTACATAAGAATCAAAAACCTGCTCTGAATTTTCATTTCCTGCATTACCACATCTCTTGCAGTAATGGTGATATGGGCTTTCTCCTCCTGCTTCATCTCTCCTACATCACTGCCCCTAAAGGTTCATTCTTCAGGAAAGGGTATTGCAAACAAACAGCACCCAAAAGCCTCTAACTTGTACACTAAACAACATGAGAAAGATAGCATTGTGCCAAAAACAGGCTTTAGGATATAAACGGTTCACTTATGCTAATCAGTGGGACAATGAAAAGTGAAGGGAGCCACATGGAAAAGTGAGGACTGAGGGAAGACCAGGTTGCTGAGGATGAAGCTCCAGAGTGGACGCTTAATCAGGCAAATGCAATTCAGATGAGGAAATGTGGTTACTTTACCATTTGTATATAATGCAACAAGCAACAATGTGTACAAAATGGAATGCAAAGCAATAAGTTTGTTCTCTTAAGAAGGCAAATATGTGTCCATTTGGAGATTTGGTCTCTTTCACTTAAATTTTTTAGTTCTAGTGTATTCCTCATCTCATTTGTTCTTCAAATATACATTGTAAGGATAAAGGAAATTTGCTAATAAACTGAAAAAGATTTAATAAAAATGGATACACTACTCTATCCTTTACATGAAATTTTGAAGATTACAGAATATAAGTAACGAAAGTATTCTGAGTTTCTAAAGTTATTATTTTTATTTGGTGTGGCTGAGTTATTCAATGGGGTGTTTTGATTCACACATATAAGATAATTACAACAATCTCAATAATAGCTCACTTGCTTACTTTTTTTCAATGTAATAACAAAAGATATACTCTCTTAGCAAATTTCAAGCATGCAATACATAAAGTATAGTCACCATGGTATGCATTAGATCTATGGAACTTATTCTTCTAGTACCTGAAATTATTTGGATTTATATTAAATTTTGATATAGGCTTCTCATTTTTTCTGTTCTACGTAATATCTATCCTGTCATGTTTCAACAAGTTTTTATATAAAATTACAAGTATTTTCTATTAAATGTTTTTCTCAAACATGTTTCATGACAGCCATATGCCTTTATGATAACTTGTTTAAGCATCTCCTACTATTGATATAATTTCTAGACTTTCCTTTAGCAACTCCCAGTTGAAGATTTTTGCATTAAAGTCTTTCCTCTGTGTTTCTCACTTTCTTTCTTCAGATATATATTTACCAATAGCTAAGTCAAGGGGAATATATGTCAAATTATGGCTAAGAGTTGCCTTTTTGCCAAAATGAATTGTTACTGCATGTCTCATAAGTTGTAATAGAATGCATAAGTATGCACAGCAATCTTTTTTAAATGAAAGAGACAGAAAGTTTGGTCATGCAAAGGCCTCCTGCCATTGGAGAACGTTTGTGTCTACCTTTATGTGGGTGCTCAGGAATCAAAGCTGGGCTGTCAGACTTTTCAAACAAGCACCTTTAACCATTGAGAAATCTCCCCAGCCTGGGAGATACACACACACACACACACACACACACACATATATATACATACATACGTATATATATATGTATGTATATACACACATACATACATATATATGTATATATATATATATTTCTTTTAAAAAATATTTTTATTTATTTGTGATGGACAGAAACAATGGTAGAGAGTGAGAGAGTGTGTGGATGCACTACAGCTTCCTGCCACTGCAAACTAACTATAAATGTGTGCACAACTTTGTTCATCCAGCTTACATGGGTACTGCAGAATTGAATACAAGCAGGCCAACTTTACAGTCACCTTTAACCATTAAGCAACACACAACAACACACAAAACACACAAAAATGTAGACATAGAGAGAGGTAAAGAGCACTGGATGTGGAGTTGAGCTCCGTGAGAACAAGAACATAGGAAGGAAAACCTTCCAAACTTCCATCCAGATGTTACCACACAAGGTCTGACATTTATGATGACAGGATCCATAACTTTACCAGTCACATTACCTATATTTTTTTTTAGAAGAAAACCCTATTTAAAAGGCAAAGGTTAACCCAGTGATGATTCAGTTACCACCACCTCCCCCCAGCAGGTGCAATTTCTGCACACAGTGCTTTGGTGTATACACACAGATTTCAAATATTGGTTTTCTGATCTACCACAAACTATTCTAAAACACATGCTTTGTGTAATTTAGCATTTAAGTTCAGTGAGGTTTGACGAGATAAATAGTGCTTTCCTCTTGTCATGATGTCATTAGCTACTCAATGCCTTTTTCCCCTTTTTGGAATCATGTCATGCACATTCACCTGCCTAAATCCTATAATAGAAGCTTTTATGTGTTCACCTCATGTATGCTCCACTTCAACTCTTTGTCATAAAAGCCTGTTTGTTCACCTTCTGACAGTCCTGCACAGCTCATCACCCTGCAGGCTGCAGCTAAGCCACACCATTGTATGAATTTCAGTATAGAAAAAAAGATGAAAGATGGAAAAAAAGAATACATAATGGGTCTATGATAAGTCAAAGAATTAACAAAAAGGGTCAAATTACCTGAGGTTCAAACCAAAAGACATCAAAGTGGGAAAGCCAAGTACTAAAATAAGAGATAATAGAAGATGATTAAGGAAAAAAGATCATAATAAAAGGGAGATAATGGTGTGCAACTATGGAGAGAAATTATAAAGAACTAGAAATAAATGACTAATATAGCATTAAAAGAATAATAACGAGAACTGGAAAATAATAGTGGAGGCAGTGAGAGACAAACCTGTCACAGTTTTCACAGAAAAGATCGGAATAGAAGGAATAGCTTCTGTGGGAAGGTTCCAATGCCAGGGACCAAAGTTTTACACTCAGATATGGAGTGAAGAAGCCATGGGGATGTAAAAGTAATTTGGGACAATGTTGAAACTGGGTGACTTTAATGGTGGCAAAACAATCTTGTGACTGAAAACAGTAGGACTGTGAGAAAAGTTCCCTAGTTTCTTATTACCATAAAGAGGAAAAAGTACTGTCCTGATAAATCCATGTAATACCCCACCCAACTTCTCTTAAAAACCCTTATTTCACTTCATATATATCTTTATTGGAATGTGTGTTTTGTGTCTGCACATCTGTGTGTCTAACGTGTTTTCATCCACATTTGCTTCCTTCACCATTCCCCAAATGCCACCAACCTTGAGGTTTTTTTTTTTTTTTTTCCTTTGACTTGATCTAATACAGCATGCTGGATACACTGGTTTTATAGAGAAATTATATTTACAATATTATATGTTAACTACTTATTTACAAAAATACTAAAATATACATATATCAATCATCAATATAGCCCACACTTGATGCTTCTGTGAATTCCAGTGCTATAGAAGGCATTGTGCTTCTGTTTCTTGAGCACAGGCTTTTTAAAAAATTAAGAGACTCAAATCTAATATTTTGTTATGAAGCTGGGGGCTTACTTGATCTGGATAGTGAGTCTGATGCTGTTGGAATAAGACAGCTGCATTTAAGCAAGAAACCACAACACAGGATCCTGGAGGTATTGAATTCAGCCCCCAAATAGATATAATCTTGGCTACAATAAAACGTAGAAGTTGGGAACACAATACCACTCTGTACTGTGAATCAATAGATGAATAAGTGAACATATTAATTTATACAAATTTCCATTCCTAGCAAATCTGGACTCAGGTATGCAACAGACATTAGTAATAATTTCAAGTTCTTAAATTTTAGGAAAGTCTCTGAGAGTTATACAAAAGATGCCTCAATAGCTGGCAATACAAACATGCCCATGTATGCATTTTTATTTAAGTTCCTGACCATAGTTTACATTTAAAAGCAACTTTCATTAACCCACTGATTCACAAGCACAAAATATTAGTTGTTTTACATTGAGCTACTGAATTCACGTTATTTATAAACCAATAATATTTCAGTTACCTAAGTTTTTATAAGATTGATTTAATTTAAGCAACTACAAGGAAAACAAAATGCACTATAAAATTGAATGAAAAAATTTAAATTCATATTTGTAAGAATAATGTACTTTTCTTACTAATCATTATCACTTTCATCAATATTCTTTAAGTGCAGAATCAGAATTACTTAGGCAATGTAAGATGAACAGGGAAGCAAATTATTAACATGTGGACTTAGGCATGATGGCTCACACCTATGCCTCAGAAAAATTTCAGAGAATTTTGTGCTAGCCTTGGCTACATAGTGATTTCCAGGACATGTGGTGTGACAGAGTGACATCTAAAAAAGACAAAAAGCGGGATGGAAAGATGACATAGCATTTAAGGCACTTGCTTATGAAGTCTAAGCGCTCATATTTGACTGTCCAGGTCCCACAGTGATGCACACATGCAAGGTTGCATATGTACACAAGGGTCACATGCATCCGGAGTTTGTTTTCAGTGGCTGTAGGCCCTAGCATGCCAATTCTCTCTGTCTCTCTTTTTACTCTTTCACTCTCACACTCTTGCATGATAAAAATAAGACATTCTGTTTGAGTTACCTCAAAAAATGACAAAACACAAATCAAAAATAACAATTTAATTTGATTTCATTTAGAAAATATTAAAGCTCACTAAAATAGTCTGCTACAAAATGCAATACAAAGATAAGACTCAATAGCTATGGTATTTTCTAACATTCATTTTGAAAACACAGAGAAAAATTATAGACAACATAACCAAGTATTTCTGACAGAGGCATAACAAGTCCTGAGTACACAGTAATTTTTCACAGAAAATTATTTTAAAATATTTCTTTAAATTTTCTTTAATTTATTTATTTGCAAGCAGTGAGGAGACAGACTGACAAGAGATAATGGGCATGCCAGGGCCTTTAGCCACTGAAAACAATCTCCAGATGCATGCAGACCCTTGTGTATCTGGCTTATGTGAGCACTGGGGAATCAAACCTGGGTCCTTTTGGCTTCACAGTTTTAAAGTATTTTAATGAGTACTCAACAAAAGAAGATCTGGACTCTTCATTCATACTTTAATTTATTAATCTCTCCTCTCCATATTAAAAAGTACACATTTGATAATTAACCTAACATTATTGTATGTTACTTTCCCATTGCTGAAAATAAATGACTGACTAACTAAATTGAAGAAAAAGTTTTTCTAGTGTACATTTTGAAAGGATACTTACCCATCATGATGGGGAAGGCAAGGCAGCAGGAGCAAGAGGTCAGGTCTCACACTTCAGCCAGATTTAGTTAACTGAATATGAACAGGAAGTGGGGCCAGGCGATACAACGTCATGGCCTGACTCCCAGTGTTCTACTTTCTCCAGTGAGGCTCTACTGCTTAACAGTTCCATAACTTTCCCAAACAATACCAGCTAGTGACCAAGTGTTCAAACCCATGAGCCTATGGGGAACATTTCACACTCAAGCCACACAAAGATAATTTTAAATACTTAAAGTAAAGATATATTTATGAGCATTCTATTCATGCTTTATCATTCTAAAGGAAGTAATACATTTGACAGTACGAATATTAAAATCAACTATAATATTTAGCCAACAACATAATAAAATTGTACAAGTAGGGAAAAAGATAATAGGGTATACATAAAGATAAATATATAAGCAGATGTATATCAGAGACAAGTAGTACCTATAGAGAAACCTACAATATTCATCTACATGTGGATGAATAGCTGGTTAAGTAGATGGATGAATAGAGTTAGTATTTACAAAGAAAAATATAAATTGCTAAAAAATGTTTTAAAAGAACAAATATCAATCAACAAGACACTGGAGAGGGTATGATGAAGTTTGACCTTAATCTTCTACAGCCTCTCTCTGTCCCTCTCTTTTTCTCTCTCTTTCTTCTCTCTAACTCTTTTATATTAGTTATCTTTTTCTTCCTTTTCTTAGTGGGCACTGACCTGTAACTCCCAGTACCAGCATGTGGCTATCATCCACAATGAGCTTTTGATCAGAGAGACCTACAAGGTATCTATAAGGAAAAGATCTGTTCTTCAAAGTCACAGATTTATTTTGTCCCGGAATTAAAAATATGGTTGTTTACTGCACACCTGGTATTGGTTTCAGAAGAAAAAAATTAATGAAACAGAGGAAGTGTGCATGGTTCCAGGCGCTACTGCTGTGATGCAGCATAAGGCAGGGCGTGATGACTCTGATAGGCTGGCAAGCCTTGGAAGATGGACCATGGTTTGCATGGAGACCTGAACATCTTTTGGATATGCCAAGACTATGGAAGGGCTACCATAGAAGCTGTTAGCTTTGGATGGAAGGTTTCCCTGGATATTCAGCCCACCTGGAGGGACAGAGAGAAAATATCCAGAGAATGTCAGTCACTGATTATAGTGGACTTGAACTTGTAGAAATTTGATGTTTGCTTGATGGTTATTGAGTTTGCATTGT
Organism: Jaculus jaculus; assembly: GCF_020740685.1. NCBI lineage: Eukaryota > Metazoa > Chordata > Mammalia > Rodentia > Dipodidae > Jaculus > Jaculus jaculus. Next base: position 50,514,087 of record NC_059109.1, read on the forward strand.
TCCAATCTCTCCTTGCTATGCCTTATAGCAGTTGAAAATGTTTACTCTTTGCCTTTATATGTTGCCACAAGAGTGGGGATGCTTGATGAGTAAAACAAGTCAGAATGGAAGAAAGCAGGGTACTATATGATAAATATGATCACGAATATCATGAAAAAGTTGTCACATACACATTCTGGAGACTGGACAGCTCATACGAATCCAAAGGTCTAAAATTAGTAAAGTGATATTTTAGTCAAATGCTAGACAAAAATCAAACAACCATGCAAAATGAATTTTTATTTATTCATTTGAGGGTAGTGGCTTTTTTGCTTGTTTTCTTGATTTTCAATTTAAGCCCTCAATTTATTGGATGAGATGCAGTTTAGGATTGTAAAGTGTTTCTCTCAGCCTTATAATATAAATTTTGTGTTAAATAAGAGATAGTCAAAGAAACACCTAGAAAATTGTTTGACTTGTTATCTGGCTATTCTATTGGCTAACGCAAAAGCTCACATGAAAACTATCCATCATAAGGTAGACTGCTATAGATTATATGCTGTGTGCGGGGTGCATTAAGCTTCTTTAATCTCTAGATTTATAATTGTAATAATATTTGAAACAGAGTGTTTCAAGTCATAATTTCTTCAATTATGTTTTACATGCCTTCTTTCAGATGTCTAATATATGTTAAACCATTTGAATTTGTCCTTCAGATTATAGATGTTTGCTTGTAACGTACATTTGTTTGTTGATGCTTATTTTTGCATAATTTCTACTATAATGCCTTTGAGTTTTCTAATATTTTGGATTATAGACATGGTGAATCTTACCTTGTTAGATGTACAATATTATTTATATTCTTATAAATAATTTTGATCTTCTGGGGCATCCCATTAAGATCTTTAGAGAGTATTTCATCCTTTTGGTCTTATTTATTTAGGATTTAGTAGGAAGTATCTGAGCAGCATTTAGTCTAGAAATAAGTATTGCTCTTTGCTCAGGGCAGACCCCTACATCATCGGTATTTTCTCCAGTGTTTTATATTTACAAGGCTTTCTATTCAGATTGGTGGTAATAGTTACTATTTACATCAATATGTGAATGCTAGATACAATTTAATTTATTTGGTTCTTTCTCTGGTCTTGGGTAGTACCCACACAAGTATGCATAGATAATTGGTATGCAAAATACACAAGAGGACCTCTTTTATATACCATAACTATGCAAGGGCTATCATTAAGTGCACTGTTGGCCTAGGATAGAAGTATTCCCTGGCTGCTCTATCCAGCTGGAGGGGTGAATTGAAAAAGCTAGAGTCTGTCAGTCTCTTATTATATTAAACTTGAACTGCATAAGTTTTATGTTGGTTTGATGGTGGTTGAGTTTGCATTTGTTAAGTCTCTCCTTGCTATGCATTATATAAGTTAAAAATGCTTACTCTGTCCCTTTATATGTTGGAAGTATTTAACTTGTTTGATTTTATAGGACTTACTATCTTAAATTGATCAAGACTGTGTGGGACTTTATAATTAAACTGAGTACAATTTACAATGTGTGATGATTATGAATCTTTTGGGGACCAGGGGCATAATGTGGTAGTTTGTATAGATGGCCACCAATATATTCAGCATTTTATTAGTTTGTCATTTATATTTGAAGCCACCTGACTGGAGGCAGTGTCACTAGGAGGATCTTAAGATGTGGTGGTGGGTTTGAGATTTCAATCTAAAGATATGCAAAGTATGTCTACCTGGAGTTCCTGAAGTGTGATGTGTTGTGTGGCTTTTGGCTTTTAGGCTTGTGCTTCTCTCAGTGTGTTAGGTCCTGTGAAAGCAGGCCAACTTCGTCTGCCATTATGGAACTTTTTCTTGATCTGTAAGCTTCAATAAATATCCCTTCCTCCTTAACTGTTCCTGGTCTAGAAGTTCATCTCAGCAAACCTGCAGCTATCTGCTATAGACCAGCTGACCTGTACTGGGATGACAGAAAGAATGTAGACTTGAAGGTGCCTGAATGCTCAAGGAGTGTCCTGCTCTTCAGTCTGCTTTATTCCCCCCAGATTAACAAATTAGCACCCTATCTGGTATTTTGGAGTATAAGAAATATACTTATACTCCATAATACCATTTTCACATGGGGAAATGGACCTGGGTCCTTTGGCTTTACTGGAAAAAACTAACCATTAAGAATGGAAAGAGAATCATTGAATTTTCAACCCAGTCTTGTGTTTTGGAAACAGCCATTGGCAGTGTGTAGCAGGTTTTCTGGATGCTTGCATGGAGACCTGATGGAGCCATGAGGATGAACTGTGGCTTGTAGTGGAGACCCAGTAAAGATTCCAGGACCACAAGATGCCTGCCAAGGAGATCTGCCACCCAGATAAAGTTTTCCAGGTTTAGCTGGTGGGGCTAACTTGGAACTCCAGAGGTCTGTTCCTGGTTAGAATTATTGGACATGGAAATTTGTCACTGTCTAGTGTTTTTGGACTTGAAGATACAGAGTTTGATGTTTTCTCTGGTTGTTGTAAATCTTGTATTGGCTGAATAATTCTTTGCTATGCCCAATGCCATTAATTGCAGTGTGAATTGTTATTCTGTGCCATTATAAGTTTTGGGGGATTATTTGGGGTACTATGGCTCAGTTAAAATACCTTGGGTTACGTGGATGTTTGAACATCATTAGGATTGATAAAAATGTGGGGACTTTGAAAGTTGGACTGAATGCATTGTATTTTCTATCATGTATGGTTATCAGTTTATGAGGGCAGGGGGCAGAATGTGGTGGTTCGATACAGGTGTTCCCATAAACTTAGGTGTTCTGAATGCTAGGTTCCAAGCCAATGAAGATTTGGGAATTAATGCTTCCTGAAGGCAGTGTATTGTTGGGGGGCAGACTTATGTGTATTATGGCCAGTGTCTTCTTGCCAGTGTTTGGCATTAAATTTGGCCACCCAGGCCAAATGAGTCAATGGGAACAATACTGGCATGCCTGGTATACAGGAAAACAACCACTCTTAAATTGGACTGGAGGTCTGCTCCATAGGAGGGAATACATCCCTGATAATGAAAACCTGAAAAACTGAAAAGGGTTACTCATGAGCCCTAGGGGTATAACATCTTCTGGTGTCTGGTTAAATGCATATATTATGTTCACCAAACTGCAAGTAAGCACTTCTCTTAATGTTCATACCAAGATATTAATGATACTCTCACTTTTGGTTAGAGAAGCTTCGCTTTTCAGATATTGGTGGCCTCAGATTGACTCAGAAGGCACTATGGTGCTGGCAAGAAGTGACAGGGGAGTGCTTAGCACTGAAATATTTCTATCACATCTTCCAAGGCTCAGGGTCCATTGTAGAAGAAGTGGCAGAAAGAATGTAAGAGTCAAAGGAAGGGAAGGATTCCTTACAACATGCTTCTCCAGACACAAAATGGCCTGGATATCTCAGCACCTGAAACTACCTACACAAGACAATCATAATAGGAGGAAAAGATCATGATATCAAAATAAAAGATAGATTGATTGAGAGGGGAAAGGAGTATGATGGAGAGTGGAGTTTCAAAGAAGAAAGTGGGGAAAGGGAGGAAATTACTGTGGGTTATTTTCTATATTATGGAAGTTGTCATTAATAAAATAAATAAAAAATAAAAATAAAATAACAAAGAAAGATATAAAAATGGTCCAAAAAGGCTTGGAGAGATTGCTTAATGGTTAGTGTTTTCCAGTAAAGCCAAAGGACCCAGGTCCATTTCCCCATATGAACCATGTGAAGCTATATGCACAAGTTAGTGCATGTGTCTGGAGCTGGTTTGCAGTGTTTAGAGGACCCGGTCCATTCTCTCTCTCTCTCTCTCTCTCTCTCTCTCTCTCTCTCTCTCTCTCTCTCTCCCTCTCTCTCTCTCTCTCTCTCTCTCTCTCTCTCACACACACACACACACACACATACACAAAATAATGCAATAAGTAAAATATTTTTAAATATTTAATCCTTTGCAAGCAAACATTATATACCATATATATGTGTGTGTGTGTGTGTGTGTGTGTGTATGTATGTATGTAGAGAGAGAGAGATTGAGAGAGAGAAAGAAAGAGAGAATGGATGTGTCAGTGGCTCTAGCCACTGCAAAGGAACTCCAGTCACATGAGCCAACTTGTGCATCTGGCTTACATGAGTACTGAAAAATTGAACCTGGGTCCTTAAGCTTTGTAGGCAAGCACTTTAACCACTAAGACATTTCTTCAGGCTCTAAATAAAACATTTTTGAAAAAATGAAATATATAGGAATTTGCTTATGACACATCTCAGTCTCCATATTTACAACAATAATGTAATGTGATTATGAACAAAACTGGTACAGAAATTCAAATACACTTTTGTTTCTATTACTATGTAAGAACAAAAATGTCTCATTAAAATATATGGGGTATTTGAATTCACTGAATTATCTTGAACATATATGATGAAAGCTTTTTGTGTGAGAAGGATCTTTACCAGATGACTTAGAAAAAAATCAAAGGTATGTGAGGTCAATACTGGGCACCAAAACATGTGAAAAAAATCCAACAGGTTCATTTATATAATCCACTGAATTCATTCATTTATAAGCAAAATTTCTTTACTCAACCAGGCTGCTGGTCTGCCTGCCTTCTTTCCTTCCTCCATTCTATCTTTTAAGTTAGCAAATTATTTGTACGAAATATCTATTTATTGATATACATAGAAGTTTTAGAATAATGCAACTTAATGCTTAACTACATAAGCAAATCACATAGGACAACAGAGTATATCTATAGGATGTTACAAGACTGGCTATAGTCTGGAGGCTCAATGCAAGATACAAATTCAGTTTCCTTGTTCAAGACTTATTAAAGATGTCATAATGGCAATACTAGAGCACTTAGATACATGCAGGGCCCATGGCACTGTTCATGTGACATGTCCATGTATTTGGCTTTCATATAAGACAAAGATGTTTGGCCAATAAGACAACACTATCCATATAAAATAAAGTAGTATGTATACTAACATAAATCTGAATGGACAATGAAGTTTTTATAATCATTTTATGGAGGAGCCTAACAAATGAATTGATGAATGGAAATAAAATTGCTCAAAAACTAATACAAAAGGGATGGAAAGTATGATTCATAAAACAGAAAAAAATGGCTTTATTCTATCCTTTTTTATTCTCTTTGCCTCTCTCAATGATGGCTTTCTGATTAAATTAAAACAAAACAAGCAGAATTTAAAGGACATGAGGGATTATATAATTACTTCTGTAACTGATGAAATGTAAATGCCTAAAATTTACAAAGTAATTACAAAGCAATTATGGAGAGAAGGGCTGTTTTGTTCACTCCTATTTCAGCTCCTATGGAAATAAGTTAGTGTGTCAAACTATTAAATCTGAGGAAGTTAATCTCTATTCCAAAAGCTAAAATTGGATATTTAAATATCTTGTCAAGAAATAAACTGCAACATTTCTGATTCACCTCACAAAACAGTGTCAGGTAATGGCTGCTTTTCATGGTAAAATGGTAAGGCTTCATGCAGTATCTGCATGACATATAGGTAAATCTTTGTTTCTTTGAGATTTTTCTTAAGTAAAAGCCCAGGGAAGCTGATTGAAGGACATCCTTCACATCCTGCTAAAGATGACCCCAGGAGATGATTGACTGGAATGTTTTATGAGTGCATGCATTTCTTTGTATTTTTTTAAAATTTTTATTTATTTATTTGAGAGCGACAGACACAGAGAGAAAGACAGATGGAGAGAATGGGCGCGCCAGGGCTTCCAGCCTCTGCAAACGAACTCCAGACGCATGCGCCCCCTTGTGCATCTGGCTAACGTGGGACCTGGGGAACCGAGCCTTGAACCGCAGTCCTTAGGCTTTACAGGCAAGTGCTCAACCGCTAAGCCATCTCTCCAGCCCTCTTTGTATTTTTTTTATTAGTCATGGACATAGTATGTAAACTACACATGTGGTACCATTCTTTCCCTCACTCCTGCCCTCCCTCCAAAGGGACTCTCTTTGTTTGGAATGCTGGTCATCCCCTTGGGGATTGTGAGTCATGTATTGTAGGGGCAGCCATCAGTTATGGAGAGGAGGCAATGTTTTTAAAATGTTTTAAGGGCTAGAGAGATGGCTTAGCAGTTAAGCGCTTGCCTGTGAAGCCTAAGGATCCCGGTTCGAGGCTCGGTTCCCCAGGTCCCACGTTAGCCAGATGCACAAGGGGGCACACGCGTCTGGAGTTCGTTTGCAGAGGCTGGAAGCCCTGGCGCGCCTATTCTCTCTCTCTCCCTGTATCTGTCTTTCTCTGTGTCTGTCACTCTCAAATAAATAAATAAAAAATTTTAAAAAAATGGTTTTAAAACTCAAAAAAGCAAAACCTATAGATTTGGGCCAAAATAGGCCTAAACTCACATTCTTTTGGACTGCTTAGGCCATATAGGAAGATTCTATTCTGTTGAGTATTTAATATCAAACTTGGGAGGGTGATGAAAATTAGATTCTATTTATATACATATATATAAAAGATTATGTATAATATGCATAAACTATATATGAGTGATTATGATAATTCATAAGTCCCATTATAATTATTATGATTCTATTTCTCAGTAGCAGAATAAATTATCTATACTTATAATATATATAAGATCTATACTTATAATATAATACTGCATATTAATCATCTATGGCTCTATATTAATTACACTGTTTATTATTCTAAGTATCTGCCATACTGGCTTTTAAGATCTATCATACACATGTGCTGAAAATGTGAATTCTATAATGATTATGAAAGCCTTGGAAGAAAAACTAATTTTTCTTTATCTTTGAATGTAAATTTTAGCCTTTTTTTTTTTTTTACCAGCAATGCTCAGTTGAATTACATAATTTTCCATAAAGAATACATACCCTTTTCATATATATAACTTACATAGTTAAATAGTATCATACATAATTATTTGATTAATCCACACTTATCTTAATTTTAGATCATGTCATGAACTTTCCAAAGAAAATATGTTAGGAAAAATAAAGTGGTAAATGCTATTTTAAGATGAGAAATTATAACTATAATTCTGCTGAATGTTCCAATGCTTAGAATTTAAAATATCCAAAACATATTTTTCCTGACAGACTTGAGTTGAACAATTAAAACTTTATAATTACAACTTGCTAAGGCTTATAGTTTTAAGTGTATTGGCTGACTTCAGGCACATGGGATACTGCATTATCCTTCATGAGAACATTCATTTAACTAGTGAATGGTTATAATAGTGATGTATTCCTCATTGTTCTGGTCACTTAGAGTATGTCAGTAAATAAAATACAGCTGCCCCAACTAACGATGAACTCTGAACTCAGACACTGCACACTGATAGTAATCAATTGTGTGGCACAGTAAAAGACACCAATGTCTACATAAGTAAAAGCTGGGAGTTAAATTTAATCTCCAAAATCATATGTTAATTAGGTTATTTGGAGATGGTGGCATTGAGAAGTAAGTAATATTAGACGGGATGATGCAGTGGAGCCCCCCTGAAGATAGAGTGGTTCTATGAGTGCAGAGGCCCAAGCTACTAGACTTGCTCTGTGTAGCCATCTGTTCCTTTGCAGGAATGGTGCAGCACTCAAAAAATGCCTGTTTCTATTGGATTTTAAGCCTCTACAACTGTAAGAAATTAACTAATTTTCTTTCTCGGTACCCAGTATGTGGTATAGAGTTATTGGAAAAGAAAAGGCAAATTTAACATGACAAGGTTAACTAGCTTTGTGTTATGGGCAAAACCCCCTCCCCCCTCTTGGTTAAAGAAGGCAGAGCAGAAAAAGGTACTTTCTCTTAAGGTGAGTATGCATATTTTTTGTAACATGATGCAGCATTCATAGTCCTAGGTAGTTATTCAAGAGAAATGAAAATATGCATATACTCTAAAACTCATACAAAATTAGCCCTGGCAATTTTACTCATAGTAGTAAAAAAATAAAGAAAGAAAGAAAAGAAAAAAGAAAGGAAAAGAAAACAGAAGAAAAAAGAAAGAAATGAAATGAAATAATGAAATGGCAATTCAATTACTAAATGCAAAAATAATTGAAAATTTTGCAATAGAATTTATTCTAAAATGGTCTGTAATCCTGTTTCTATGCCAGCACCATGCTCTTTATAATACTATGGCTTTATAATACAGCTTTAGATCAGGCATGGTGATGCATCCAGAGTTGTTTCTTTTGCTGAGGATATGTTTGGATATCTGATGTCTTCTGCCATTTCATATGAATTTTTGTCATTTTTTCTATTTATGTGGAGAACAATGTTGGGATTTTTATTGGTACTGCATTAAATCTGTATATTGCCTTTGGTAAGATTGCCATTTTCACAATGCTAATTCTGCCTATCCAGGAGCACAGGAGGTCTTTCCATTTCCTCAAGTTCTCCTCAATTTCTTTCTTGGATGTTTTTTGTTTGTTTGTTTGTTTTCATTGTATAGTACTTTCATATCCTTGGTTAATATTATCCAAGGTATTTTTGTTGTTATTCTTGTTGCTTTTGAAAATAGGAAAATGTCACTTATTTCTTTCTCTGTATCTTCATCTTTTGTATACAGAAAGGCTACTAATTTTTATGCATTGATTTTGTATCCTGCTACTTTACTTAAGGAGTTAATCACTTTTAAGAGTTTTGGGATGGAAGTTCTTGGGTCTCTTATGTATAGAAAATGTCATCTGCAAATAGGGCTAACTTCTTCCTTTCCAATTTGTATCCCTTTTATTTCTTTCTCCTGTCTTATTGCTTGAGCTAAGACTTCCAACACCATGCTAAAGAGCAGAGGTGAGAATCAGAACCCCTGTCTTGTTCCTGATCTCAGTGGGTATTCCTTCAGTCCTTACCCATTAAATATTTTTTGGGCATTAGGAGCTTTATTATGTTGAGATATAAACTGTCCATGCCTATTCTCTCCACTGTTTTGATATGAGGTGATGTTGTATTTTGTCAAAGACCTTTTCTGCATCTATCAAAATAATCATGTGGCTTTTGTGCTTAAGCTTATTTATGTGGTATATTACATTGACAGATTTTTATAAGTTGAACCACCCTTGCATTCCTTGGAAGAAGCCTACTTGATCAGGGTGGATGATGCTTTTGATATGTTCTTGAATTCAGTTTGCGAGGTTTGTTCAGGATCTTTGTGTCTAAATTCATCAGGGAAATAGGCCTATAGTTTTCTATTCTTGTGGTATCTCTGCCTGGTTTTGGTACTAGGGTGATACTAGCTTCATAGCAGGAGTTAGGGAGCTTTCTCTGTTCTCCAATTGTGTGGCACAGTTTGAGATAGGTTGGTTTTATATCTTTCATGAAGGTTTGATAGAATTCATCTGAGAAGCCATCTGGTCTGTATTCTTCTTTTTGTGGAGGTGATTAGCTTTTCAATAGGTTTGTTTAGGAGATTAATCTTCTCTGAGTTTAGCTTTGGTAGGTGGTATGTGTCCAGGAATTCACCCATTTCCTCTATATTATCCAGTTTTGTGGAGTAGAGGTTTTTGAAATATGTCCTGATGATTCCCCTATTTCACTTGTCTGCTGTGTCTCTTCTTTTTCATTTCTAATTTTGTTAATTTGAAGAAACTCTTTCTTTTCCTTTTTTTTTTCCTTTGGTTTATCAAATTGGTCAGTGGTTTATCAATTTTTTTTTCAAGGAACCAGATTTTTGTTTCATCAATTATCATAATTGTTTTTTTAGTCCCCAATTCATTCATTCTGCTCTGATCTTAATTCCACCTGGAGATTTTTGGGTTGGATTCTTGTTGCTTTTCCAGTACCTTTAGGTGGATGATTAGGTTATTGATTTTGGATCTCTCTGTCTTTGTTATGAAGATATTTAATACTATGAATTTTCTCCTGAGAATCACCTTCATTTGTGTCCCATAAGTTTTGGTATGTGTTTAAATTGTTATTCATTTCTAGAACTTTCACAATTTCATTTTTTAAAATTTCATTCACTATACATTTATTGTTTAAAAGTGTATTGTTCAGTTGCCAAGAGCTGATGGAATTCCTGTCACATCTTTTGTTGTTAATTTCTAAGAATTGTGATACGATATCATGCAGGAAATTAGGTCAATCTTCCTAAATGCATGGAGGTGGGCTTTATGACCCAGAATATGATCAATTTTACAGAAGGTTCCATGGGCTGCTAATAAGAATGGGTAGTCTATTGATCTTGGGTAGAATGTTCTGTAGATGTCCATTAGATCTAATTGATGTATGGTTTCGTTGAGATCTCTCACTTCCCTGTTAGTTTTCTGTTTGTATGATCTATCTATTGCTACTAGTGGAGTATTGAAGTCCCCAACTATGATGTTGTTGCTGGATATTTCTGTTTATTTAACAAGTAGGTTTTGCTTTATGAATTCCAGTGCACCTGTGTTTGGTGCGTAACGATTAATGAGTGATATCTTCTTGTTGGATCATTCTCTTATAAGTAGGAAGTAGCCTTCTTTGTCTTTTTGAATTACATTTTTTGAAGTCTATTTTATCCAATATTAGTATAGCTATGCCTGCTTGTTTCTTATTTCCATTTGCTTGGATTATCATTTTTCACCCTCTCACCCTGAGGAAGTATCTGTCTTTACTTTTGAGGTGGGTGTCTTGAAGACAACATATTGAGGGGACTAATTTTCTGATCCACCCTGTTAGCTTATGTCTCTTGATGGGTGAATTAAGGCCATTGATATTTAGGGTAATGACTGGGAGATTTGATTTAATCCCTGCCATACCATGGTGTTTTATGTGGTTTGGTGTTTTCTTGGACTTTGCAGTTTTTTATGCCTTTTCCGAGTTTGTTTATTGGGATCTCCTTTTTTAGGCACTTGACACTGATTATTTGATTCTTCTGTGCAGAGAATTCCCTAAAGTACTCTGTGCAGGTTTGGCTTTGTGTTCATAGTTGTAAAGCTGAGTTTTATCATGGAAAGTTTTCTTTCACCATACATTATGATGGATTATTTTGCTGGGAATAGTATTTTGAATTGGAAGCCAGAGGTTCTTAAACCTTGTAGTGTTCCATTACAGACCATTCTGCCTTTCAGGGTTTCCATTAAGAAGTCTGAAGTAATTCTGGGGGTTACCTTTATGTGGAATGTGTTATTTCTCCCTAGCTGCTTTTAGGACTTTCTTGTTAATATCAGTGTTTAGAGTCTTAATGATAATATGTCTTGGAGAATTTCTCCTTTGGTCCAGTCTGTTTGGTTTCTATTAGCTTCTTGTATCTTGATGGGACTTTCTTTTGAGAGAGTGGGAAAGTTTTCTTTAATAATTTTGTTGAATAAATTCTCCATGCTTCTGCTCTGAATTTCTTCCTCTTTTAGTATTCACATGATCTGAATATTGGCTCATTTAAGGATGTCCCACAGTTCCTTCATGTTCTGTTCACAAAAACTTTTTGAACTTATTGAAACTTTCACACTCATGAACTGTTTCTTCTGTTTTGTCTTCCAGTTAGAGTTTCTACCCTCCACTTGCCTGACTCTACTCTTGAGAGCGTCTATACAGTTTTGGTTACTGATGTACTCCATACATGGATAAATCCCAAGTATACTATGTTGATTTTAGCACCACAGTTCCAAATGTGTCTTTCTATACGATCACATTCAAAAGAACTCTGGGACAAACACAATGAACCAAGTGTTTGTTATGAATTTATGGAGAATTTTCTAGGCAGGTTGTGGTGGTTTGATCCATGTATCCCCCATAAACTGTTCTGAATGCCAGGTTCCCAGCTGATGGCAAATTGGGAATTAACACCTCATGGAGGCAGTGTATTGCAGGGGGAGGGCTTATGGGTATTATAGCCTCCCATTGCCTGTATTTGTACACTCTTCTGTTGTCCATCTTGTTGTCCAGGAGATGATGTCCACCCTCTGCTCATGCTATTGTTTTACCCTGCCATAATGGAGCTTCCCCTCAAATCTGTAAGCCAAAATAAACCTTTTTTTTTTTTTTGTTCCACATGCTGCACTTGGTTGTGTGATTTATGCCAGCAGTGGGAAACTGACTGCAACAAAGGGTTTATACAAGGACTTTCTTAGTTGACAGGCACATTACTATTATGATTATGATAATGGGTGAAAAACTCAATACATTAAAAAAATGGATTTGGGCTGGAGAGATGCCTCAGTGGTTAAGGCACTTGCCTGTGAAGCCTAATGATCCATGCCCTACTCTCTAGATCTCCCATAAGCCAGACGTACAAAGGTAAGGCATGTACTAGGTCTCACATGCCCCTTAGGTGGCGCAAGGGTGTGCAGTTCAATTGCAGTGGCTGAGGCCCCAGTATGCCAATTCTGTCTCTCTGTCTCTCTCTCTAAAATAAAAATAAAAAATAAAATGCATTTAACACATTTATTGGATGGAATATGGATTAAAGTTCAATAAAAATGATTAAAATATTTCCAGTAATGAGTAGTTAAAATAATGTCATAGTAAATGTTTTGAAGAGAAAAGATTAAAGTAAAGGCTTACATTAAGAGCAACCAACCATGCTGAAGTGGAATAGCAGTTTGGTCAGGGTAAGGAGGGTACTAATAGCTTTGTTCCTTATCGAGGAGCCAGGGAGATAATGCATATTATCAGAATTGTGATTAGAGTGGTTAGGAAGCTACCTGAGAGGAGCTGAAGAGGCAATACTGCATGAAAGGGAAACATGGAACACATTCTGGTCGAGAATTTCCTGGTGCGCTTATCAAATTTAAAGCAGGTTGATGTGGCCATCATATGGTGAATCAGAGGGAAACTTATCAAGGCATACAAAGAATAGTGATGTGAGGCACACTGTTCAGGTCTTCAGTTTTTAGTAAAGTTAAATACAGAGCCATTGCAAAGTTTTAAGAAGAATAGCATCTCACATTCCCATCTGTGTCATTACCTTTACCAAAGAAATTTCTATGATTAACTATTTATTACTCACAAATCCCTCAAGTTCCTCTCATACTTTGAGAAACTGTTCTGCTGATAGCAAAACATATTGGAAACTCCTATGACTGACTCACTTGGTCTTATTGAAATTCCAGTCAATCTCTGTGGAGAGTTCAGGTGTATTTAGACACATAAAAATGTAATGTATTTCTTTTGTTTTGTTTTGTTTTGTTTTTTTCAAGGTAGGGTCTCACTCTAGATCAGGCTGACCTAGAATTCATGATATAGTCTTAGGGTGGCCTCGAACTCATGGTGATCCTCTTACCTCTGCCTTCCAAGTGCTGGGATTAAAGGTGACCAGCATATTACATATAGGAGTTCCACCAAGTATAATATAGAAAAGTATCTTCTCACATAGGGTGGGTATTATTTTTCATATAAATTACAGAAGCTTAGAATGTTTACTTGGCACAAAATTTCCTTGGTGTTTACTGTGTTGTCTGCTACACAACTCAGTTATTAACACTCTTCTTATCATGCTCCCTCTTTCATTTGTTCTAACTCTGTGTGTGTGTGTGTGTGTGGGTGTGTGTGTGTGTGTGTGTGTGCACGCACGCATGCATATCTCAGACGAGATTGGGCACATTCAGGGTGGTATAGCTGTAGACATGCATGCATGTCTCAGAACACACAAATTTTAGAGTCAAATATGTCCTGTTTGATCCTGTTTCATAAAGCTCAACAGGAAGCACTCAAATCACCCAAGCAGCTCATTTCCACCAGTGCTAACAAAGGTGCGTGCCACTGAGAGACAGCTCAGATACACTGTGGGAAACACTATCAGAGACCAGAAATCTGATCACAAGGCCAGAACAAACAGAGGTGGGTTTTAATGATGTAACAGCTACGAAATTAAAACAGCAAGGTAGAATTCCATTCACAAGTACAGGCAGAAGGATTTTTCTGGATTATAAAGTGTCCTTTCCTGGTCTACCTCAAATTTATGGCTTTTATGCTCCTTCATTTCAGAACTCTCTCAGCATCTCTGCCTCGTGATAATTGCACTGACAAGGAATTCTGAGTACAGAAAGGAACTTGCATAGAAAGAAGTACAAAAGATCTGTAAAACCCAATCTCTGTTATGGAAAGATGACATGTTGTAGTAAATTGGGACTCAACTATTAAAATACTTTACAGCAAACTTTTATCAAGTGACTTAGTTTTTACATTTCTTCAGCCTTTGTCTGTGTGGTGAATTGAATGAAATGTCCCCCACAGACTCATGAGGTTTGAATACTTGTTCCCTAGCCAGTGGCAATTTGTGAAAGTTTTGGGGTCTTTGGCAGCTGGAGACTTGATAGAGGATGTGTGCCCCTATGAGAAGGATTTGGAGTTAACATGGTCCAACTCTAAGCCAACTTCTTCAATGAATTTCTTTCCACTGATGGGGAAATATGACCCAGGCTTCCTGCTTAGGCCTGTTGTGCTTTCCCCAGTATGATGAACCCTTTCAAAGGTCTAAGCTGAAATAAACCACTTCCTTCCATGGACTGCTTCTGCCTGGGTGTTTTGTCCCAGCAAGAGAAGGTAACTGCTACAATCTTGTAATTTATTTTTGTTAATTCGATATTAGCAAGTAGGATAGGAAGCAAAGCTTGCAAATGTGCATGCATTGGTACTTAATATGGTTCTGTGTAAAAGCTTCAGTTAATCCTATGGAGAAATGTAGTTTATTTATTCTAGACAAAAAAAAAAAGAGAGAGAGAGAGAGAGAGATATAAATAAGGCCTGGGATACCTTCACTCACATAGGAAAGGAGCCCCAGAATAATCACAAGAATGAGTCCAGGAAAGACAAAATTCTCAACTGTGCCTAGTCCACATTGGTTACTCAGTGAGCCAGGGACTAACTACTTATATTTAATGTATTTTTTATATAGTACCATTAGGCTGACAAAGACAGCACAGCCAAGTCAAAGCTGCAAAGGGATTAGCATGAGGGCTGTCTTCTACTGAGTTCTGCATCGCACCACAGATCATGGTCATTGTCAAAGATTCCATCTGATGCCTTGAGACCTTTGTTATAGTCTGACTCTATTAGTCACAAACGTAGAAATCTGGAGTACTGCCCAATACCAGATACCATAACAAAGACAATTTATGTTGCTTATTGTTTTAGTATTCCACTTGTGTTGGAATCAAGCACATATAGGCATGAATGTGGACTCCTAGGAGGTATTTGTGCCTGTAATTTGAAGAAGGCTTATTAGACCCATACCATTCATGCAGCTTGCCAGAATTCAGCACATTTCATTGTCTCTTAAAATAATTCTATCTTTATACCAATCTGCTTAAAACTGGGGGAAGAGGGAATCTCTCAATAGTGAGTAAAGCCTATACAAAAATGAAAAGTGCTACATGGAAAGGAAGGAAAGTGGGATCATAGCTGAGTCATGTGGTATATGGAATGGTGTTCCTCAATGGTGAATGTTCACAAGCAGCCTAGAATCTTGGTGGAACATGGATTTTGATTCAGCACATAAGGAATTTGCTATATTGATGGAACACAGATTTTGATTCAGTGTATCTGGGGTTTACTCTGAGGGTAAACATTTCTAACATATTCCCTGGTTTTGTCATCACTGCCACTTTCTAAATCACAGCAACAAGACAGTAGGATTTCTCATGGGATTTGGGCAGCATATCTGACTCCAACAGAGCAACACTAGACCAGAAATCTTTGGAAATAACAAGGCATTCTTTGGGAAGATGTGCGAAAGAACATCAATCACCAAGCACAAAACCCAATGACCATTGTTCCTGACTTGGTACCACAAGTGTCCTTGAAATGTGTATCTTGACTTCTCAGGATTTAGTCATATAAAATATATCTCTCTATTGTGATGCACTACAAATGTTGATGAATTCCTAAAATGATGGCAGTTCTAAGGTATAATTATCAGAGGAAAAGCTGGAAGCAATAACATTTTGGATTTATTCATGTTTTTGTTTTTACTTGTTTCCTTTTTTATTTTTAATTTAATTTTGCCTGATAGATTTTTTGGGTTGGGACCTACCAAATGATGGTTGGAATATTGGTGGAAAAAATATTTCTAGAGTTAGACTATAAAGTTCATGAACAAGAACACTACTATTTGAGACACCTAATGTCAAAGGTATGTTAATTGAAAAACCCACATACAGAGAATTCCTATTCCACATAGCAGTTGAGGGTAAATAATTTCCTAGATTATCTGTTTTCCATTTTCTGTTTTTAGAACTTTGTTGGAAGTTCATGAAAATAGAGATACATTCCTATTGGTCTTCTAGTTTTACAAGCTTTACAACCAAGCTAAATTATTTGCCAGAAAACTTAGCTACTGTAAAAATCCTCATAAGCACTGAATATTTGAATGTAGACATTGCATATCCGATTTCCAATCTCACACTTTTTATTTTCTTCCTAAAATCCTATCATCAACTTAGCCTAGACTTCTACGAACGTGAGTATTCCCACTTGTTAAAGGAAGATGAGACATTTTGTTTGTATTTCTTGGTGTAGAGTTTATTTATTTATTTTTCTTTAAAAGAAATGTAGTTGTCACTACTTTTCAACAAGTGCTATCTGGTACAGCTGAAAAAGAATCTACTGCCTCTGCTACAAGAGACTTATAATTATCCCCTCATCCATTTACTCATTCAGAAGTATCCATAGAGTACTTGGTTCTAAGCAATGCACCCTGTATAGGGTCTAAAATCATGAACAGCTATAGTTTAAAATTTGATGATTGAGTGGTACATAAAAATGATGTGTGAAAATGCAATGACAAAGTTATGCATTAGGTGTGACTAGAGCACCAAGGGAAAAACATGGCCTAGGGCTGACACAGGAGCAGAAGGCGTTGAAGGGCGAGTAGTCAGAGCATCAGTAGTACTTTATGTGTTCCACACAAACATGCTATGCCTTCCACAGAATCTCATTTAACCTAAAAATAATATGGTAGAAAAGATCTGACTTTTTTCAGCAAGAGAACTAACACTTTTAACTTTAATCTTTTTATTTATTTTTTCTTTTTTTTAATATTTTTGTTCATTTTTTATTTATTTATTTGAGAGTGACAGACACAGAGAGAAAGACAGATAGAGAGAGAGAGAGAATGGGCACTCCAGGGCCTCCAGCCTCTGCAAACGAACTCCAGACGCGTGTGCCCTCTTGTGCATCTGGCTAACGTGGGACCTGGGGAACCTAGCTTCGAACCGGGGTCCTTAGGCTTCACAGGCAAGTGTTAAACCGCTAAGCCATCTCTCCAGCCCTTATTTTTTATTTATTAGAGAGGGGGAGAGGGAAGGACAAAGAGAGTGTATTATGATAGGATGTATGTGAAACTGTCATAATGCAACCTATTAGTTTGTACAATTAACATAGGCTAATAAAATGAAAGGAAAGGGGAGAAATAATTTAAATCTGATGTGGGACATGCCCTCTTGAAATTGACCCATCACCAAATTGGGTGGAAAAGAAGAGATTTATTTACTCCAGCATACTGGGGCCAGGATAGCTCCTGAAAGGCTCCTGCTCTGAGCACTATGTGTACTTTTACTTTATAGTCTCAATAAAAAGTGGAAGCAAGCAAGTGGGTGGTCCAGAGCAGATACTTGAGGCTTCGCAGCTGCAGTTGGCACAAGACAGTGGGGAGAGGTGTACAAAAATGGGAATTTCATAACTGAGTACATGCCTATCTGTAGGCAGCTAATCTCACAAGTAGAGCAATGTGGCCTCATGCCTGTTCAATCTAGTAGTTTTCCATTGGTCCACTACAAATCCACATCTTTAAAATAAAAATTCTGACCAATCATATTGTCTGGTATTCATTATTACAGGTATAAGTCACTGGGTGTGGTGGTTTGATTCAGGTGTCCCCCATAAACTTAGGTGTTCTGAATGCTAGGTTCCCAGCTGATGGATATTTGGGAATTAATGCCTCCTGGAGGGAGTGTATTGTTGGGGGTGGGCTTATGGGCTTTATAGCCAGTTTCCCCATCCCAGTGTTTGGCACACCCTCCTGTTGCTGTGTTCCATCTTATGTTGGCCAGGGGGTGATGTCCACCCTCTGCTCATGCCATCATTTTTCCCTGCCATCGTGAAGCTTCCCCTCGAGCCTGTAAGCCAAAATAAAACTCTTTTTCCCAGAAGCTGCTCTTGGTTGGGTGATTTCTAACAGCAATGCGAACCGGACTGCAACAGTAAAGTGGTACCAAGGAGTGGGATTGCTGCTAGACACCTGACTATGTGGCTTCAGCCTTTTGTAGCTGATTTTCAAGAGGAAAGTGGAAGGAGTTGAAACCTTGGCCTAAGAGATGCCTTGCAGTGCTGTAAGTACAGCTTAATGGACTATTCTGGTCTGAGCTCTAAGACCTGAATGCAGTAAGAACTATGGACTGCGAGGTTTGGCTTATGAGGGTGAGAAAGAGCTGTGCCTGGACTGGGCTAGCAGTTTGTGTGAGAAGCTTGCTCTTGTGCCCATGTTCTGAGAAGTTGTGCAGGGTTGCTTTGCGTAGAAATGAACTGGTGTGTGCAGAGGGATATGGCACAGAAAGGAAAATCTTTGGGTGAACTGCTGCCCGTTCAGCTGCAACTGAGAGATTACAACCTTTGAGACTGGGCTAGCTGACCTGCGCTGGGGCAACAAGAAGAATGTCAACTCTTTTGAAGGGGTCTGAGTGCTCAAGGAGTGTCCTGTTCTTCAAAGTCTGCTTTATTCCCCCCTGGATTAACAAATTGGCACCCTACCTGGTATTGTGGAGTATAAGAAATGCTGGAAAGAGGGTCATTGAGTTTGCAACACGGTCTTGTGTTTTGGAAATGGCCATGGGCAGTGTGAAGCAGGTTTGCTGGTTGCCTGCATAGAGACCCCATGGGGCCATGAAGATGAACCGTGGCTTGCAGTGGAGACCCAGTAGAGATGCCGGGACCATGAGATGGCTGCCGAGGAGCTGCCGGCCCGATGAAGTTTCCCAGGACTGTGAGTAGCCTAGCTGGAGGGGCGGAATTGGAATGCCAGAGACTTGTTGCTGGTTAGAATTATCGGACTTGAAGATTTGTCACTGGTTTGAGTTGCTGGACTTGAAGCTACAGAGTTTGATGTTTGCCCTGGTTGTTTTAAATCTTGTATTGGTTGAATGTTTCTTTGCTATGCCCAATGCCATCTATTGCAGTGTGAATATTTATTCTGTGCCATTCTGGGTTTTTTGAGGTTATATTTTGGTATTATGGCTCAGTTAAAAGATCTTGAACTATGGGGATGTATGAACATCATTGAGATTGATAAAAACTATGGGGACTTTTAAAGTCAGACTGAATGTATTGTATTTTACATCATGTATGGATATCAGTTTATGGGGGCCAGGGGCAGAATGTGGTGGTTTGATTCAGGTGTCCCCCATAAACTTAGGTGTTCTGAATGCTAGGTTCCCAGCTGATGGATATTTGGGAATTAATGCCTCCTGGAGGGAGTGTATTGTTGGGGGTGGGCTTATGGGCTTTATAGCCAGTTTCCCCATCCCAGTGTTTGGCACACCCTCCTGTTGCTGTGTTCCACCTTATGTTGGCCAGGGGGTGATGTCCACCCTCTGCTCATGCCATCATTTTTCCCTGCCATCGTGAAGCTTCCCCTCGAGCCTGTAAGCCAAAATAAAACTCTTTTTCCCAGAAGCTGCTCTTGGTTGGGTGATTTCTAACAGCAATGCGAACCGGACTGCAACACTGGGGAATTATGTGTACAAAACTATATGTATCTTGATATCTCTGGAATATAAATCTGGACAGAGGATAGTAAACACTGAATCCGGAGACTTGGTGGTTGACCATAACAAACACTTTTCACATTTAAAAAGGTTAAAATTACCCTCAAAGCAAGGATGGCTTCCAGAAAGGAGAGGAGGATGGCATTGCTTGTTTATTTTCTGTCACTCAGGAGGATAATGGCTTTGAGAGACTGAAACACTGGAATTGTGAGTGTGTTTAGATATGACAGTGGTAAAATTATAAGTGTCACAGGCTGGGATGCCTTGCCCAGAGGCACTGTTTCTCCCACAATGCATAACCCACAACTGACTGCTTCTCTCACAATGCACAGTCCACAACCAATGCATAATACCAGTAACCCCACTGAGGATGGCCCCTATGTAATGGGGGCAGGGAGGAGGGAAAAGACAGTATCAATACATGATGTGTCCATACAAGATATGTTCTTAATAATAGAAAAAGAAATAACAGCAGTATGTATGGAGAGTAAGAAAAGCAGGTTAAGATATAATATGGGCTAGTGTTAAACCTTGAATAAGGGGATGTACGATATGAAAGAGAAAAAATGAGCGATGCACCTTTTTCACTGATTGGTGAGGTGATAATCAGCACCATCAACAGGACACAGAAAGAACAGAGGCAAGGAGCAAGATTCAAGCTATGCGTTTAGAAGTGGTGGGCCACAAGTAGGAAGAAGCTATGAGGTAGGTCTAAATTACACCTTTTTAATACTTTCTTTTTTTTTGCTTTTTTTTTTTTTTTTTTTTTTTTTTGCTTTTTCGAGGTAGGGTCTCACTCTGGTCCAGGCTGACCTGGAATTAACTCTGTAGTCTCAGGGTGGCCTTGAACTCAAGGCGATCCTCCTACCTCTGCCTCCCGATTGCTGGGACTAAAGGCGTGCGCCACCACGCCCGGCCTTTTTAATACTTTCTACTGCAGTCTTTCTCATCATAAATAGTCATTACTGTCAAATATCAAACACACGTTGATATAAGACATTGAAATATCACCCAGGAGCCTTACGGAAGTACAACTGTAAGAAAGAAATACCATGGCTTTCTCTTCAAAATCTACACATTTTCTATTTATCAGATTTTGTAACACTTCTCTACAATTATTTTAGAGATTACTGACAAAATTTCTCCATATCTCTTACTCTCTCACTCTTGGTCCCAGAATTGTTAGCCACTGGACTCACTATTAACCTAAAACCATTTTATTTTCCTTCTTATTCATTCTTTAATAAAATATTGCTTGCATCATGCTAAAATAATTTTAAATCTTTCTAGATTTGGCCTTTGAAATACTTTAAATTCAGTGATTTATTTGAGAGAGAGTAAAAGATAGAGGTAGATAGAGATAGAGACAGAGAGAATGGGCATGCCAGGGCCTTCAGCCACTGCAAATGAACTCCAGATGCATGTACCACCTTGTGTATCTGACTTACATGAGTCCTGGGCATTTAATTTTTCCTCCTTAGGCTTTGTGTATTTAGTATATGGGAAATTCCTCTTTTAAGACTTTTTTCATAGTATTTAATACTTTATATTTGTGTATATCTTTATGAGATGAGAATATTCTAGTAATATTTAATAATTAACATCTTCCATAGAAATGTCGAAGCGCTGCATCTCATCTGAATTTCTTCCCTTTGTCTTTATTAGTTCATCCATATATTTCAAATTAATTTCACCTTGGTTGTCAGAATTGACCCTGGCCAATATTTTCTCAAAGTAGCTCTTGTTCAAGAGGAACTAAGAATTTATCAAATCTTTTGTGTTTATTAAAATATGCATCCAGTATATGCTTAAGACCTTTATTGCCAACCTTTCAATCCATATTAGAAAAGCCTTGAACACATCACTCATCTAAGCCCACAATCCATAACAATGCCCTTTCTTTTCATCCTGACATACGTTTGTGTTCATCTTTATCAGCCATATTACCCTTAATTGCTCAGGTTTCCAATAAGGAATGAGACATCAGTACTTACCTAAATTGCTGACCATGGTTTATATTTCATTTTGACTTTTGAGAAAGTGCTTGTCATCTACAGTTATCTGACTTTCTGAACTGCTCTAGAGATTCTCTATTTGAAGGAACAGCATAACCATCTATGCATTGCTTTGTAATTATTCATAATTATCAAAGTTATTCATGTGGACACAGAATGCATACTAAAGAATCTGCCTGTCATTCCTTTCCCCAACCTATCTTTTCTCCCTAATTTTTTACTCCATTCTGGAACTTTTATCCAGTTTACATGATTTCACATTGATAGTATGCACTATCAATATTCTACTCATGCCAAGATTAACCACACAGTATCTGTTGCCTTAGATTGTAGGTGTCTTATCTTGCATCTTTTACTGAGTCTACAGGGATAAATGTCTGGTTTTGAATTGTGTATCCTTAAGAGCAACCAGCATGTATGTCAGGTGCATTCAAGGTATATAGTAAAACAATGACTAATCCTATATAGTAACCATATTATTTTCTTGCCTGAATATGAAATTAATTGTAAAAAGAATGAAAAATAAGTCATAAGTATTTTTTGGATGGTCACTGCATAATTCATGCACACAGGGCCCAGAAAGGGCACTTAGCAAGTAGAATAATTGATTAAAACACCTAAATTAGACTTTGATAGCATGCATGAAAGTACAGTTGTAAGAAGAAATTTAAATTGTTTGCTGTATTTAACATCAACAGAAGTACAGATAAAGACAACTGGTTGAATCATTTACTTTAGTCAATACTTAAATAGAAAATTGACTCCTTAAAATATACTCCTTCAACTGTCTACTTGCATAATTAAAGATATGGAAGAAGTTCATTTGCACACCTTGTTTTCCCAAGGTAGACAGTTACCATGACAATGGCTATTGTTTGGGAATGATCAGGAAATTATTGTATTATTCAATACAGACTATCAGAAAGTGATCCTACTCAATAAGTCAGTGTATCTGGAAAAAAAAAAAAGCACTAGAATGTAACCAACCATTCTGAGCTCTTCGTAAATGAGATTTTCTAAATTACATTTCAGGGGAGATTAACTTTTTCCTCAAATGGCACAGTATTACTAATGCATTCAAATGTCACCAAACACCAGTTTAGATCCAGTGATGCAAACCTTTGTTCCCTATAGGAGGACAGTATCTTCTGTTCATAATTACCTGCTGTGATAGTTCACAAAGAACATTTTAAGAGAAACTGCATAGTCAAGAATATTTGCCCTTAGAAAATTACTGTTATACAACTAGGAATGCATTCCATTGTCTATTAATTAAGATTATTAAATGTCATCATTCTATAGGCTGGAATATGTCACATACACAAGAACAAGCTTTAAAACAATAACAACTTGGGGGCTAGGAGCTTTGAAGTCATGTTCTAGTCTTTAATATTTTGAGCATCATACATAGAATGTTGGGATTATTTCCTCTAAACTGGCATTTTTTGTTAGTTTTGTAATTTGCATTGATAAGGTTGAAAAGGGCATTATAATTGAAAAGGAATGTTGGAGTCTAACTCAGTTGTTCCTCAGGTTGCTTATTTCTTGGATGGAAAAAAAACTACATGACAAAAGTAACTTAAGGGGGAGGTTGTCCTTCAGCTCACACTTTGGCGGGTGACAATTAGTTCATCAGGGGGAGGGAGGCGTCGTGCTTGACGCAGCTGGTCACACTGTACAGACCACATCAGGAAACCTAGGCCCAGGACTGTGATGAATGCCGGTACTCAGCTCGTTTTCTTCGTTTTGTTAAGCCCGTGGAGTGGAGATGCCTACGGTTACAGTGGGTCTTACCATTTCAATTAAGCTAAGTGAAAAATACTCTGGAAGATATGTTCAGATGTTTGTTTTCATGGTGATTTTAAATCCTGTTAGGTTGACAATGTTGACCATCATATTTCCTATTGGAAATTCTTAATTTTCAGAAGGAATATTGCTGTTGATTTTGGGGTGATTTGTGTGATTTCCACATATCAAAACAGCGATCTTGTTAATTTACTTTGAGGGTCTCAATCTGAATTACCTATGTAATGTAAGTCATTTGAAGTTAAAGTGTAAAAAATATGAAGCATTATTTCAGGTTACAAAAATATATCATTCTAATAAAATAGAATGCAAATGTCAAATAAAATGTCAAATGTAAAGTATCATTTCCAATGAATCCAGTTCTTAATGAGTTCCATTGTGTCCCCCACACCACACCTTTGTAAATGGAGCTCCCCTCTATTTCCCTACAAGTAGGCTATTTCAACTGCAAAATTAGAATATGTGTCTCACCTTAACCTTCTCGGAGCTCTATGCTTTTTTTTTTTTTTTTTTCCTGTGACATCTATCCTAAAAACACAGTAACAAATCTAAATTTTACTTAAAATTTAATTCCCCTTCTTAAAATGAGGCACTAGTTTTATCTCAAAATGGAAAATTTTCAGTGGTAGTATTAAAACCTATCAAAGTTTGCACAATGAATATCAGCCAATATTGTTCTTATAGAATTAAAACTAATTTTGAAGAAATTAAGAAAATGGGACTCAAACTTAGATTACTCATTTTTCTTAGTCCATTAATTCCATGTATAAGTATTTTTCAAAGAGTGCCAGTGGTAGGATAACTCACAGTGAGTTGTTGATCAGGTTGGGTCCTGAGATCCCAAAACAAATCAGGGTACTGCCAATGCCCTTGGCTGCCCACTAGAACCAGATGAAAAGATCCTATTGCTGTAAACACCACTTTCTCATTTATAGAACATTAGGAAATCATGTAGAACTGAGCTGGAAACTTCCTCCCTGGGGGAAAGCTCACCCAGTGCTAGAAGGTGCTATGCAGGCTGCTTGGGAAGAAAAGATATAATCAGTCCTCCTTAAGCATGATTGGTCCATAGTTGCTCTGACTTCATAGGACTAAGGTAAGACGGTGTTTTCATAAGGCCCTGACTGGGCATGTCCACTACAGTGCCAGAACTGAAGATCTTCCTGTGCTGTGACAACCAGATTTCAGGTGATTTCTTCTGCTCATTGTTTGTTGTAATTTTAAATTTTAGCTTTCTAGGGCTGGAAAAATGGCTGAGCCTTTGAAGGGTTTTCCTGAAAAGCCTTGATTCCCAAATACCCCCATAAAGCCAGATGCACTGGCATCCTGAGTTCATCCGCAGTGGGTAGAGGCCCTGGTATTCCCATTCTCTCTATTTGCCCCCACTCTCTTCTTCCCTCCCTCTATCTCTCAAATAAGTAGATAACAATTTTCTTTCTTTTACTTTTAAAAACTTATTTAGCATTATGTTCAATACTGAATTTAAAATGTGTATTTATCTGTGTGAGTTCATTAGATAGTGGTACCATGCTCTAACTGTATCTGAAGCAGAAAAACTGAGCGAGCAGTATAAATTGCTCTAAACAATTGGACAAGGTGGCTTTTCACATGTGATATTAGTCTTCCACTGCATGACATACACATTTGTCACCATAAAAAAATTGCCTAGCATAAGACAGATATCCAACTCTATTATATTTTATTATTTTTATTTACTTTTTAATTTTATTGAGGTAGGGTCTCACTCTAGTTCCAGAAGACCAGGTACCACCAAACTGAAGCTAAAGCTGAAGATCATGGAGGGAATATATAGAAAACTAACTCACCTCTCTGAGGAATGACAAAATTTAATTGCTAAATTCTTAGTGAGTCATTCCGTGGACAGGCCAGGTCTGCAAAGTATCTTACAGTGTCCTTGGCTTGACCAAGTGAAGTAGTCACCACCTTGTTGCAATGAGCCAGACTCTGAGAACCTTAACCTGGCCACTGTGGAATGCATACATCGGAGGGGCTTCAAAACAGCTGATATACAAAGTTCACTCCCTAGAAAGAAGTTCAACACAGAAATGGGAACTTTTTTGATTATTCAACACATTATAGACAGAAAGAAATTCTCTCACCAAATCCTGTCTAGGATCATATCTTTGCCAGCTCTTGTAAATCCTCCTACCATCTGGCACTTATCCCCACCATGCCATGTAGTTAGAGAAAACTCAGCTCAGGGGTCTATTCACCATCCAACCTCATTCCTACAGGCTGGCGGGAGAGCCAGCATGCCAGTGATTCATCTCTTCAGACTGGTGAAGGTGCAGGCTGCCCACAAGGTACCACAGAGTGCCAGACCTCCTGCGAGAACAGAGGAGGGGAGGTTAAAAGCAAACCTGCCTCACCGGGACCAGAGGAAGCCGCAGACCCTCCCCCAGACAACCCCATGGCCATAGTGAGATGGAACCAGGTAAAACAGCCCAACTCCCAATGCATCAACCACAAGGAGAAGAGCCACAAAGGATCGTGCAGAACATTGACTAGTTTCTTGCAGAGAATATGCTGTTGCCTTACAAGTCTTCAAGACAAATGCATAGCTCCGATGGAGGGGATGAAGGAGTAAGGAAGATCCAGGGAACCCACAGCATCAGGGTTCCTGGTATTGCCAAGCATGTGGGCTCAAGCTCCTGAAGACAGGAGCCCAACTGCTATGTAATCCAATCCAGCCCAGGGGCTTCTACCAGGCACAGTAGGGTGAGGTCTCAACAAGCATACCTTTTTTTTTTTTTTTTTTTTTTCTTCTGCAAGTGGATTGTTCTAATGAGCCAGCAGGACAATCCTGGCTTTTATAAGTACCCTATTGACAAGATGAAAGAATTGACATTGTCTACAGATGAAAATGCCTGTTGCCACCTGTGGGAAATGTGAGACATTCTCTTTCCTAATCATTGCCCTTTCCCAAGCATTGCAGTGTACAGGTAGTTATTAGTAATCAGTTAATCATAAATGCCAATGAAGAAATTATCCTAAGAATTCCATTACTAAGAATCTCTCATATCTCTTAGAAAAATAAATTTCAAATGTAAAATCAGACAGATATTTTTAGCATTGTTGTGAACTAAGGTTCCAGAAATAAGCTGCATCTATGTTAAAGATTCTAGAGGCTTGATTGACTGATTAGAACTTCATGAACCTGAAGAGTTGAAATGTTGTAGATCCAGAGCCAAATTATCTTAGGCTCTCATTATCCACTTTAATAGCCATCCACTGCCCACCTCTGTATTTGACCTAATTCCCTTGTGACTATTATGTGAAACCTTTGGGGTTGTATTAACAAACCATTAGCTTCCACCCACACCAAAGCCAAGAATGGTGTCAGATAGCATCAGATACTTGTAACAGAGACTTTCCCACTTTAATGTAACACCCCTACCTGATATCTGTAACAATATTTTGGACAAGTGTCTTGATTTATGACTTTCCTCTGTGTTGTAAATATGAAAACTTCAAGACACTGTTACCACATTGGAACCTGGTATTTAAGACAACCTGAATTTCTTTAGTGGCCCTTGGTATCTCATATTTGGCACAGAATTAACTATCCTTTGTTTCATTTTGTGAATGTTATGTTTTATATAAGTAATGGAAATGTATTAAAATTAACTAAAGTAATAATAAATGTCTAAATTATTTTATAATTATCATTGATTTCTTATATCAGCATACTCCATTGGCAGAAAATTTATCTCAAATCTACTTAGACTACTGAGATAGACGATACTAATGACGGATGACACATACACTTGCTTACACAGCTGTAATCATCAAGGAGATGGTAGGAAGGCATGCCAGCACTGGGAAGCACATGTACTCTATGCAGAATTCACATTCAGTATTCCTCAAGTATCCAAATGACTGGCAGCATTAGTCAAACTACTGTGCAAACTTAGCCTTGGGATGAAGGGAATGTCTTACAGATTTCACACAGGTCCTATGATTTTCCTAATGATAACTTATTTCAGTGAAACATGCTACGGTCATCATCACTGCAAGGGATGTGAATTTACTCAACCAGCCAAACTAGTTGACTGTAATCCCTTTGCTAATTCACTATAGCAAGTAGGATTCTATGGTTATTCTCTTTTCTATCCCAGCAGCAGGAACTTGAGAAAGTATACTAACTTCAGATGGCCTAGTTTCTACAAAGTAGAAGATTTGGGGTAGACAGTTTGTAATACCTTCGAACCATACTTGTTCATAACGCCACAAGGTTGAGGATAGAATAGCGTGACATAGGAGTAGGCCTGGGAAGTGGTGTGCATGACAGGAGGAACTGCAGCAACCTTCACAAGCATGAAATCTACATAAAGATGTCTTAGAAAACATGGTTAGAACTGTGTAAGATGATTGTACCAAGGACTATAAAAGCTATCAGTTTACTTTTATTTATTTTATTTGTGTGCATGTGTG
The DNA here is from genome assembly GCF_020740685.1 of Jaculus jaculus. NCBI lineage: Eukaryota > Metazoa > Chordata > Mammalia > Rodentia > Dipodidae > Jaculus > Jaculus jaculus. Next base: position 50,542,070 of record NC_059109.1, read on the forward strand.
TGTGTGTGCAGATGCTCATGAGAAAGAGTGCATGTGTGAAGGTCAGAGGATAACTTACGGGTCTGTCCTCATTTTGAAAGACATTCAGATATTCTTTTATGCTTCTTTTGGTTTTTAAATGTAGAGTCTCACTATATCCCAGGCTGACCTGGAATTCACTATGTGGTATCAGGCTGGCCTTGAATTCACAGCATCCTCTTACATCAGCCTCTGGAGTGCTCAAATTAAAGACATGCACCACCACATTCAATGAAAAATATATTTTCATATGTTGCTTTAATTAGATTAGACTAATAATTTTGGTGAAAATATAACAAGGAAGCTTACTAAGGTCTATATGAATAAAAGTATGAATTTTTCCAGATGTCTACAAAGGTATGCAAAATAAGTAAATAAATAAATAAATAAAAACAAAAAAAAAATCAAAGAAGGAAGGGGGGAAGGAAGGACCACATTTGTGAGCTTGCTATGTTGGTTTTTAAATGTGTGTTACAGTCGTGAAATTTTTTCCATAGATTTTATATTTTATTCTTATAAATTTTCACAGTTTCCACATAGAGGGAACACTGAATATTCAGAAGAAAACCAGTCAAAAAGATTTCTTTTCTCTTATAATCCAATTTCACCTCTCGAAACAGAAAGTTACCTTAAACACATCCCAGTGAAGGGGCTCTGTCTATACTATTAAGAGTGAATTCTCGTACAGATAGAAAAGCCTGCCACAATCATAAGAATGCAATATTTCCATGATGATCAAAATTGATTGCTTCCTTATTGACATTGAACACAGAACTCACAAACTTGCAAATAGCAAGGGCGCACAGGGAGATGGGAACAAGGGTTAAGGAATCCCAAAAGTATCATCTTCCTCATCTTGAAACTTACTTGCTAGTTTTATTTTTTGGAGCATAATGTTCTCTGTGTGACGTGATACAGTTGGCACCTTTCTTCCCTTTCTGAAGATTATATTATGTTTTATATAGTTCTGTATCATGATTTGCCAACAGTGTAATCAGAGATATAAAAAGAAAATATCTGAAATGAAAAAAAAAAATTACAGCCAGTATTGAATCTACAAGGGCCCTATTTTTAGGAATGAGCGTTTATTCACCAGCTTGTGGGTGACAAATTAGTCATCACACACATACTATGGCACCGACACATCTTTCTAGAAACTGTACTGGATAATTAGAAACCCTTACTAAATAGTCAGTGTAGTTTATAAAATATTTAAAATAATTACATATGATTATGAAATTACTCCATAAATCACAGAAGAAATCTGTAAAGTTACTGTCTGAGTCATTCATTCCTAGGCCCAGGTATGTGTGTGTATATGTGTGTGTATATATATATGACAGGGACAGACAGAGAGAGGAAGAGACAGAGAGAGAGAGAATGGGCGCGCCAGGGCTTCCAGCCACTGCAAACGAACTCCAGACACGTGCACCCCCTTGTGCATCTGGCTAACGTGGGTCCTGGAGAATCGAGCCTCGAACCGGGGTCCTTAGGCTTCACAGGCAAGCACTTAACTGCTAAGTCATCTCTCCAGCCCCCAGGTATGTTTTTTTTCTTTTCTTGTGTGTGGGGGGTCCAAGTCAACAATTGATTTTTTTTTTTTTTTCCTTTTTATTTGTTTTCCAAGGTAGGGTCTCGCTCTAGCTTAGGCTGACCTGGAATTCACTATGTAGTCTCAGGGTGGCCTTGAACTCACGGTGATTCCCCCTACCTTTGCCTCCCAAGTGCTGTGATTAAAAGCATGTGCCACCATGCCCGGCCAAGTCAACAATTCTTACAATCTACTTCCACAAGTTCACTTGGCCTTTTCAAAACAGCCATCTTGGCAGTGGGCACATAGATTCTAACAATGCTTAGAATTCCAAGGGAGGAAGAGCATGGGGAAGAGGAAAAAATAGAGGAGGTAATATAGGAGGGAAGGGGAGAAATGGAATAAAAAGCCATAGAGAAAGAAGGAACCTGCTATTTCCCTGGCTGTGCCTACTATAACACAGGTATAAATATTATTAGCTTTATTTTGCAGACGGGTACACTGAACAAGGGAGCCAGTGAACTGCTTTAATGTCAAATGTGTCTGATGTTTGCCACTGTGTAACATAACTTTATACCCACTGTGGTAGCTTGAAATGGATGTCCCTAAATTTATTCAGGAGTTTATTAAAGCTTGTAATTTAGATCTCCAGCCACCTGCCTGGAGGAGGTGTCACTGGGCAGATCCTTGGGTCCAGCCCTAAGGTGTTTGTTACTGGAGGTGGATCTACATTCCAGTCCAAAGAAAAGCAAAGTGCTGGAGATTTTTCTGAAGTTCCTGAAGTGTGCTTGCTTGTGCTGCTGGTGGTTGTGTTTTCCTCTCTAACTGGTCCTGTGGAATCAGCCAACTTCTTCAGCCATTATGGAACTTCCCCTGGATCTGTAAGCTTCAATAAATCCCTTCCTCCCATAACTGTGCCTGGTTTGGAAGTTCATCCCAGTGACTTTGAAACTGACTACTACCCCCACATATTGGAACTTAAAATAGTAGTCAATCTACTTGCTCACAGTGCTCTGGACTAGGAATTTGGGATGTACTGCCTAGATGATCTTCTCTCTGTAGGTCTTGACTTGAATTAGTCACATATGTGGTTTCAGATATATGTGACTTATCTGAGCACAATTACCTAAGAGGACCTCATTCTTATGTCAGACTTCTGAGCATGGCTGTTGGCCACATGCCTTTAGCAAGTTATTTTAAAGTCTTTTGCATAGTGACCAAATTCCTGGAGAGCAGGTGCTTAAATACAAAAGATTTTAAAGATTCTGCTTTTGTTAGAGATTCAGCTGGCTCACTGGATAACTGACCAGCAAGAGGGAAAGGATTAAATGTGGCTGATAACAGGCATTAGTTTTTTGGTGGCCTGCTCACTCTAGAAAGCACTGAGAACCAAGAACAACCAAAATCTATCAACAAGACAAGAATAGAAATCTGATTCCCTGTGAGCACCTAGCACAGTGGCTAGGACCTAGGTGAAACCACAGAGGAACTGGTGAGATGAGCAAGAGGACTGCTTCCACTGCCATCCTGACAACCTGCTCCAGGGTGATGGAGACAGACACTGAGGAGACTCAAAATGAAGACAAGCAGAAATCCAGACGCTGCTGAGAGCTCAAAAGTGAAGTAGACAGATGTAAGGCACACCTACTAAGGTTTAGGGACCTTTACAGAAGAGGGGCCAGAGAAAATGCATGAGCCACAAGGTAGGAGGGAATATCGAGGGGCATTACCCTCCCAACACACACACATATACAATGACTGACTGCTGCTCTCACAACCCATAACTCCCAACTCCATGGTGAATGCCAGAAATCCCACTGGGGAGGACCCTTAGTGTAGTTGAGTCAGGGAGGAGGGAAATGATAGTCAAATACACAATGTATCCATTCTAAGTTTCTACTAAAGAAAAAAGAAAAAAAAGAGAAAAGATTAAATCTATATAAAGTGGTAGACTTCACAGTATGTGGACACAGGCCATTAGTGTTTTGATTTATTAATGTGACAGTTTCTAAGCATTGCATACCTTATGGTGGAAAAATTAAGATTTGAACCTGTCAGTCACAGGCAGGGCCCTGGTTTAAAGCAAGCCTAAGCTATCAGACATGAATAGGGTCCCCTGGGCTACAGAGAGGTCACAACAACCTGAACTCTGGACAAATCTCTGGTCCTGGATGGCAGGAAGACTCCTCTCCCCATTATGGGGGGTAGCAGTGAGCCTGGACCTCTGGACAAATCTCAGGTCCTAGACCAACAGGAAGTAGGGCCACTCCTGATGTCCTGATAAGACTTAGGCTTTGCTCATAACCCTGTGACTTTTGGCCAATTGCCTAGGAAACTCCTTATATGATATCAGCCAGTAGTCTTCACACAAACCATAACCCTGCAACTCATACCCTCTACCTCTTTGCACCACTACATAGATCGCATGACCCTCTCTCTGCATGCTGGAATGAATGTTTCTATATGCCAAGTAGGCATTGGCAAGCAACCTTTGAACCCACCTCTCCCTTTAGGACCCTCTTTTCTCCCTCTCTCTTTCTCTCTCTCTCTCTAACTGCTTATAACAACTCAGTACCCTGACAAATAAATGAACTGTTCTCTGAAGCTGTCTCCAGAGTGTTTCTTCACGTAGTATTTACTGTGCTTAAGACCCTGCTACACAGTTGTCTGGATGCCTCTAGGGAGCCAGTGCTCAATGGCCCCCTGAGGAACCTGGGACCCACATGAACCCAGGTAATATGTTTAAATTTCTTACCTTCTTTTCATTGCAGCATGTTAGTTATTCCTGGTATATACAGATAAGCTTTTACACTTCCAATAAATGTTGGTTGCAGAGACCAAAGAAAGGAAGAACAGCTGTACATGGTTTATTAGTGGTAAAATGCTATCTATCTTATTAAAATTATTTTTTTCAAAAAATTCTTTGTATTACTTAACTTTTACTATACCAACAAGTGACTCAGTAGAAACTAGCTGCTCCACTGGACAGAGTGTTTCCTGGACACAGTTTTACTGGTCAATTTACCTCACAAAGGATAATAACCACCATTTCAACCATTCTGAAAATAAAATTCTCCCCAAAATATTGTTTTGTTTGTGCCTATTTCATTTTAATCATCTCCTTTACCAGGAACCAAATAAACAATTCTTGTCATGACGTTTCTAACTCTGTAACTAAGCTGTAAAGTTACCAGTTACTAGTCACAAATGCTACTGAGCATTTGTAAAACTATTATTTTATTTTATTTTTTCTATTTTCTGAGGTAGGGTCTCACTCTGGCCCAGGCTGACCTGGAATTCACTATGGAGTCTCAGGGTGGCCTCGAACTCATGGCAATCCTCCTATCTCTGCCTTCCAAGTGCTGGGATTAAAGGCATGTGCCACCACGCCCAGCTCTGTAAAACTATTTTTCTGAATAACGATATGCTATAAGTATAAATCTTACATCTGCTACTGAACCCTCAGTTCCATTAATGTTTTATGTTTACATGTAAAATTTATCATATTTTCTATATTCTACATTGTGTATAGTATATAATAACATTAGTAAACTTACTAAATTAATTTCATATGCTTTATTTATATTTTTACTATGTGATTACTAAACTTTCAGATTACATATGTTATGGTTTATAGGTCTTTTCTCTTAGACAACTTTTTCCAATAGAAAGAGTTTTCTGGATCTCTTAATCCAGTAAGAGATCCTAAGGTTACATTAGCCGCAACCTTTATTGGCTTTTTGCCCACAGATCATCATAATTTAAGGGCAGCTTGATGGCAGAAAATAAGAAAGCTTAATGAGGCCTTTCCAATCTGCTAATCTCGAACATTCAGGATCTTTCTTGCCTTCCTTCATCCTCGCAACAGTCAGATTCCTTTCTTGGCTGATTCTTTATCATGCTGTATAATCAAACTTCACTTATCAGAACTAAGTTATGCAATGAAACTTCCACTCAGTATTTCACAGCCCAAAGTCATAAGTTTATTAGATGATTTTTCAACCCTTCAACTTGTTGCAGGCAATCATTTTGCCAGATGTGTTACCAATGCATAAGATAGGTCATTCTTTTTCCCACTTACTCTGCCAGTGCTCTTGCTTTCTACTACATACTCCTGTATTTTAAAGTCCTTTTTAGTATTATGCCACTTCTGGAGTCATTTACTGGTAAGTCTTACTGATCAGTCAACCTCTATAGCTATGTGGCTTACAGCAAAAATAATATTAACTTCCTGTCCATGTAACATGAGAGCAATGGGTTAAATATGGCCATTATCCTCTGTTCTAAGTTTGACTGGGCTCAATTAGATGCCATATGTTTTCTCATTCTATAACCTAGGCTGCAGAAACAAGTAGTATTTAAATATTCTATTTTGTCATGGCCAAGAGCAAGAACTTAAAGTGCACAAAGCCAAAATAAAAGCTACAGTTTAAGCAAACATCATTTATGCTTATATTCCTTTACCTACACATTGTCACATGACCAAATTCAAACCTTGTGCCTCCAGGGAAGCAAATAATAATAATAATAATAATAATGATGAAGAAATCAATCATTATGGACTTATAATTCAACTTTCCACATCACTCTAAGAATTAACTACAATAATTGTTCAGCAGAAAAGATTCAACCTCTTTATGGCCCACCAGACATCCATGCACAAACTAGTATTGTGCAGGCTAATCTATACCTTCACACATCAGCCACAAGTCTACAAAGAATTGTTTATTAAGAAATAAAATGGAATGTAAGGAAGTTGGAAATATTCTGCCAGTGATTACATTTTGAGTAATTTACCACTGATTGTGAGGTGAATGACAGTTACCCCAAAGCAAATTAGTGATATTCTGAGCTCTGGAACTACGATAGCAAAGAATATAGGACCTTCCTTGAAGGTTGGAATTTATCTCTGTTAAAACACTGAATGCATTTCCTTGTACTCATAGGTTGTCTCACAAAACCACAGACTAATTCTTTTTCTGGCCAGCTTTTGAACACCTCCTCAATCACCACAGTCTTCCTTTCCCTGTTCTACTTTTTTTTTTTTTTTTTTTTAATCTGTAGCCTGTACCTGATCATCAAACAAAGCCATCCTCCATTGAGCTCAGCCTGACAATGTGTGCCTCATATAATTCAATACAATCTTAATAAACTCAAAATAAGACTGATGCCTCTTTTATAGAAAAATAATCAACAGTCTCTTCTTCATTATATTCCTTGAAGAACAACACAATATATACCATAGGAACACTTATACTATCTCACAATCTGGAAATCTTCATGCATTTTTAAGACCTACAACTTAAAATATTAAAATACAAGCATGCACCACTTTATATATGGCCATGTAAAATATCAATGGAAAATGTTCATATTTTAATTTCAAGATTATGGATTTAGAAGCAAGAATAAAATTTACTGTTTTTTTTATTTAATTTTGAGTAATTTTAAACTTATGGCTATCAACATACTGGTTAAGATTTGTCAAATGTATTCTTGTATTTTTGGTTAAAAATTAAAATCTTGGGCTGGAGAGATGGCTTAGCGGTTAAGAGCTTGCCTGTGAAGCCTAAGGACCCTGGTTCGAGGCTTGGTTCCCCAGGTCCCACGTTAGCCAGATGCACAAGGGGGCGCACGTGTCTGGAGTTCGTTTGCAGTGGCTGGAAGCCCTGGCGCGCCCATCCTCTCTCTCTCCCTCTATCTGTCTTTCTTCCTGTGTCTGTCACTCTCAAATAAATAAATAAATAATGAACAAAAAAAAAATTAAAAAAAAATTAAAATCTTGAAGGCAGCTAGATCGAGGCTTAGAGAGAGAGGAATCAGGGAGGGATGACAGGAGGGAATATTTATTAGCAAGTGGAGGGACAGAATAGAGGAGGTAGAATGGTTTGATGGAAAACTAGGATAAAGGAGGGAGAGGAAGGGAGACATAAGCTAATGATGGCATTAATCAATGCCATGGAAACCTTCCTCTTGCTTAGCTAATTAAATATATAACTCTATTTTAAATATTGTTATTTATTTGAGAGAGAAATAGAGAAAGAGGCAGAAAGAAAGAAAATTGGTGCACTAGGGCCTCTAGCCACTGCAAATGTACCCCAGACATATTGGCCACCTTGTACATCTGGCATTACATGGGTCCTGGGGAATTGGATTTGGGTCCTTAGGCTTTGTAGGACAGTGCCTTAATCACTGAGCAATCTCTCCAGCCCCAGATATTAATAAGAGAGATGGGGGGGTAGTTTGTGAAGACGTACCCTGGAGTGGTAGAGAAAGCTTTACCTTAAATTATGGGCTGTTACATGTAAATCCCACTGACAGAATAGGGTTAAACCACACAGTGAGCTATTTGTCATGGAGGCCTAGGAAGCCCACAGAGCTATGCCTGCCATTGCAAAAGCACTTGCTTACCCATGAGATCTAAATAGTAAGTCCATATTGCTGAAGATATCACAGGGTAGGGTCACAGGACATCAAGAAATCATGCTGGAATTGAGATGGGAGTCAGCTCTTTGTTGGTTAACACTCATAGTGCTCAAAAGTGGTATGGAGCTTCAAGGGGATAAAGGTCACCAAAGCCTGGGTTAGAGAGAAACTTTACATCATAGGATAAAGGGGTGAGAAAGCAGAGGATCCCGTAAGCTACAGAACCAGACTGCCAGACAGATGTACACACAGGCTATGAGGGTAATCAACTGTCCTCTGATTGGAAAGAAGACCTATTCAGTTGGTGGGAATTCTACCCAGTATTAGGTCAGAAACCTACAGTTTGGAATGTCATAGATCCCATCAAAAAACCTTCCAACTATCTACATTTATCCCCTGTTGTAAGAGAATCTGCTTTTCACAGATAATGAATCCTGGAAAGACCCAAAATCTACTAGTACAACAAAAGAAGGAAGATGACTGCCAAACCTGAGACAACTCATCTCTCATATCTGCCAGGGCCCAAGCAGCATTACAGAGGAAGTGGTGGATTAAAGATGAGTGTTGCTTTCACTCCTTTCCAGAGAACCTCTTCCAGGGAGATGGCAATAGAGCTAAGGAGACTCAAAACTCATCATAGCAGAAACTCAGGGTCTGCTGAGAACTCAACACTAAAAGAGACTTATAACATGTCCTCCAAAGCACAGGCAATATTTCCAAAGAGGGAACAGAAAGAGTGTAAGAGCCACAGGCTGGGAAGATGTATAAGATATATTCTAAGGCATTGTCCCTGCCACAGAGACCGGTTCATTCATGACCCCACAGTGAATACAGTTAACCTCAGTGACAAGGCTCTCAGTGGAGTGGTATCAGGAAGTGGGGCCATAAAAATATAACCTGATATGAATATGACAAATATACCATATGATCATACAATAAAGTTCTCAATAGACAAAATCTTCAGGCTGGAAAGATAGCTCAGTGTGTAAGATGTGTGCTATACAAGTATGACGACCTCAGTTCAGAGCTCCAGCACCACATAAAGGCTGGCAAGCAGTCCATGCCTGCTATTTCCAGTGTTGGGGCAGAAACAAGAAGTTATCCAGGGATTTCTGGCTAGCTAATTCCAGCTGCATTGGTGAGATTATTGGACTATGTCTCAAAAAATAAGGTAGAAGCTGCACATGGTGTCACATGCCTTTAATCCCAGCACTTGGGAGGCAGAGGGGGGAGGATTGCCGAGAGTTCAAGGCCACCCTGAGACTACATAATGAATTCCAGGTCAGCCTGGGTTAGAGTGAGACTTTACCTCAAAAAACAAAAACAAAAAAAAAAAAATAACAATCCAAAATAAGGTTGAGAACAACTAAGAAATATCCCCAATGTGAACCTATGGTCTCCACATGTATTTGCTCATATGTGCACATGCACATATACATACATATGAACACATGCATGCATGCATGTCATACATAAAAAAATTAAACCTGTTTAAAATGATTTTTATACTACAAATTATAAACATCTGACAATGACTTCTTAGTATCTGCAAAGCATTCTCTAAAGCATTTATATTCATTAATTCACTTGATTTCTATAATCATTTCATCTCTAAATGTGCTAGTAGAATAGAAAGAAAAAAAATGCAATGATAAGAATGGCAGAAGGTGGCTGGAGAGATGGCTTAATTTTTAAGGCTCTTGCCTGCAAAGCCAAAGGAGCCAGGTTCAATTCTCCAGGATACATGTAAGCCAGATGCACAAGGTGGCTCATACATCTGGAGTTCATTTGCAGCAGCTCAAAGTCCTGGTATGCCTATTCTGTCTCTCTCTCTCTCCCAATTAAATAATAAAATCAAAATTTAAAAAGACAGCCAAAAAGAATACATTTAATAACAACTAGCATGGCCTCACCTGGCAGTTTTCTCTGCATCTTGCAGGATATATTAACTGAAATTAAAACTTGTAGAATAAAGGGCGTGCTGTAGTTGGGAAAAGCTGACAAGGAGAAAAAAAGGAATGCTAATAAAGGAAAAAGAGGATGAATCTGAGACAAAGGATGAGATGGACTGTGAATGGCTTAGGGAGGGGGTTACTGGGCCTCTTCATTTACATTTACAGTGGGGGTAACAGGTAATGCTTACTGAAGATTATCAAGTCTGAGTGCTAAAATGTTTACCTTGTTGAAATCATAAATATGTTTGAGATAAATAGTGAAGAGTTAGGGAGAAACACTTAGAAGCTATAAATATATCTGGTTGAAAGGTAAAGGAAAGAACAAAGACTTCATTCACTGATGCTAAAAATGAAAGAAAAAAATGTTTCAAATTTACTATATGTAAGTGCTCAAAGTTAAAGGAACAGTAACAGAGAAGCCTCGGCTACATTTGATTCCCAGCATACAGCAAAATCAACAAACTGGAAAAGAAAACAGAATGCCAGAATTCATATTTCACCCAACTGGAACAGAAAACAAAACATGAAAAATCACACTTCACCGAATTGGGGATATGTGATGAGAATCATCTCTCTTCTGACAAGGAAAATGACTTTATTAGAGCCTAGACATATGGATGAGGGGACTTGAGGCAGAAAGTATTGAAGAATAATGAGATGCAGACAAAGGGGAGAGCTATTGGTTCTGGACTTGGTGGTTTAGAGAGAGCCTGTATACCCTAACTTTGGGGCTCATATCTGAATTTAGCAAAAAAGAAAAAAAAATGGAAAATGGAACCTGGAAAGGGTAAGTTTTGAATTATGAGGTAGATCTTAGGGGAAATTAAAATACAGAGAGGAGGATACCAAAACACTGAAGCCAAAGGACTATTCAAAGGAGATCCCTCCCTCATGCTTGTCTGACTGGAAAGGAAGAGGGACGATATAGAGCATCTCCACCACAAAGAAATCAATCTCCAGAGATAAAAGGCCACTGGAGGAGGCATACACCCATACATGAAATGCAGAGCATGAGAACCAAAAGATCCTCATCACATAAAAGAACAGAGAGGATTAATTGTGAAGGACTCAGAGATTAAAGAAAGGTCAACCTGTAGCCAAGTGAGAAAGCACCCCCAAATAAGACATATATAGGAGGCAAGCAGGAAAACAGCAAGGCAGAAGGAAGTGCTCCCCCCTCCCCTTTCCAGGCAGGCTGGGGAGTGGAGAGACAGACTTAAACAGTGGTGTTCAGGAAAAAAAAAAAATCACAGGAAGGACAAAGGTCTTACCCACATGGTGAAGCTCCTTTATATGGATCAGACATCCAATTAGGGTGAGCCTCCTTACCAGACTCAGGTGTGTAGGAATGATCTGATTAGCTTGTGGACTCAAGATGTTGAGTCAGCACGAGCCAAGACCTAATTGGTTCATGGACTCAAGGGATTAATTTAGGAGGGAACAACCCACCTAGGGGTGCTGAGCTGTGGATGAACCAGGAAGTTCCTGCTTGCAGCCATCTTTGATGATACTGGATCAGACTCAAGTGTAAGTTCTGCTAGGACAGGGGAGGTGGCATCTCCTTATACTCTTTTGGCCTCTATTTCTGTCTGACTGTCTATAAAAAGGTATCTTGATCCTGTTTCTCCTTCAGCATGAATGCAAAAACAGGATCATGCTGCATCCAAGACAGACAAGTATGGCCTCTATCACTACTTGACCCCAGACATTTATACAAGGAGATTATAATATTCTTTAAAAGTTTAAGCAGCATTTGTGCTAATGCAAAATTCAAATTTATCTGAAAATTGGGCTATTAGTACAAAACGGATTATGTGCATACTAAAAATAAACATAAATTTTATATAAAACATGTGCCTGTGGAAATTTATAGGTAAATCATAAAAGAAACAAATCAGCTATATGCTGTGACACAGAGCGGTATGGCTAGTACTCAAGAGACAGAAGCAGGAGGGTGGAGAACTCAAGTCTAGCCTGGGACCATCTTGAGCTTTATAATAAAACACTACCTCTTTCATAAAACAAACATAAGACTAAGCATGCCTAATTGACATGCTTTATATAAAATCTTTTATTTGGGCTATGACTATGGAAAAATTAAGCTTCCGTGGGAAGTGGATATGTTCATTAGGTAATTTCATGAGTAATTGTTGGAATAAGAAAGTATATTTTGGGCTGGAGAGATGACTTAGTGGTTAAGGCACTTGTCTGGAAAGCCTACCAACCTAGGTTCGAATGTACATGAAACAGGTGCAATAGTGCATATATCTGGAATTTGCAGCAGCTGAATGCCCTGACATGTCCTGTTCTCTCTCTTTCTGTCTCTCTCTTGATCTGTCCTTTCTCTCTTTTCACATTCTTTGCTTCCAAATAAATAATTTAAAATATAATAAAAAAGGGTTGGAGAGATGGCTTACCAGTTAAGGCGCTTGCCTGCAAAATCTAAGGACCCAGGTTTTATTCCCCAGCATACACGTAAACCAGATGCACAAGGTGGCACATGCATCTGGAGTCTCTTTGCAGTGGCTGGAAGCCCTGGTGCACCCATTCTCTATTTGTCTCTCTCAAATAAATAAAAAGTTTTAAAATATCAAAAAACAGTATATTTCAATTAAAATATTTTAAATAATTTCAATAAGAATTATTCATATATTTCAACAATAATTTCTGTCTTAACCTTTGGCCACAAATATTTTTTAAGATTGCATAGAAAGTCAAGCTGAGAGATCAAATTAAAATGCTTAACACATGCATGTATGCATATATGCACACACACAGTCTTTGTTTCATTTCTTTTTATTGGAATTATTTTCCACAATTAGGTTCTATTAAGCCATAAATCTTTAAGCTGATCCCAGTAAACTTACCCCCGGCAAGTGGAGATTTCAGGGCGTCTTGGGTACTATTTGTCCTCCAGAGAAATGTCAACCATCCTGGGTTGGCAGATACCTTGAAGTTATTGTTCTTTAATGTAGTATAGTAGGTATAAGCAAGTAAGAGGAAATTTAAAAATCTCTCTTAAACATACAATTTTTCATTCTCTGTTCTGGCTCCTCCTCTTCTAGCGAAGCCTGTTCCCTGAAAGTAAGGCAGGCTTTCATCTGCTTCTAGTTGAAACATGACAGTCTCATTAGTTTTTGGTGACTTTCCTATTCCTCCCAGCACTGAGGCCTTTTGCATGAGAGACACTGTCTGGCCAGAGCCCTGAAGTTTTCTTCAGAACTTCAGTCCTCTGGTTTCCAGGTGGGATTCTTTTATATGCACATCAGTTCATCTGCTCCATTGATGTGTCCCAGGTATCCCTTTTGTCCTGTTTAACTATTTTAATGATCAGTATCATTACTGGTATTCCCTGGAAATAATATGCTCTATTGTCGTCCACCCTGCACTGTTGAGCTGCAAGTTACTTGAAGGTAAAGGACAAAGCCTTTCTCTGTGACTCATGTGACTTCAGAGGTATTCCTGGGAAAGATGGTGATGCAAGAAGAGAGTTTAATAGCCTACCTGCTATCCCTCTCCTATTCCCTACCCAAGTTTCCATGACTTCCCATTACAATGCTTTAGGCAGTCAGGCAAACTATGAGAAAGGTGAGAATCCGGCAGTAACTTCTCTGAGCTACACTAACTGTGTATCCAGATCAGATGACGTAGCAGCTGGGGCTGTCATCTATGAACCTTAACTGAGGCTGGAAGATTTCCCAAGGTGCTTCACATGCAAGAGTCAGAGCTAAGTGCCAGTCCCTTCGCCACATATGATCCCATGCTGGTTTACTTGGAAGCCTTCATGGCATAATGAATGGCTTCCCCTGAATGAGTGATTGCACAGACCAAGGTACATGCTGCAGTGCTTTTTGTGATGCCAGCAGGAAGTTATGATCCTCATGACTTAGAATCAAAAACCACACATCATCACATTCATCACACTTTAGATCAAATGGACCAGATGTGACTCAGTGTGACAGAAAGACATCGAGGGCAATATTATCAGCAAGTTAGAATCTGAGAGGTTGTCAACATGGAGCTATTTCCCACCATCTAGCACTGTCCCAGATATTTGGACTCTTTATCAAATAATTGCTCCCTTGATTTACATAGAAGGCTTTTGTTAATTACAGATGTGTCTATCATATGGTCCTAACATGTTTCCTTCATTTGCTGTTATTGTAAATATTCCATCCTTTATAACAAAGTAAACTTTCCTAAAACATTCCTTCCTCCCTTTCTTTGTTGAGACATAGTATTATTGGCAAGTTACCAATGTTTATATGTCAGATAGTCTCAGATTTAAGAGAATTTATATGAAGCTCCTGTAAAATATAAGACAAAAAGCCTATATCTTTTTCAGTTACTAAAATATAATTTTGATGATAGTTGGTCATTTAACACAAATTTTTTTTTAGTAAAAGCCTAGAAGTAATTAACAAATAGGTACTGTAAACAATCTAATTTTAATACATTTTATGTGCTCAAATTTATAGAAGGAAAATAATGGCAACCAACGAGTGAAGAGATTTATTAATACAAAGATTTTACTCATTGCTTTCACTAGTTTAATTTTAATTAACCCTTCATTTCTCTACTAAAGGGAAGAATTAGAACAGATCTATATAGTTACTGTACACTGTACACACATATACACATAATTAGAATGTGTATTCATGAGGAGACTTTATATTTGCATATATAATTAATATATACATATTTATATGTAGTGTGTGTGTGTGTGTGTGTGTGTATGTATGTGTGTGTGTGTGTGTTTTGAAATTCACTTCTCATTGCTGGCAAAAGTCATGCAACCAAAAGCAGTTTGGGGGAGGAAGGGTTTATTTTGATTTATGACCTTGGGGAAAACTCCATGATGGCTGTGGAAAACATGGCATAAAAAGAAGATGGGCATCACCTCCTGACCACATCAACTGGCCAATAGCAGCAGGAGAGCATGCCAAATGCTGGTAAGGGAAAGCTGGCTATAATATCCATAAGCCCACCCTAAACAGCATATCACCAACAAGTTTCCAATTCCCACATTGATACCAGCTGTGGATCAAGCATTCAAAATTCATAAGTTTATGGGGGACACCTGGATCTAACCAGTATAGAATGTTCTGGGAACTTATTTCTTTTTAAAATATATTTTATTTATTTGAGGGACAGAAAGTGAGAGAGATTTAGAAAAACACAGAGGATGGGCGTGCCAAGGCCTCTAGTCTAGCCACTGCAAATGAACTCCAGATGCATGCACAACCTTGTGCTGGCTTATGTGAGTACTGGAGAATTGAACCGGATCCTTTGGCTTTGCTGGCAAGTCCCTTAACCATGAAGCCATCTCTCTGGCCCCTGGGAACTTGTTTCTAGGTACACAATTATTTGATAAAGACTTCTATTTGGAAAAGAGAAGAACTTTTGTATTCTAAATTCTCAGCAATATTTCACAGTCAAATATGGAGTTACTTCTCATTTTGTGTCCAACCATTTCCCAGTTTTCAGTCCCCCAGGAAGTTTTCCATGTTTGTTCTTCCATAACTGACTTTCTCCCATTGCTGCTAGCTCCTGATGTCCATGCTGCTTGTACTACTTCCCATGGTGCAGAGCATACAATTCACTGGATTAATAGCTACGTTTATTTACATTGTTAAGCTACTTTAATGATAATTTAAGCATTTTAAGTTATTGACTATTACAATAGGATAAAGGTCCTGGCATATGAAATATATTCAACTCACAAGTCACCTTGCTTTTGTATGAGTTACTGATGAGACCACCAGGGACAGAGTCATGCATATCACAAACAGATAAAATGTGTATTGGCTGATGGAAAAGCACAACATGTAGCCTCTATAGGTGCATATTATATTAGACTGGGTACAAATGAAACCATATGTACAATATCCACATTAAGCAGTTTCTGAAGCAATCACCTTACATCAAAAAGTTAATGAAGGGCACAAAGGAAGTGAGCATGCTGTCTCTCCATCAAGACAGGTGTCTAGATTCTACATGCATGACATAGCCTATAGAGGTGTGTGTGGCTAGAAAAATAACTGGTAAAAACTAAACCTATTTCCCCCACTCAGAGGCATGGGCTTATCTATGCAAGGGAGCAGAAGCCCACGTAGGCATTTACTGCTGGGCCTGGGAAAGGAAGAGAAATCATTGCTCATTTACTGCTGTTTCTGTCCTTCCTCCCCTCTATACATAATGTTGTAGAATAATGTCTCCAGAAATGAAGACTGTGGAGTCCTTTGCATTTCAAATTTATGTTAGTTTATATGGTGCTGATTTTTCTTTAAAATAAACTATATTTTAATAACAAAGAGAATCCCACAAAAGTCTGGAATTCAGTTTCTCCATAAGCCACTGGATTTCTGTCAATCATAGTGTACAGCTGAGTAGCAATGCCTTTGCCGGAAGATCAAACACAATTAACCAAAAACTAAGGCAGCATCTTTCAGGTCAGATATCACAATGGAAGGAGCAGAAGAAGGAGGTGTATGACTCAGAGTTTGTAAGGAGGTGTCATTGTGTGGAGCTTGAAAACCATGCTATGGCAAGTACAGAAGTATTTATTGATATCAAGTACAGGCAGAGATGGAAAGCAAGAGCCACACATCCATGCTGGAATTGTGGCCAGAAAAAAAAAAAAAAAAATCTTATCTGCAAGTCTAAAGGAAAATAGGTTGAATACTACTACTATTTCTGATATTACAAATGTCACACAGTAAACAATAATGATTACTATCACAAATTATTCCAGGTTTGATTGCTGGAATTTAAATTCTGGGCAATGTAAGCAATATTCTAATCAATGTGCCTATCTCCTCATGTACCACTGAACTGGTCATCCATTTGTAAACTCCACTGAAAACATTATATTCTGGGGCTATGAAAATGGCTCCGTTAGTAAAGTCCTTGTTTTGCAAGCATGAGGACCAGAGTTGGTCCACAGTACTGGCTGAAATGCCATGTTGGACCATAGATGTAATGCCAGAATTGTGGAGTCAGAGGAGGATTCCTGGAGTTCTCTGGCTAGTTATTCTAGCCAAATTGGTGAGTTTCAGGTCAATGAGAGAGTGTCACAAAAAGAAGTAGACAGTACCCTGAGAACAGTACTCCAGGTGGCCTTCTAGCACACATAAAATCTTATATACCTGCATGCATATTCTTCATACACACGCAAAAGAAAATATTACAAGTGTCTATGATTGGAAGTATATTTGCTAACTATTATTATTAAAACAAACCAATTGTTCTTGTTTTTTTTATGCTGCTGTAAGTAATAAGATTGTGTTGCTTCAAGTCATATTTTTAAATATTGTTTATCTGAAGAACAAGGCCATAAAAACTAATTACTCCTGGAGATTTCCCTTTTTTTAAAAAATTTTTATGTTCTTTTTTATTTGGTTATTTGAGAGTGACAGAGAGAGAAAGAGGCAGAGAGAGAGAGAGAGAAGGGAGAGAGAGAGAGAGAGAGAGACAGAGAGAGAGAGAGAATAGGCGCACCAGGGCTTCCAGCCACTGTAAACAAACACCAGACGCATGTGCCCCCTTTTGCATCTGGCTAACATGGGTCCTGGAGAATTGAGCCTCGAACTGGGGTCCTTAGGCTTCACAGGCAAGCGCTTAACCACTAAGCCAACTCTCCAGCCCAAGATTTCATTTTTGATTGAGAGCTTAAATATGTGAACATAGTTCAAGTTGGTCATATTTCCAGCAGGATATACTCTTATGTCTTCTCTCCCTCAAACCCATTCATTCCAGTGAGGGCTCTTCTCAGTGGAGTTATCAGTAATCACTGAGGAGCCATGCATGAACCAGTCAGTCTCTGCAAGGGAGGGGGGCAATGCCTTGGAGTACTAGTTCAAACCATGTGGTTCTTACATTCTTCCTGCCCATGATCCTGCAATGTTCCTTGAGTTTTTGGAGAGCCTAGAGGTCAAGCTAAATGCCACCAGCTCTGGCCTGATTGTGATTTGGACATCATTCTAAAGAGTGTTTGTTTGGTAAACCTCTTTGCCATATGAAGAGCTAAGGGTCTATTCTGTCTGGGGCTGAGGTGCTTCAGGAAAAGGCCTATTGAAAGGTTCAGGGTGGTATATTAAAACTTTTTCCCTCATAGGCAGTTTTTGACAAAGAATAAGGTTTATATCTTGTTCTTGTCAATCCAGGACAATTTGTGAGCATTTCCACAAATAGAGCATAGTTGAGTATTATTAAATGGAAGGTCAGAGGGTACCACATAAGAAACCAAAGGATTCTCTGAGTCCACAATGCGAGATATATGCCTGCATATATGACACATAGATATCTGCACAGACAGTTCAACTCCTCTTCACAGAAAAGTGTTATGTGTGCATGATTCTATCCCAAGCCTTCCACAGTGAAGTTGCTCCAAGCTCAGCAGATGTAAAAAGAAACAAAAGATATACCCAATGAACATTCCTTAAATTTCTCACACATAAGCCAGTGTGGTGGTGCATGCCTTTAATCCCAGCACTCAGAAGGCAGAAGTAGGAGGATCACTGTGAGTTCGAGGCTACTCTGAGAATACTGAGTAAATTCCAGGTCAGCCTGGGCTCGAGTGAGCCCTTCCCTCAAAACCTGCTCCCCCCAAAAAAATTTCCCACACATAGAATTTTATGAAAATATAATGCCTTTGCCATACTACTGTGCTTTAGTGCTCTTGGTTTGGTTTCAAAGTGCCTGAAATGTATATACCTCAACTGCTGTTTTCCATCTGGCTGAAAAAACAGCACTGCATGTGATAATGCTCTGCACATATCCTGCTCAGAAAACATGTGTCCCAAACCATTTAAGTATGCCAACTATAGATTTCTCTTAGTTAGTCTCAGTCAGTGCTTTTGTACATTTCAGAATAATGATATCTGACCTCCTAGGTTATATTTTTCATATTTGCATATAAGCATAAATCAATGCATTTATGATTCAAATGCAGAAATAGTAACACAATCTGATAGGGAAAAACATATTGTTTTGGCTAAGAAACCATTGAGTGCACATAATAAACTCTTCAGAAGTATGTAAGGATAACTGTAGCTATATATGCTTTCTCTCATCTATTATTAAAAACCAAATCCTGAGAAATAGATTCTAAATTACAAAGGGAGGTACTAAGAATTTATATCTTCTTATGGAGAACAGAGCTGGGATTCAAATCTATGTCTAATTTACTCTATCCTACCCCAAATAAAGAATTATCTGCCAAGATAAATAACTTTCACATGACTTGTTTTGAAAGAAAAGAGAGTTATATAAATATATAACTCAGATAGGCATGGTAGCACACAGTTGTAACCTCTGCCCTTGGGAGGAATTGGCAAGATCATTGCAAGTTCAAAGCCAGCCCAGTCTACATAACAACATTTGAGCCAGCCAGAGCTACATAGCAAGACCTTGCTTCACACAATAAACAAACAAAATCTGTAACTCTAACCACAACAACAAAAGTGATGAGTACATAAAATACTATCCTGGAAATTGATTTTTCCCTCTACTTAATTAATATTTCATTTTTCACAAATATATATTCTTAATATCCTGTATAATTTAATCTCAAGAGCATCCTTAGACTTCAGCTTTACATGGTTTCATAAATGCTTTAAAACTAACTGTGTGGTGTGTGTGTAAACTATTTTCTAAAGATAACAGCCACTGAGAATGAAATTTCAAATTTTATTGGGTAGGTCATCAAGAACTGAACCTCTAATGGTTCATTGAGCATTTAAAGTGATCCTATAACAGGCCATTGAAACTGCTTTAAAATAAAACGACATTGCCAGGAATGGTGGTGCACACCTTTAATCTCAGCACTCAGGAGGCAGAAGTAGGAAGATTGCTATGAGCTTGAGGCCACCCTGAGAATACAGAGTGTATTCCAGGTCAGCCTGGGCTAGAGTGAGACCCTACTTCAAAAAAAAAAAAAAAAGAGACATTTATGTTGAGAAATTATCCCTCCATCCACAATTTCTTCAAGTTCTTTTAATCGTGAAGAGATGTATTTTGTTAAAAGTCTTTTCTGCATATATTGAAATTTTCATGTGATCATTTAACTGTGCTTATGTGATGTATAATGTTCATCAATTTCTGTACATTGAACCATCCCTACATACTTGGGATGAAACCTGCTTGATTGATGTGGATGATGCTTGTGATGTCTTTTTGGATTCAGTATGCAAAAATTTTCCTCACAGAGACTAAGGACTTTATGATCCCCATAGTGAATACCAACAATTCCACTGAGGAGGGCTCTTAGTGAAATTGGGGTGGAATGGAGCGTATATAAGAATGTAAGATTAAAATAAAATACTGGGAAGATTACTTGGTGGTTAAGTCACTTGTCTGCAAAGCCAGATGACCAATATTCAACTCCCCAGATCCCATGTAAGCCAATGCATAAGATTGCACATGCACACAAGTAACATATTAATAGCTTTTCTGGAGACCCTGATTTCAGTTAGCCTTGGAGTACTGCATTCCTCCAGTATTTACAGAGACAATTCTGAAGCTTCAGAGCACTGTGAAGATGACAGGAGGAAGAACATCAGCCTTCTTAAGACAATCAAGAAGAAATGCAACTTATCTTCACTAAAGTTTTTTAACAAAAAGTCTAAAAACTTTACCTTGAACTTATATTTTATACTTATTCTAAAATTGGACTTGGAGTCTAACATTATATCAGTTGTATAGTTTCCAACACCAAAAACACAGGTAAACCTTAATGGAACTTGATAAATGCCAGACAGAGCAAACAAAACATCTTTCTCAAAGTAATGCTTCCTGTACTCAAACAAGACTAAAATAAATTTTCAAACAGAGTAAAAGGAAGCATGAGTAATTACCAGCAGAAATAGCTAAAAAGAGAAACATCAGAATATTATTTAATAAGGTTCAAAGAAAAAAGAAAGTATCAGAGGTTGAAATCAAAACAATAAATAAATATTGAATTGGGAAAAATTTAAAAATTTTAAAAGTCAGACCAAATGTCCCATGTTCTCTCTCATATGCTACAAATGATTGGACTTCTATGTAAGTAGGAAGAAAACTCAGTAGCAGAGGCCAGTAAATTATAAAGATGATATAAAGGGAATAGAAAGGGAGAGGGGGGGATTAATAGGATGGTATTGTGTATATGTAAAAACAGATTAATGGGGGTGAAAAGATCTATGTGAGGTCAGGGGAAGAGATTAAGTAAAGGAAAGGTGGACGAAAGGCTAATCAAAATCTAAGAGAATATAAATAAGTCACATGGAAACCTACTTTTTTGGACAATGGAACACACAGAAGCCATAGATTGTTACTAGAAAATTTTCAGAGCCAGGGATGGGATACCTTCTAGTGAGTTGTTGGCCAGGGAGGTCTCTGATATGCCAAGAACATTGTAGGCCATTGCCAAGGCCCTTGTTTTCTCACCAGGAATAGATGGTAAGACCCTATTGCTGAAGACTCCACATATTTGGACTGCAAGGTCACTGAGAAATCCTGCTGAAACTCAGCTGAAACCTCCATGTAAACCAGCTGACAGAAAGCCTGAAAAAGCCATGTTGCATGCAGTCAATGGGAGAGAGAGAAATCACCAGTGAAGATACTCAACACTGGACACTGCAA
The DNA here is from genome assembly GCF_020740685.1 of Jaculus jaculus. NCBI lineage: Eukaryota > Metazoa > Chordata > Mammalia > Rodentia > Dipodidae > Jaculus > Jaculus jaculus. Next base: position 50,563,622 of record NC_059109.1, read on the forward strand.
GCCTTAGATTTGGCCAGCCAAGCCAAATGAGCCAACGGGTGCAACAGTAGCATGTCAGTTATGGGAGAAAATAACCACCCTCTAATTTGACTGGAGGCCTGTTCCATGGAAGGGAATACATGCCTGATATCGAAAACCTAAAACAGGGGTAGTCATGAGCCCTAGGGGTGTAACATCTGCTGCTGTCTGGCTAAATCTATGTACTATGCTCACCAAACTGCCCAGTAAGCCTTTCTCTTAATGTCCATATCCATATATTAATACTACTCTCACTTTTGGTTAGAGAAGCTTCTCTTTTCAGATAATAGTGACCTTGTGATGACTGAGAAGGCACCATGGGGCTGAGAAGTGACAGAGGAGTACTCAGCACTGAAATATCTCTATCACACCTTCCAAGGTTCAGGGTCCATTGCAGAAGAAGTGACAGAAAGAACATAAGAGCCAAAAGAAGGGTAGGAATCCTTACAACGTGCTCCTCCAGACACATAAAGGCCTGGATATCCATGACCTCACAGTGCGTGACACTACCTACACAAGACCATCATAATAGGAGGAAAAGATCATTATATCAAATTAATGATAGACTAATTGAAAGGGGCAGGCGATATGATGGAGAGTGGAGTTTCAAAGGGGAAAGTGGGGGAAGAGAAGGAATTACCATAGAATATTGTTTACAATTGTGCAAGTTGTCACTAAAAAATTAAAAAGTGAAAAGTAAAACTGGTGTTATAGAGAGTCTAAAAATTTGTAAATCTACCAAATTTATCCAAGCAAAAGAGGTTAATGATATTGGAATCTAGAGGTGAGTATAAATGAGGCAAAATAAAAATTATTGCAAATGAAGAATATCATAAATAATCTTGAAATTAAAGATGTACATGAAGTGAACTGACTTGTAGAAAAATACATTTTTTTTAGAACTGACTCCAGAACATACATATTCAATTACACATATACTTGAAACTATAGTGGAACTGATATGTAACAATTAGTTTAACAAGCCCTACTTACAGTTACTTTATATTTTAAAAGGAATTAGATGAGAAAAATTGAGAAAGGAAAATGCATTTATTTACAGTTCAGCTTCAGTAAGGAGAGAGAGGCTTCAAATTTCTTTCCAGCATTCCAGAAGTGATGTTACAATTTTATAGAAAGATGAGACATTATCCAGGAAATATACATGTGTTAATTTAACTGTGAGATAAACTGTCAGAACTGTGTGAAATCTCTTTCTGGAAGGGAACTTCCTCCTCTAGCTGGTGCCAGGACTTTTAGTCTTTTCTTTCCCCCAGCATGGGGTTCTAAAGAAATTTTACATACTCTATTGGAATACATTCCTTAGTACATGTTGATAGTTTTCATGCACTTTGACCATTTCCATTTTGCGCCCTCCTCTCTCCCTTCTCCCTCCCTCCCTCTATTCTCATTCATTCCCTCAGATAGTCTTGCTTTTAATTTCATGTCACCCACACACACATGCACACAAAATCTGGGATCAAAAAATGAGTGAAAACGCACTATTTTTAAGCTGAATTGGTATGGTTTCTAACACTTCCATTTTCCTATGAGTGACAGACTTTCATTCTTCTTTATAGCTGAATAAAACTCCATTGTGTGTGCACCACATTTTCTTTACCCATTTTTCTGTTGTTGACAGACTCCTGGGTTAACTGCATAACCCATGTATTGTGAACAGCGCAGCAATAAACAGATGTGCAAGCATCTCAGCAATATGTTCATTTACAGCTCTTGGCCTATATACCCACAAATCTTGTGTCTGGGTTATGGGGTAGATCTATTTTTACCTTTTTGAGAAGCCTCTATTCTTATTTTCATAGTAGCTAGATCAAGTTACATCCACAAAGCAGTGCATAAGATTTCCCCATTTCACACATGGCCACCAGCATTTGTTTTTACTCATTTTCTGAATGACAGCCAGACTTATTGGGATGAGAGGAAATCTCAATGCTGATATATTTCTCTAAGAGCTAACCATGTTGAATTTTTTGTTATGTGTTTGTTGGCCATTTGTATTTTATCCCTTGATAACTGTATTTACTTGATTAACCTTTTTATTAAATATTGTTCGTAACTCCATACATTCTAGGTATTAATCTTCACATGTGTAGGTAACAAAGACCTTCTCCCATTTCACTTAAACAACAGCTTCATTTGCTGCTTTAATTCCATTCAATCCCATTTTGGTAAATCTTAGTTTATTTCTTGAGCCTTTGAATGCCTATTCTGAAATTCTTTGCTCATGTCTACATATTGAAATATTTTAATATTTTACTTTATTAGTTTCAGATCTTACTTTAAGGTCTCTAATCAAGTTTAAATTGAGTTTTATACAATATAGTTGAGAAATAAGTATTCAGTTTCATTCTTCTATATGTGAATGTCCAGTTTTCCTAGAACCAGTTGTGGAAAGCTTTTTTTCCAGTATATGTTTTAAGTTTAGCATCTTCGTCAAAAATCAGGGTGACACCTGAGACAAAAGCTGACCCTATTGCTGAAGACACTATATGCTTCCAACACAGAGCATGGAGAGATTTGGTTGGAATTCAAAAGAAAGCCAGTCCCCAGACAGTTAGCTTGTCTAGTGCTGGAAAGCTCTATGTGACCTACTGGAGGAAAATGGCCAACAATAGTCTGAGCAACCAGAGGTCTAAGCTACTCAGAAGCAATCACCCTGACACAATGTTAACACCATTGCAATAGTGGCACACAGCCTCAATGGGTAACCAGAATCTTTCTGATTGGCTAAGAGATCTGCTCGGTGTAAAGGAACTCATATCTGGAACTAGGAACCAGTCAGAATCCTATATAGACAAAGATTATGTTCTCCAGTGTCAAGCTCTCACTAGTCTTTGGCTAAAAGAGGGGTTACATATATAAAATTCCTCCTAAATTAATAACGTGTATTCCATTAAAATATGCTGATTTCACTCTCCATTGGAGAATCTATTCTTCTCTTTCAGAAGGTAGCAAGGCTGGCGGAGATAAACTACCCCTTGCAATTCAGAAAAGCCATGGCTGAAACCACAGAGGAAGGGAGAGACAAGAAAGAGAGCTACTTCCATAAGATATATGACAATTAGCACCAGGGTGTAGGAGACAGCCCAGGAGGATACTCAATAACAACAAAAGCAGTGATCCAGAGGCTCCTAAGTGCTCAGCACTGAGGTAGTTGTAAAAACCACCAAGACTCAGGGAATTTTGCTCACCAGGGGACAGAAAGACTGTAAGAGCCACAGGTTGAGACATCTCATGCCCAAAGGCATTCCCTCCCCCCCCCCAAAAAAAAAATAACTGACAACTATTCCCACACACATAAGCCACAACCCCATAGGGAAAATCTGCAATCCCACTGAGAAGTGTTCCCAACATAATGGGGGCAGGGATGAGGAAAAAAGAGGGTACTAACACATGATGTATCCATACAAAACTTGTTAATAATAATAATAATAATAATAATAATAATAATAATAATAAAACAGTAAAAAAAAAATCAGGGTGGTATTCCTGGGTTCATTATTCTATTCCATTCATCCACATGTCTGATTTTGTGTCAATAACATACTGTTTTGTACTATGGGAGGTCTTTCATCTTCTCATGAATTCTTTAATTTTTCCAGCATTTTAAAATTTTCTCTGTAGAGATCTTTCACTCTTTGGCTAGGTTTACTCTAAGGTAAATTTTGAAGCTATTTCAAATGAGATTGTTTTCCTGATTATTTTCTCAACACGGTCATTATTATGTCCTGAAACCAGAGTGACATATGTGGCCTTGCTCTTTTTTCTCTTTTAATTATTTTTTTTCGTTTAATTTTATTTATTTATTTGAGAGCAACAGACAGAGACATAGACAAAATTTCAAGAGAGAGAGAGAATGGGCCAGGGCCTCCAGCCACTACAAACGAACTCCAGAAGAGCCCTGCCTTGTGCATCTGGTTAACGTGGGTCCTGGGGAATGCAGCCAGGAATGGGGATCCTTAGGCTACACAGGCAAGCGCTTAACCACTAAGCCATCTCTCCAGCCCAGCCTTGTTCTTTTGGGGGGGGAACTTTTGTTGGTATCAAGCGAATTTTAGAATTTAGTTTCTGTTTTTTCTTTGTTTCTTTGTTGTTAAAGAATGCTATTTGAATTTTCACAGGATTACTAGAATTTATAGACCAGTAATATAATCATTTTTTTCATAATATTTTACCTGTTGCTTCATCAGCATGGGAGGTCTTTCATCTTCTAGTGAATTCTTTAAGTTCTCCAGCATTTTAGAATTTTCACTGTAGATATCTTTCACATTTGGGTTAGTTTACCCTAAGGTAATTTTTGAAACTATTTTAAGTAAAGTTGTTTTCCTGATTACGTCCTTAACATGTTAATTTTTAGCATATAGAAATGCTATAGAATTTCCCACTGATTTTGTACCCTGAGTTTTGTTTATTGGTTTTGCCGAATATGTTTATCATCTCTAATAATTTTCTGTTGGAGTTTTTAGGGTTCCAGGGATAGGATCATATCATCTGCAAATAAAAATAATTTGACCACTTATTTTCTGCTTATATCCTTTCATTTGTTTTTTGTTTGTTTGTTTGTTTTTATTTGTTTATTTTTAATTTATTTATTTGAGAACGACAGACACAGAGAGAAAGACAGATAGAGGGAGAGAGAGAATGGGCGCGCCAGGGCTTCCAGCCTCTGCAAACAAACTCCAGATGCGTGCGCCCCCTTGTGCATCTGGCTAACGTGGGACCTGGGGAACCGAGCCTCAAACCAGGGTCCTTAGGCTTCATAGGCAAGCGCTTAACCACTAAGCCATCTCTCCAGCCCTGTTTTTATTTATGTGAGATCGACAGAGAGAGAAAGAAGGAGAAATTCATGGACAAAACAAGAACAGAATATAGAAATATATGGAGAAAAAACAAAAACTGAGTATAATAGGCAATTTTGTATCATTTTGGATTTTAGAAGAAATGCTTTGAGTCCCCCTGCCCCTCTGTATTTAGTACAATGTTGGCTGTAGGTTTATCATACACTATCTTTAAGATGTTGAGATAAGTTACTTTTATATATAGATTCTTCAAGGCTTATATCAGAGATGTTGGACTTTGTTGAAAGTGTTTTCTGAATGTGAATACTGTCCTTGAGTACATTTACATAATGTATTATATTTGCAAGTATTTAGAATCATCATTGCATTCCTGGAATGAAGACAAATTGAATTATTTTATGTGCTGTTGAATTTGGTTTGCCAATATTATATTGAGAATACGTGCATCTCTTTTTATTAGGCAGATTGGTCGACATATAATTTCATTCATTGTAGTATCTATCTGGATTTGATATCAGGTTAATACTGGCTTCATAAATTGAGTATGAACAATCGTTTTCTTTATATCTTATTAAATAGTTTAAGGAACATTGATGTTAATTTTTCAATGATCTGGCAGCACTGAGCACTGACTCTACCTGAATTTGGACTATTTTTTAATGTTTTAGTTTTATTTATTCATTAGAGAGATAGAGAGGGATTGTGAGTATGCCAGGGCCTCGAGCTTCTGCAAACAAACTCCAGATGTATGTGCCACCATGTGCATCTGGTTTATGTGGGTTCTGGGAAATCAAACCTAGGTCCTTAGGTAGGCTTCACAGGCAACAATCTTAACTGATAAGCTATCTCTTCAACTCTGAACTAAATATTATTACTGCTTTAACATAATTGTTATAGATCTATGCTATTTACACCCTCTTGGATTATTTGCACCCTCTTGGATTAGGTGATATATGCCTCGAAATTAATCCATTTATTCTAGAATTAAATAAAAATTAATGGAGTATATGTTTTCATAGAATGACTTGTCTTTGGAATTTCATTAGTATTTATCATTATGGCTTCTATTCTATCTCCAATTTTATTGATTTGGATCATCTCCCTTATATTATTTAGTTAAGGTAAAGATTGACACTTTTTTTTTTAATCTTTCCAAAGAATCAATCCTTTGTTTCACTGATTATTTTTAAAATAATTTTATTTATTTATTATCTCCAGCACCTTTTATTCATTTTTATTTTCTTATTCACATAGACAAAATTTCAAGAAATTCATGGACAAAACAAGAACAGAGTATAGAAATATATGGAGAAAAAACAAAAAGAGAGAGAGAGAAAGTGGCAGGTGTGTGTGTGTGTGTGTGTGTGTGTGTGTGTTAGAAAGAGAGAGAGAATAGGCAGGCTAGGGTCTTTAGTCACTGTAAGCAAATTCCAGATGCATGTGCCACCTTGTACATCTGGCTTATGTGGCTCCTGAGGTATAGAATCTGGGTTCTTTGGCTTCACAGGAAATGTCGTAACCATTTAGCCATCACTCCAGTCCACAGTGAGTCTTTTTAATATTCTTCTCATTTCTAATTTTTCTGACTTGATATGCATTTTTTCACCTACTGATTTTTGGTTAGGATTTATGATGGCTAATCTCTGGTTCTGAATTTGGGAGAATTTAGAATTATCATGGAAACTAATCACTGGGAATATCAGTGAAGGATTTTCTAGGTTAGAGTATTCAGGTATGAGGACCCTCTCTAAATGAGGGTAGCTCCATTGCATGGGCTGGGGCCCCAGTCTTAACCAAAAGGTGAAAGGGAAGCAACAGCATTCATCACTCTGCCTCATCACTGTGGAGTGAAAGTGACCAGCTGCCTTAAGGTCTTGTCGCTATGCCCTCCCTGCTGTTTGGGACTGTAACTGTGAATGGTATACCAAAATAAGCCTTTTCTTCTTTACTTGCCACTTTTTGGGTATTTGGTCATAGACATAAGAAAGAAACTAATAGAGGTTTATTATTGTTTTCCTAAAATACATCATTATTTATTTAAAGTTATCATGAGTTTTTCTTGTAAAATAGGCATTTATAGCTATAAAATTCCTTAGAATTGCTTTTGTTTTTGTATCTTATAAATTTTGGTGCGTTGTGTTTTCATTATAATTCAATTCCAGAAGTTTAAAATTTCCTTCCTGATTTACCATTTACCTACCATTCAATAGTGAGTAGTTCAGGTACCATTGGTTTGCATACTTTCTGCAGTTTCTTTTGCATTAATTTCTAGTTTTAGTCCATTGTGATTACATAAAATAAAGAAATCATTCAAATTTTCTGTATATAATAAAATTTGCTTTTTTGTCCTAAGTGTGTCTATTTGAGAGAAAGTCCCATGGGCTTCTCAGAAGAATCTGTAATCTGCAGTGTCTCTGAAGCACTTTATGTAAATATCTGTTAAGTCCTCTTGACATATGCTGTCCATGATGTTTCCTTATGCAATTTTTGTTTGGAGACTTAGATACAAGGTGGAGTAGAGTGTTAGATCCCATTTCTGCCTTTGTAGCCAGTAATGTTTGTTTTATGAAGTTGGATGTATGAATGCAATTGACTTCATGATTTTTGACTAATTTGTCTGAAGTCTAGTTTGGCAAATATGAGTATTGTTATATTTTATGTTTCTCTAGTTCCATTTGCTTGGAATGTGTTGTTTTACGATTGCACCATTAGAGAATGTTTGTCTTACCAAGAAGGTACATTTCTTGGTGACAACACCGAGATGGATCCTATTTTTTAATCTCATCTGATAGCATGTTTTTGAATGGAGAAGACAACCCATTAGCATTCTATGTTGTTATTAAAGAACTGTGCTAATTACTATAATTTTGTTATTTTTTGATGCTTGGCACTTTGATAGTTCTTATTTACCTGCTGTTTTCAGGTAGTATATTCTACATCATTCCATGTCTTCCTGGGTTTTAGAGTTGTTGTTTTGTTTTGTTTTTAATAAAACTGTTATTGTTATTCTGATAAATTTGCTTTCATATGTGACTTGGTTCTTTCTGGAAGCAAGAACCAAGTTTTATTTATCCTGTGCACTTAATGTTTTAGCTATACTATGATGTGGTGAGGTCTTGTTTCTTTGTTATTATAAATAACTCCTGTATATGGATAACTATTTCTTTTCCTGGGAAAAATTTCCATTATTTTACTAAATATTTTTATTTTTATTTATTCATGAGTGAGAGAGAGACAGAGAGAGAGAGAAGTCCTGCGCCAGGCCCTCTAGCCACTGCAGTCGAACTCCAGATGCATGCGGTACCTTGTGCTCCTGTATCACCTTGTTCATCTGGCTTACATGGCTTCTAGGGAGTCAAACTTGGGTCCTTAGGCTGCACAGGCATGTGCCTTATCTGATAAGCCATCTCTCTAGCCCTAAATATGTTTATGCCCGGACCTTATGCTTTATCTCCTTCTTATATCTCTATGCTTGATAAATTTTATATGTTTGTAGGGTTTCATATACCAAACAAATTCTATTCATATGTTATCATTATTTTATCTTTATCATTCCTAGCTTGTCCTCAAGCTCTGACATGCTGTCTTTTCCTGGATCCATAATACCACTGAACATTTCCACTAAGTTTTTAAATTGATTTATTGTGCTTCTCAGTTCCAAAAGTTCTATTAGACTTTTGAAGTGTCTATTCCTGTTTATTGAATTGTTCTTTCATATGCTGTATTGCCTAATTTTTCCATTTATCTGCTCATTGTTAGTTTTTGAAGTCATTCAGAAACTTATTTGTTGCCTCTTTGATTTCATTGAACATGTATGTGACCATTCTTTAGTATTTAATTTAGTTCAATTTCATTGATGTAAACTACTATGGAATTAGTAAATTTTGTAGAACTCATGTTGCCTTGATTTTTCTATTATTTATATCTTTACATTAGGATTTATATGTATAGAATTATGTAATTAGCAAATGGTTTCAAAAAGTACCCTAATTCTATACATATAAATCCTAATGCAATTTAACCTTGATCAAACTCTCTGGGCATGGTAGCTGAACACAGTCAAACTTTGTACCAGTAGCCCAATTTAAACCAGATTCTCTAATGTCTTTCCTTCCACTTTGAAAATTCAGAAGCCAACACAATTCTCTATGCATTTAGCAGTTTCAAACTCTTGTCAGAACAGGCAGTAAATTTGGTGGACTGCTCTATAAGGCTTCTGTAGTCCCAAGTACCAAATACTTCCAATTTCCTCAGGCACAAAAGTTCCAAATGACAAAAATGTATATGATCAGATTCATTGTTCCACAACACTTCAACTCTCTGGTACCAATTTGTACTGTAGTTACCTCAATGTTTCAGGGACAAACATCCAACTAGACATAGCTTAAGGGAGGAAGGGATTTACTTCATCTTACAAATACAGGGGAAACTACATCAATAGCTCTAGAAGCTGCTCACTTTCACAGATCAATGCAGATAGAAATAACTGCAGCAAGCAAACACCACTAACAACAAACACAAAACCAAAAGAGCTCAAACTACTCTCTCCACACTTTTGTACTAGAATTCAGATCTGCCCCCAAGCATACCTTAGAGTTAGACTCCAGATCTGCCCCAGTGTATTTAAACTTCTGTATTTAAACAGCTGGAGACACAAGTTACAAGTTTAATTTTAATAAAGTCTCTGAGTGTATGGGGCATACATTTACATGATGATATTCAAACTACCACAGAGGTATTTAGTCATCCTCCAGCATCAGCTCTACAAAGCTATGGGTCTGTCACCCAAGATGTTACTATTACTATTTTGATTTCTGGATACTTTATTTCCTCTTTGGTTTATGGATGAAGATGTATATCTGGTGCTGGAGGGCAGAGTAATTATCCCTTTTCCATATAGCTGTTGCTCAGTACTCCATGTTGCAGTCTTTACAGGTCAATCATTCAGTATTTCTGAATTTGACCTAGTGTCCCACCATCTGCTAAATACTGCCATCCTCCCTCACCTTCCCTTGTCTCTCACATCTTCTTAAAATCATGGGGTGGAGGATGAGGAGATGGCCCAGCAGATAAAAGCACATGCCATACAAGTATGAGGGCATGAGAGGGCCTTCCCTCCATCCAGTACTAGATCTCAAATAAAAAGCTGGATGTTGTCACATAGGCCTGAAATGCAAATCTTAGGGGTGGAGTAGGTAGTTACAGGAAAATCATGATAGCTTTCTGGTCAGTTCATCTGATCCATACCAATAAAATGGCACTTTCAGGTTCATTTTTATTAAACAAAATAAGCAAGGGTATCTAAAGAATTTTAAAACAAAATAATGTGTAGTGATATAAAATCAAATAGAAATATATTTTAAAATTCAGATCAAATGAAAAGATATTCCATTTTGTTTTGCTTTCTTTCTTTCTTTCTTTCTTTCTTTCTTTCTTTCTTTTTTTCTTTCTTTCTTTCTTTCTTTCTTCTCTCTTTCTTGTTGAGGCAGGGTCTCACTGTAGCCCAGGAATTCAATATGTATTATCAGAGTGTTCTTAAAGTGATGGCAATCCTCCTATCTTTACCTCCCAAGTGCTGGGATTAAAGGTGTGTGACACCACATGTAGCTCAAATATTCCATTTTCAATTTATGTTATACAATATAGGTGCTGAGTAACATGAAAGTAAAAATTGAAGATGAATATATTTATATTCCAATTTGTTTATTTTGGAAGCTATTGACAGAATTTTTGATTGCATTTATAGAAAACTCAACCTCATATACAAGTAGTAAGGAAGTTTGCCAACTTGTGTATATATCATTTTCCCAAAGTCAAATTTACTTCGATATAAGAATAAAGAGTTAGAGTATAATTTTATAAAACTGTAAAAATAGATATCAACAAATAAAATATGACATGTGAATGAATATAGCCATATGAAAAAAATATGTGTAAAATATTAAAGAAGTAACAATAAAGACACATTAACAAGGATCAATTACTTCCTAGGTTATTTTGGCTAAATATGTAGATTGTTTTCTTAATCTACTGATGAAATGGAATTCTAAAAAAAAAAAAAAAACAAAGACCACAATACATTTAAATTTTGATGGAAATCAACCAGATGGCCAATGTTATCTTTAATTTCCAATTAATTAATTTATTTATGGTTTATTTTATTTTGAAACAAAGTCTCATTATGTTGGTTAAGTTAGGCTCCAACTGATCTTAACCCTTCTGCTGCATCCTCCTTAGTACTGAAATTTGGTGTTTGTCACCACATTTAGCTTCTAACACTGTTGGTAAATTATGTTCAAATGCATTAGCAATTGAGTAATGCTAAATGATCTAACAGTAGAATTTTATGCACGAATGGGCACACTTACAAATTCTTGATGGGAATATATAGTGATGGAATATAAACTTGGTATTTTCGGTGGAGTTGAACATTTCTGTGTGCTAGCAGCTAGAAATCCTACCCTACAGAGAATTACGCACTGTAAAGAAATGAACAGCATTGGGGAGATAGCTTAGTTTGTAAAGCTCTACCCACTCAGGCCAGAGTAACAAGGTTAGATTCACAGACCCTATGTAAAACATCAGAAGTTACAGTGGCATTCTGTAATGCCAGCACACAGACAGTGAGAAGAAGGGAAGTATAGGCAAATTCCTGGAAGTTTGTTTCCATCATAGTAAAGAACAGAGCCAAGAATCCAGAGTGAGAAACTTTCAAATGAGGTAGACTTGAACTGAAAGCTATTCTGTGCTCTCTATATCACAGTGGTCTGCACATGCCAACACACAAACAAACACACACACACACACACACACACACACACACACACACACACATACAATTGTGTAGTATGAATGGATGTCCCCCAATACATGAGTTTTATTAAAACATCTTGGATTTCCACCTGCCTGTCTAGGAGAGATGTCACTGTTGGTGGATTCCAGTGTCAGTCTTATGGTGTGTTTGCCGGTGAATCTGTAATTTCTAGCCAAAGATATGCAAAATGCATGAGTTTTGTCTTGGGTTCCTAGAGTGTTCTTGTTTTGGGTAGTGGTTGGATTTCTCTTTGTGTAGATCTGTGAAAGTGGGCAGCACCTTCTGCCATTATGCAACTTCTTTTGTATCTGTAAGTTTCAAATAAATTCCATTCCTCCTATAAACTGTGTCTTCTCTGGAGGTTCATCCCAGCAACATAAAACTGTCTACTACACAATTAATTTTTTAAAATAAACCAAGAGTACTTCTGGCCAAGATGGCGACCACCTAGCTATGCTACAAATCCCAGGGAAAGAAAGGCAAGACATTAAGTGTTCACTGGGTCTTTTAGGGGAGAGCAATTGCCAATAGATTGCCAGTGGGAGAACACAGAGTGGGGAAAAACAGGGAATCACTGAACCCCTCCTGGAAAGTAGCCCACCCCTCCCCCCAAGTAGCCACCATACGCACAGTGCCGCCACAGGCCAATGGATGTGTGCACGAGCTTAGACTGCTCCGCCCACTCACCCACTTACTGTTCCGGCCACCTCACGCTTAGGGAGCCCTGGAAGTAGCAGTGAATTGCTGATTCCCTCGCAGAAGGGTAACCCACCCCTCCTAAGTAGCCACAGTACCCACAGTACCCACAGTGCCACCATGCACCAATCTATCCCTGCCTGCAGAAGATTAGACTGCTCTGCCCACTGGCCTCTTACTGCTAAGGTCACCGCAAGTTCAAGGAATCCTGGCAATAACAGGGAATCGCTGATTCCCTCTTGGGCGGGTAGCCCATCCATCCCCCCAGGTAGCTATGGTATCCACAGTGCTGCTACATGCTAATTGATCCCTGCATGTGGAAGCTTAGACTGTTCTGCCCACTTTCTTACTTACTGCTCCTGCCACCTCAAGTTCAGCAGTCCCAGGCCCAAAGCAACTGCCAGACAAGCTCAGACTGTATCTGTTGATTGCTGCAAGCTCAGGTGCCATCCCCTACCTGTCTGCCATGCCAGCCGTCCATCACTGTCCTGTGGCAGGGGAGCAGAGACTGCTTCCGGGACCCAGTGTCCCCACGCCAGAGTTTGGGCAGCTTCAGTGCTTGGTGCCTCAGTGTGCCTCCTAGCTCAAACGCAGGCAGTTTTGACACATTACTGCTTGAGGGATCAGGTAACTCTGGCAACACTGCCAAGCATTAGATCTGGTGGCTTTGGCAAGTGAGAGCCAAAGCCCAGGCTGCTTGGCAACTGCCCCACCTTGCCTCAGATTCTCATTGTGCTTGAGCCTAGGCTGATCCACCCACCTACATTCCCATACACTGTCATGGGAAGACCATAGCACAAAAGAAATAACATGAAAAAATCAAGTGCAAGAAAATCCAGTTAGATCACTCAGTCCTACAATGATCATATCTAATCAAAAGATAGAAGAGTCTTTAGGATCAAAACACCAAAATTAAGCAATGAGCAATTTAACCAAACTTCTGGTAGAAATTACAGAAAAGCAACAAAGGACAGATAATCATGTGGATGCTGCCATCACTAAACTAGTCCTAATACAAAAGAAAATGGAAGGAGTTCAAAGACAGTTAAGAGATTTGAGGGTGAGTGAAAACAAAGAAGACCTTAAATATCAGCTAGCCATGCTAAATGAAGACATAAAGAAATGCAAAGGATGAATTTCAAGAATCATCAAGAAAATCAGAAAATGATTTGAAAAGGTGGCTTCACAGAGGGATGGAAATTATACATAGAAAAGTAGTAGAAAGTGCAAACCTAATTAAACAAGTCCAAAACTCTCTAGAAGCTCTCAAGAATAGAGTCAGCATGTGAAGGACATAAACTCTGATCCAGAAGGCAAGATGGAAGAAACAGTTCAAGAGCGCAAAAATTTCAATAAGTTCAAAAGTTCCTGAAAACAGAACAAGAGAGAATTGTGAGATACACTTAAACGACCTAATATCAGGATCATTGGAATACCAGAAGGAGAAGAAATTCAGACCAAAGGCATGGACAACTTATTTAACAAAATAATTGAAGAAAACTTCCCCAGTCTCTTAAAAGAAAGGCCCATCAAGACAGAAGAAGCCAACAGAACTCCAAACTGACTGAACCAAAGAAGAAATTCTCCAAGATGTATTGTCATTAAGACTCTAAACACTGACATTAAAGAGAAAATCCTAAAAGCAGCTAGGGAAAAACAGCACACCACTTTCAAAGGTAACCCCATCAGAATTACTTCAGACTTCTCAATGGAAACTCTGAAAGCTAGAAGGTCCTGGAATGAAACACTCCAAAGTCTATGAACCTATGGCTTCCAACTCAAGTTACTCTACCCAGCAAAAGTATCCCTTATAATAGATGGTGAAAGAAAAAGTTTGCATGACATAACTCAGCTTTACAACTATATGAACACAAAATCAAACCTACAGAGAGTATTTCAGGAAATTCTCCACAGAGGAGAAACAAATAATCAAACTCAAATGCCTACAAGAAGCAGATCACAATAACCAAACTCAGAGTAGGCACAAAAATCTCCAAAATCCATGAAAACACCAACCTACATATACCATCACAATATGGCAGGGGTCAAATCAAATCTCACAGTCATTACTCTAAATATTAATGGCCTTAATTCACCCATCAAGGGACAAGCTAACAGGATGGATCAAAAAATTAGATGCCTCAATCTGTTGCCTTTGAGAATGATCTTTTCAAGGATTGCTTATAGTAGTGTAAGTCCTACCTGAAGCAATATGACAGGAGAAAGAAATAAAAGGGATACAAATTGGAAAGGAAGCAGTTAAGTTAGCCCTATTCACAGATGACATGATTGTATACATAAGAGACCCAAGAACCTCCATCTCAAAACTCTTAAAGGTGATTAACTCCTTCAGCAAAGTAGCAGGATACAAAATCAATTCACAGAAATCACTAGCTTTGCTATATGCAAAAGACAAAGAAACTGAGAAAGAAATAAGGTCTGGAGAGATGACTTAAAAGTTAAGACAATTGCCTGCAAAGCCTAAGGAACACAGTTCAACTTTCTAGGACTAACATAAGCCAGATGCATCTAGAGTTCATTTTCAATGGCTAGAGGCCCTGGCATGCCCATTCTCTCTCTCTCTCTCTCTCTCTCTCTCTCTCTCTCTCTCTATCTATCTCTCTCTATTTATCTATCTATTTATCTCTTTCTCACTATCTGTCTATCTCTCTCTTAAATAAATAAATAAAATATAAAAAATATGTAAAGAGAAATAAGCAATATTGTCCCATTATCTATATCCACACAACAGCAAAAAGAAATAAAATACCTTGAAATAACATTAATGAAATGTGAAAGATCTATGCAATGAAAACATAAAAACACTCAAGAAATAAATGGAGGAGGACTTGAGAAAATGGAAAGATCTCCCAAACTCCTGGATAGGCAAAAATAACATTGTGAAAATTGCAATCTTGCCAAAGGGAATAAACAGCTTTAGTGAAATACCAATAAAAATATTATTATTTTTCTTCACAGAAGTAGAAAAAATGATCTCAAACTTCATATGAAATGGCAGAAGGCCTTGGATACCCAAGCATATCCTCAGCAAAAGATAGCAAATATTAAAAAATTAAATGAAAACAAATGCTGGCAAGGATGTGGAGAAATAGGAACACTAATTCACTGTTGGTGGGAATGTAGGCTGGTACAACCACTATGGAAAGCAATATGGAGACTCCTAGAAAGGTTGACTATAGAGTTACCACAAACCCAGTTTTCCCTTACTGGGCTCTTTGTTTCATCAATTTTCCTAGTTGTTTTCTTAGTTTCCAATTCATTAATTTCTGCTCTGATCTTAATGTCTTTCCATCTGGAGATTTTTGGGTTGGATTCTCTTGCTTTTCCAGTATCTTTATGTGGATGTTTAGGTTACCGATTTGGGATCTCTCTGTCATTGTTATGAAGGAATTTAGTGCTATGAATTTTCACCTGAGAACTGCCTTCATTGTGTCCCATAAGTTTTGGTACATTGTGTTTTCATTTCTAGAAATTTTTCAATTTCATTTTTTATTTCATTTACTACCGATTTATTGTTTGAAATTGTGTTGTTCAGTTCCAGGAGCTAATGGAGTACTGATGCATCTTTTGTTGTTAATTTCTGGCAATATAGCATTGTGATCTAATGTCATGCAGGAAATTATGTTGATCTTCCTAAATATATGGAGGAAGGCTTTATGACCCAGTATGGGATCTATTTTAGAGAATGTTCCATGGGTTGCTGAGAAAAATATGTAGGCTGTGGATCTTGGGTAGAATGTTCTGTAGATGTCCATTAGGTCTAATTTATCTATGGTTTTGCTGACCTCTCTAACTTCCCTGTTAGTTTTCTGTTTGGATTATCTATCTATTGCTAATAGTGGAGTATTAAAGTCCCCAACTATGATGATGTTGGTGGTAATTTCTGTTTTGTTGTCAAGTGTGTTTTGTTTTATGAATCGTGATGTGCATGTGTTTGGTGTATAAAGATTGATGATTGTGATATCCTCTTGTTGGATCATTTCTTTGATAAGTAGGAAGTGGCCTTTGTCTTTTTTGATTATTTTTTGAAGTCTATTTTATCCAATATTAGTATAGCTATGCCTGTTTGTTTTTTTATTTCCATTTGCTTGGAATATCATTTTTCCAAGCTTTCACCATGAAGAGGTATCTGTCTTTAGTGGTGAGGTGAATTTCTTGAAGACAATAGATTAAGATGTCTAATTTTCTAATCCATTTTGTTAGCTTATGTCTTTTGATGGGTGAATTAAGGCCATTGATATTTAGGGTAATGACTGTGAGATTTGATTTGAGCCCTGCCATATTGTGATGGTACATGTGGGTTGGTGTTTTCTTGGACTTTGTAACTTTTGTGACTTCTCTGAAATTGTTATCTGCACTTGAGGTTGATTATTTGACTCTTCTGTTTGGAAAATTCCTGGAAGTATTTTCTGTAATTTTGTCCTTGCGTTCATATAGTTGCAAAGCTTACTTTTATTGTGTAATGATTTTCTTTCACTGTCTAATATGAGGGATAATTTTGTTGAGTAGAGTATTTTGGATTGGAAGCCATTGTTTCTTAGACTTTGCAATGTTTCATTCCAGGCTCTTCTGGCTTTCTGAGTTTCCATTGAGAAGTCTGAAGTAATTCTGATGGGGTTTACCTTTATATGTAATGTGTTGTTTCTCCTTAGCTGCTTTTATGGCTTTCTCTTTGGTTTTGATGTTAAGAGTCTTAATGATAATATGTTTTGATGAATTTCTCCTTTGGTCCAGTCAGTTTGGAGTTCTGTTAGCTTCTTGTAGCTTTATGGGACTTTCTTTTGAGAAAGTGGGAAAGTTTTCTTTGATAATTTTGTTGAATAATTTTTCCATGCCTTTGGTCTTAATTTCTTCTGCTTCTGTTATTCTCATGATCCAAATGTTGGAACATTTAAAGGGTATTCCACAGTTCCCTCATGTTCTGCTCAGAAAAAAAAAAAAAAATGAACTTATTAAATGTTTTTGAATCATGAACTGTTCCTTCAGTTTCATCTTCCAGTTCTGAGTTTCTATTCTCCACATGGCTCAATCTATTCTTGAGAGCATGTATAGAGTTTTGGGATAGTTCAGTTTGCTTTGTATTTTCTATTACTTTGTTATGCATAGTTTCCAGCTCTCTGTTGAGTTCCCTTTTCACATCATTTTCTGATTTTCTTAATGCTTCTTGGAATTCATCCTTGCATTTCTTTATGTCTTCATTGAGCTTAAGCAGCTGCTTATTGAGGTCCTTTCCCACCCTAACTCCATATTATTTAACTGCCTGTGGAACCCTTCCAGGCTCTTATCTTTTAGGTCTAATCAAATGAGGACAGTATGGTCCTTTTCTGCTTTTCTGCAAGTTCTGCTATTTGCTTGGTCAGGGTTGCATAGCTTGTATCTTCATTTTGGGGTTCTGATCTTAATACCTCTTCTGAGTTTTAATTAGAGACATCCATTGTGGGACTAGGAGATCCTGTTGGATTTACTTTCATTTGATTTTTCATGTTTTTCCTTTTGTGTTGTGGTCTGCCTATCACATTGTAGGGGTCTTATTTAATTTAGGAGGAAGTTGTAGTCTACCCTTGAAGTATTTTCAGTGATTATTCCCTTTTATGTTTGCTTCCACTAGTTTTCTGATGGCAATTGGGCCTGCCTGCTCAGAGGAAAGGAGCCTGTGAGTCTCTGGTGAGGGCCAGGGGACCTGATGTAGGGGCTTATTGTTCCATGATTCTTGTGTGAAGGTTCCCTGGTGGAATGTTAGCCTGCTGGCCTGGGTCTGGACAGCGGGGTGAGGAGTGGTGGAGTTCTCCTGTGACAGGAATGTCTGGGGAGATGCTAGCCTGTTGGACTGGGTCTGTGCATGGGATAAGGGTGGCAGCAAGTGCGAATGCATTTTCATATGGATGTTATTTATGGGAATGCTAGCATGCTGGCCTGGGTCCATGCCTAGGTGTGGGAGGTGGCGTTGACTTGGATGGCATTTATGACTGGAGGTCCCCTAGGTGAACACTAGCCTGCTGGACTGGGTCTGAGCACAGGGATAGGGGACGGCATCAAGTGGGATGATTTTGCATGCTTGGAGGACCCCTGAGGGAATGCTAGCCTGCTGGCCTGGGCCTGTGCACAGGAGTGGAGGGCAGTGATGGGTGGGTTGACGCTCTAGACCATGGAGGCTTGCGTGGAGCTATGCTGGCTTGCCCTTAGGTAGTGCAAAAGGAGCCTGCAGCTGGGACTGGCTAGGACAGCTGCTTGAGGGGACTTGGGGACTGGTGGGCTACCTGAGAGTGTGGGAATCAGCGGACTCCCTTCTTTGCTCCTCCATGCCCTCTCAGTAGAGGTCTATCACAGTCTTCTCACCCCTAGAAGACCCAATAAACCCTCAACGTCTTGCCTTTCCTTTCCTGGGAGGTGTGGCACAGTTAGGCAGACGCCATGTTGATGGGAAGTTCCCTCTATTTTCACAATTTTTATGAATTTGACGATGTGACTCTTTGACAATGATGAACTATAGTGCTTTGGACAATATGTATTCTAATGTTTGAATTTTTGGGATTTTTTTGTAACTGGAAATCTTTCTTAGGTAATTTTATTATATAATTACTCTTTTTTCTATTGCTCAACAAAGTAAAAATAAAAATGAAACTTCCAGAATGAGTGTTGGTTGTCTTTTATAGATTCTGTTTCTTCTTACTTGTATAGTAGTTTATGACATTTGGGGCTACTTCTTGAATGTTTTCTTCTATTTTTTTGTAGTGTTTATAATAAATTGACTATTTTATTTGTTCAAACTATCTTAACAGTGAAGTTTAAAATATTATAATAATGATGCAAGATGAAACTTAAAAAATACAGTGTTACCAATACTTGTAAGATTTTGTTGCTCTTCCTATTTTTGCCAAAACTTACCTCACCTTTGATGTGTTTTTAGCAACAGAAAAAAAAGATGAACAACTTGCCTCTCTTCTCATGAACACCACATAAATATAACTTTAGCAACTTGTCTGTCTCTCAGACTGTACATCAACCTCTATGAAGGACAGACTACATCTATTCACTATCATATCTTTAAAGGTTAGCTCAAAATCTAACAAAAGCATTCGAAAAATATTGTATTAAGTGAATGAGTACTTATGAACAGGTTAGTAGAATTTACTTTTATTCTGAAATTACTGCCATTTCATTTTTACCTCTAACTCCTATACTCTGCAATCATCATCCAAGTATCTGTGGATGTAAATAAGGGCATATCAACATCTTTATTTCCTCTTTTAAGCCAGCTGTATTGTGAAAAGCATTACTGGGATATGTCCAGCCTCTCCAGGTCCAGTCTGAACTCAATAAACTATACCATTGCCTACACAATATATTAACTTCCTTACCCCTCAGAGAAAAAGTTTCAGTTTTGCTTTCTTTCTCAGAACCTCTTCTCTGAGATACTGGAATCATGATGCCCCAAACAGGCATCTCTGTGACTTGTCCTTGTGACCTATGCTGTAATCTGTCTCTTGCTTATCTTTAAGCTTATGTGGAAGATGAAAAAGCTTCAGTGAACTCTGGCAATCTTATGCCTCATGGGCCTGCTAAGTCTTTTGGCTTTCTGCCTCGGGTTTTCTATGAGCTATGACTCTTACTTAGTCCCTACTCCAAGTTCTCGTGAGTTAACACTCTTAATGACCAATAGTGATTTTTTGCTCTGTGCTATGTAAGTCCATTTGGAGATGCTTTCTATCCACCCATCCAGTGGGGCTACCACAGTCTATGGCATTTGTTGACATTCTTGCTCTCTCTACTTTCTACCTGGTTTCCTGGGATTACTTGCCTATAATCTGTCTGCCACTCATGTCCTTATTTAAAGATTTTGGTCTATATATAAATATGCAAATATGGTGTATATACTCTATGTGCATATATATCATCTCAATATTTTATACATATTTCCCTATGGAATTTTGATTTATAAAACACTGTCTCTCTCCTGGCCAATGCCTTCATCTTCTCATCTACACATTTGCAACAGTAATCTGCTAGTCATACTGTTACACATCTCCTGGCCACTTAGCACTCTCTTCATAAAATCTTAAACATGAATGGGAGGAATTCTGTTTGAAATCACTGCATTATTAATTAACTATTTTTTAAATTTTACCTTTAATTCTCTATCTAGGAATAATCTGTGAAAAAGGTTCAGGAAAGTAAAATAAATTGTATGACTGATATAAATAATATTGTTTAAGGTGGGACAGATAGTGTTACATATTAATGTTAATCCTAAGAAATAAGCAAGTATCGTAATCTAGGATGTAAGGTGAAAAGAAGTTTTCTTTTTAAAATTGTATAGTGCGTATACATGTTGTATGTATGTATGTGCATGTCAAAACATGTGTATGGAGGTCAGAAAATAATCTTATATATTGGCCCTTTCCTTTCATCTTCTTTAGACAAATTTTCTCTTGTTTGGCTTCTAGAAAGGCCAATTTAGATGGCCTGTGAGCTTTAGGATTCTCCTAGCTCTGCTTTCCATTACCTTAAGCATGTTAGTATTACAGATACATGCACCACTTTGTGTCCAGCATTATGTAGGTGTTGAGGATCAAACTTGGTCAGTAATCTTGCAGACCAATATACTCTAACCACTGAGAAATCTCTCCATACCCGTAAGGAGATCTTTAAAGACATTTTTTTTTTTTTTAATCCAAGCTATGTGCCGATTTAAGCCAGGTGTGCTGACATATACCTTTAATCCCAGCACTCAGGAGGCTAAGATAGAATAAGCAGGAATTCAGGGTCAGCCGATAGTTACAGAGTAAGTTCCAGGCCAACCCTGGGGTAGAGTGAAACCCTGCCTCAAAAAAAAAAAAAAAAAAAAGGGGGGGGGCTGGAGTGATGTCTTAGCTGATAAGGCGCATGCCTACAAAGCCTAAGGACCCAGTGCAATTCTCCATGTCCCACATAAGCCAGATGCACATGGTGGTGCATGTGTCTGGAGTGCATTAGCAGTGGATAGAGACCCTGGTGTACCCATTCTCACTCTCTCCTTCTCTCTGTCTCTAATAAATAAATAGAAAATAAATCTAAAAATATTCTAAAAAAATCTAAAAAGAGAGAACAGAAATTAGATTAACAAATGTATCTATAAACTCTTCATATTAAAAAAAAAAGATTAAAACTATACCAATGTGGTTTTCATGTTCCTGAATGATTTAATGCATGGTATTTATAATCTATTCTTCAGAATTTGATAGTAAGCATATTATATTTTATGATCTAATCATAAACTGATAAACTCTGATTTTTCTACAATCAGATTTGTTTAAAATATTTTCAGCCTTTTTAGTCAGCCTATTTGTGATCACTGCTCAAGGAAGATAGTTAAAAAAGCCATTGACAGAGTGATAATACTTATTTTCTCACAATGATCTTTGGTAGGTGATAAAATGCTACTTCCCTTGTAAAGGGAAAGGGCAGCTGTCTACAAAACAACAGGATCTTCTCTCTCAGGTGTGAGCACAAGAAAATGTATTGTGCAATAAATCTATGAAGGAAAGAGTTATTTCAGTACTATTGGATGACGTCAAATGTGGTCTTTTGAAGGTCAGCAATTTCATGATCTATGCTATTAGAAATTTCAAGGAATACTACAATATCTTAATCTCAAACTTTTATGTAAATCACTTTCTTGGTCTTTAACTAAAAGTAAAATAAGTGTGTAAGGCCATATGCATTGTCAAGGTTGTAGAATTGATGACATTGCATAATAAAATCTAACAAAAGTAGATAGCAGGTATGTAAATAGTACAACACTATCAAATAAGAGTCAGGTTTCTTAGCATGTCATGTAAAAATGTTAAAAAATGGCAGCTACCTACTTTTCTGCATTTATTTCCAGCACTCTCAGCATATCAATCAGCACTGTACAACTGGAAACTTGAACCTGAATTTCCCAATATCTAAAGGGGGGCCATAAGGTTTTCTATGTGTAAATTTATTAGTATCTATTTTTTTTTAATTTAATTTATTAGTTTTCATTTCAGTGAATATAGGCAGTTTGGTACCATTATTTAGGCTCATCTGTGATCTACCCCCTCCCATTAGACCCTCCTTGTTAATGAAAATGGGTCGTGCATTGTGGAGTTAGCCCCCAGTTATTAGTATGATAAATGTCTCTGCAAATCATGACCCAACATGTGACTCTGACATTCTTTCCGCCCCCTCTTCCACAAGATTTCCCTGAGCCATGTTGGGTTCATTTTTGGTCTGCTTCAGTGCTGAGGTGTTGGGGGCCTCTGAGGCTTTGGCTCTCTGATTTGGTAGGAGTTGATTTTTCTCTGTGTTGATCTCCTTCCCCTTTGTGCTGGTATCCGGTTCACAGGAAAACATCACCCTTGCTTATTTAGCCAGTTGTCCTTAGTTTCAGTTGGGCCCCTTTTGAGGTATGTTGGGGCAGCTCTCTTCTTAGGATCTGCATCTATCTGGAAAAGAGAAGCAGATTCTCCAACGGAGAGTAAGTTAGCACCCGGAAAATTGAGATAACACTTACTTTTTTGATAGACAGTTTGCTACACCTATTAGTATCTATTATCACTTTCTTACTGCTAAACATTTTTCTAATGATAAACTGACATTTATGCCTCAAAGTAAGAGAGACATATAGCTTCACTGTGCATGATTTAATGACTGTTAAGACAAAACATAGTTCTGCTTATAGTTGTCATTTATGTCATCATTACTATATATAGTGCATGTAATATGGAAGCCTTCCATTTATGTAGGAGCAGATCCCCACCTCCATAAATGGCTTGCAGGCTCATCCCTAGCTTCAGCATCATTAAGTAGACTGCCCATCAAGAAATATATTCTAATTTTTAAGTAGAACTTTCTGATACTTAATTCTCCCTTACTTGAACCATTGGTCATCTTCATAGGACTTATCTTAAAACTTAGCCAGGCACTAGATCACTGGATTCAGTGGATCACTAGAGGAGGTGGGCTTAATTTCCCTGCAGATTAATGTAGATTTGTTTCTATCTCTATGGTAAGTCTAGTTATTTTAATTGCTTGTGTTAAATATGAAGTTCCATGGAGACAGACGTGCTTACTGTCTACTGTTTTGTTTCTGGTAGTTATATGACCCAGCACATTCTAAGTGGATTTAAAATTTTAGTTTAATAAATGAGTTAGGAATGCATTCACTATTGTGTTGCACTACAAATATTTTGAATGAAGCCTTTTGACCTCATTTCTTCTCCTATGAAGTCACTGAATCATTTCTTCACCTATTCAACACATATTGAAAATCTAAAATGTACCTCTATGTTATAATCACCAAAGATACATAAGTGCACATGACTCAACTCTGGCACCAATGTGGTAGGTGAAAGTGCAAAATGAAACCATCATTTATTCAAGGTAGAAACTTTATGTGAGCCAGGCCAGTATACATCATTTCTTCCCATCGGCCACAGTAAACACTTCACTAACATGCTATAGTAGCAAATGGTCTTATCACAACAAACCCAAGATTGTCAGAAAGAAACCCTCTGTCTCCCTTTTGTGCTTCCTGGCTGCCTAGTGCTATGGAAACTACCACCACCTAATGAATTTATCAGATGAAGGCAAAGAGGAAGAACAGAATGAAGGCACAGAGAGACTATTATCTCAGCCTCAGATATGGATGTAACTGGACTCTTCCTGAAAATTTCAGCTACATGAGCCAATATGTTTCTCCTCTTGTTTGCTTTCTGATGGTTTGTTTATTGTACTAAGTCAGTTTGAGTTGGATTTTCTGTCACATGAAGTAGAATTTCCTCTTGATACTTGGGCTATAGATGAAGTGCTATTTGAACTGGTTCTTGAATGTGAAAAGTCAATTTGTAAGGGGAAAGTGATATTAGTGGAAATAACCACACAAGGAAGGCTCATTTTGCTCCAGCACTAGTTAACTGTTACACGTTATTTGCAAATGCTAAGACATAGTGTGCTTTTATAGTATGTTTATATCACTTCAGGAATATAGTAAATATCTAAACATCTTCAAATGAGGTGAGAAAGGAGGACAGCTAGATTATAACTAGATCACAAATAACTCCATATATATGCATTGACTTCATTTCTACTCCATAAAAATATACAAAAGTCAACCCAAACAGACTTTCTCATAATGGTTAATATTTTTAAAAAATATTTTTGTCATAATAATCTGAATGAGATCTAGGTTTAATATAAAAAATGCTCAAAATGGATTTAAGACAATTCTAAAGATGTTAAGTGACTTATTCTAGTTAAAATAGGCAGCAGAATACCAACTTAAATGAAACATAATCTTAGCCACAAAATTGAAACTGTTTCCACAATACCTTAGACCCTACTCAACTGCCCTACCTGGGACAGAGAACACAGAATCAAAACCTATAAATGTTAACGTGAAATAACACTGGTTCTATTCTCAGTTATGTGAACTACAACTGTGTTAGTCTCAGCAGGTGATTTCAGTTTGCAATGACTTTTTCTTATCTATAACATGGGATTTATGTATTTTTCTTTCTCATAGGACTACTTTGAAACCTATATCAGAAACTACTTAGCATAACGGTAAGTATGCATGCACATGTTTTGCCCCTAGTATAGACAAAAATAAACATTTAATAATAAACAATAACAGTAGTTATATCTTACATTCTATTTATATTGAAGTGATATGGATATATTCCTTTCTGTAACAAATAATTATGATTATACTTTTGAGTGATTCAAAGCTCAGTCCCTGGAAGTCCTTATAAGCTCATAGCAGTCATTCATTCTCAATAGGCCAATTAAAAGAGAAGTTACAATGAAAATGAGAGAAAAGAAAAAACAAAAAAAAAAAATATTTGTTCCTACTAGCCATAGTGGGAAGAACAACAAATACAGGGGTCAGGTGATGTCCTCCAAGTTCATCTTTGGGGAGAAAAGAGTTCCAGTGATCCATCTAGACAATCTTGGAGGTCTTGAATGAAATTTAGGATTGAATAAAGGGCGAGATGTATGTGGAACTAACCAGTTCTGGTCAGGGTATGGTCTTGCCCATCACTACCCATCACTGTCTAGGCTCCAGTCTCTCCTGTAAGATGGTCTGACAAGTTTTCAGAACTGTGTCCGCAGAGACAACCTCCCTAACTGGCTGTTCCAAAAGCCCCAGTTTATTCCTTTCCATTACATAAGATTCCTGCAGAAATTCAAATGCCTTGAGACCAGTTCTTACAAGTTTGGTTGCCTAAGGAAGGGACACAAGTGTCTTTCTTTAGAATATCTTTGTTCCTTTCAGGATGGGTCCAATCCTCTATTATGTTTTTAGGCCTCAATCATGAGGAACTTTGTGTAGAACTTCCTGAACTATGCTTGTATCTGAAGCAAATATTACAAACAGAATACAAGCAGGACCAACTATTGGGACTTACTTGGCTAGCATCAGGTAATAAAGAATACAGACCTTTTCTCCATAACTCCTCAGCTTGTTTTTGGAAGAGCTAGCAAAAGTGACTATATTTTCTTTTGCTTTGACAAAAGTCTTGCAATGGAGCCCAGGCTGGGCTCAAACTCATGATTCCTCATCCTCAGCCCCACAGATACTGGGGTTACAAGTAAGTGCTACCATGTCCAGCATATGTTTACATGAGTTCTCATAACATTTCCCATTGTGTCTGAACAATATTCTCTGAAGATATCATCAAGTTAATCCTGATATTTTGACCTTGACTGTCACTTGTCACTGGGATGAAATTTGTCTCATTGGGTCTAATCTGATTCTAGATTGGAGAGTAAGTGACAGATGTCAAGAAATTAATGGGAAAAATAGATTTCATAGTCAACTTTAAGCAACTAAGAGTTATAGAATGAGTAACCCTTAGGGAAAGGCTACCTAGAATCCTTTCTTGAATTTAATTGTATTTGCCCTATAGGTGATGTCATGGTATATAAAAATATATATATCTATTTTCAGGTTCTTTTACTCAAAGTTGTGCTTCTGCAGGATGTTAATAGACAATAGTAATAAAAACAACCCAAAAGAGCAAATATTTAAGGAAAACTAGTTTGGAAAGTGTTCATAGCTATGCTCTGCAGGTGACTAGAGTCTGACACCTTTCAATGATGAGGAAATTTAGGCAATGTTCCCCTAGATGACAGACTCATTTTCTGATGGATAAGAACATCTAATGTACAAAATAATAACAAAACCTTATTTAAGGAAATGAAATATTTGTAAAACAGGATTTCAAATATCAGGAAAGTCCAAATAGCAAGATTTTCAACTGCAAAAAATTGATTAAAAATAGCATAAATATCAAGAGAATCTCATTGGTCCTGTTATGTGTCAATATAATACAAATTATATAAAAGAGAACACTTACTGGTTACTTGTATTAAATGTATATGTTTTTAACTCTGCAAACATTTCCACAATAGACAAATTAAAAAAAAAACACTGATCAATGCATTTCTTATCCCAGATGCATAGAATATATTTAAAAATGATTTTTAAATATTTTATTTATTTATTTGCAAGAGAGAGAGAGAGCAAGAAAGAGGCAGATAGTGAGAATGGGTACATAAGTACTTTTAGCCACTGCAAATAAACTCCATACACCACCTTTTGCAACTGGCTTTTATGTGGGTATTGGAGAATCAAAACTGGGTCCTTTGGCTTTGCAGACAAATGCTTTAACCACTAAGCAATCTCTCCCAACATTTAAAATAATTCTTATTGAAAACTTTAGTGTATGAACATACTATAATTTGCTTATATTCCTATCAAGATATCATCTTTTATTCCTCCTTTCCCATCCCCATTCCACTCAGAGCCCTCCTCAGCAGAGGCATTAGTAACACTCTGAGATCATGAATGCACCATTCAGTTCCTGTGGGGAGGACAATGACACACATTAGGCTTTACTACACTGTGGCTATAACATTATTTTAGTCTCTACTCTCCCAAGATTCCCTGAGCCTTAGCAGGCCTGTTATAAATCTCCTTTAGTGTTGAGCTCTTGGTAGCCTCTAATTTTCTGCTTTGATAAGTTTTTAGTCTTCTTATTGTCTGCTGCTATCTCTATGGAGGAGTTTCTTTGGCTGGCAGTGAGAGCAGCACTCACATTTAATCTGTCACTTCTGTAAAGTTTCCTGGGCCCACGCCGGTGTGATAGAGATGACTCATTCAGTACTACACACTCAGCTTTCTCTCATCATTTTGATGAATGTTGAGTCTCCCCAGTACAAACCATCATCTATAAAAACAAGTTTCTCTAACCAAGAGTCAGAGCAGCATTGATCAAAGGGGATAAGCACATATAATTATAAAGAATTTTGATGGGCATATTAATACAGCCATTTTTTATCTCCTTCCATTTTAAGGATAAATTGGGGGCACAGTAGTTTGGGTTGGCTGATCTGGTCTTTCAAAATTTGAAATATTCCTTTCTAAGCCTCTTTTGTGGCTTTAAGAGTTTCCATTGAAAAATCAGAAGTTATTTTCAGGGGACTTACCTTGTAAATTATGAGCTGTTTGTTCCAGTCAGGTTCGCATTGCTGGCAGAAAACACCCAACTAAGAACTGCTTGTGGGAACAAAGTATTATTTTGGCTTAAAGACTTGGGGATGGGGGAAGCTCTATGATGGCTGAGGGAAATGATGGCATGAGCAGAGGGTGGACATCATCCTTTGGCCAATACAAGGTGGACAACAGCAACAGGAGAGTGTGCCAAACACTGACAAGTGGAAATGGCCTATAATACTCATAAGCCCTCCCCCAACAATACACTGTCTCCAGGAGGTGTTAATTACCAAATCTCCATCAGCTGGGAACCTAGCATTCAGAACTCCTAAGTTTATGGGGGACACCTGAATCCGTTCTTCCCTTATAAATTTTGGTACTCTGACTTTGTTGTCTGTGTTTAGGGCTTTAATTATAATGTGATGTGGAAATTTTCTTTTCTTTTCTTTTCTTTTCTTTTTCTTTTCTTTTCTTTTTTTTTTTTTTTGTTCAAGGTAGGGTCTCACTCTAGCCCAGGCTGAGCTGGATTTCACTATGGAGTCTCAGGGTGGCCTCGAACTCACAATGATCCTCTTACCTCTGCCTCCCAAGTGCTGGGATTAAAGGCATGCACCACTATGCCCGGCAAAATTTACTTTTCTGTTCTTGTCTATTTTGGTTTTATATATGCCCCTTTACCTGTATCACTCTCTCTTTCATAATATCAGCAAATTTTTCTTCTATAATTTTATTAATTATATTTTCTATGTCCTCAATTGAAGTTATTTTCCTTTTTGTCTGCCCATGATTGTGGTATTTAATTTATTTAAGGTGTCCCATACCTCTCTCATGTTCTGATCATACTTTTTATTTTTTTAATGTATCAGTGAGTTTGGTACCTGATCTATATTCTCTGCCTGTCTCTACCTGTCAAGTCCTGATATTCTTTGCTCCACATGATTAATTGTATTTGTATTGCTTACCTGGGAGCTTTTTAATGAACTTATTTCATTTGTGATTTCCATTTGGCTTTTCTTCATCAGCTGCATCTCTTTATTGAACTCCATTCCCATTTCTTGGTTGGACTTACTTGTTCCACTTAGTTCATTGTATTCAGTTTGAGTTCATTCAGGCATCTATCATGATCTTTGAATTCATTCAGGAATCTACTAAGTTCTTTTACTCAATTCTTTGCATTTCATAAAGCCATCTGTTCATGCCCTTGGTGTACATGTTTATCATAATTGTGTTTTAGGAATCTTGCTGGAATTTTCTCTAAATTGTTCTCACTATACTTTGGGACTAGGCAACTTTGGTATATCTTTCCATGATTTATTGTGTTACTTGTTTTGTGATGGAGTTTTTCCATCTGTAGATAACCCATTGCTCTTACAGAGAATATATCAATAGTAGTTCTCCTGTGACCTGTGTTGATTGGTCTAGTCCACCTGTCTCCAGGTAGTACTGGCAAGCAGTCAGCACTCTCAGCTTGTTTAGCCTCATGGGGAGTGCTCACCTGGTACCTGTGTTGAGTATCCTGTAATTCACCTTGCTCCTAACATACATGAGTGAGCAGTCTAATGTGCATCTGGGTTGGACACATGGATTCATAGGATATTATACTAATATCACCTCAAAAAATTGTTTATTAAGTGGTCATTTAATTAAATGAATCCAGACTGTGTTAATATAGTTTCCTAAGTTGCAAAAAGCCTTACAAAATCCACCAGCAGAGAGCATAAGCAATTATCTTAATCATATATTAAGCTTTGATAATTTTGTGCTAAATATAAACATTAATTTGATATTAAAATATCTAATCTCATAACATTATTTATAAAAATGTATTATATATTAGCAGTGAATTAATGTTGAGTAACTTTATTATGCCAATAGCAAAATTAGTCAAGCTCAACAATGACAAAATATGTTTACATTTCATATGAGTAAAGCACAGAAATTGTGCATACAAGTATCTAAATTAGGACAATCTTAAATTTAGGCTTTTAAATTTACCTGTTAAGTTTGTCTTTCAAAATCAGTTTACATATTTTCTGAGCATTTAGCAAAAGCATTTTAAATAATTAAATAACTTATTAAATAGAAGATTAACTTTTATAAATTCTGTACTAGGATTTTTTCTGCCTCATTCTCCAGATTAACATTTCAAAGTGCAAGACCCAGATTACTCTACCAACTTAGAAGCCCAAAATTAAATTTTAATTAGTTAGCATATTTGCTAGGACTCGGTAAAGTCCTTGTAGTGGTGGATTTTCCTTCAATTCCAAGTTATTCCATCAGGTGTTAGATTCCTAGATTTCAGTTAGCAGCTTTTCCAAGAAAAGTTATTAGTTACTCAATGCTGGAAAAAAAAAAATACCTGGCCAAAAGCAGGTTAAGGAAGGAACAGGTTTATTTTTGGCTTACACTTGCTGGGGAAGTGTCCATTATGGGGAGAAAAGCATGGCAGGAGTAGAAGGCCAAGATCACATCTTCATACTAGAAGTGATGAAGTAGAGAAAGCCAGTGGTACTGGGCCTCAAGGCTCATGCCTGGTGGCCCACTTCATCCAGCAATGCTCCACATCCTAAAGGTTCCACAGCTTTCCAAAGTAGCACAATGAACTTGAGGTTAAGCATTCACACATACAAGTCTATGGGTGACATTTTACACTCAAACTTCCCACATTCTATCTCTTGTACCCATATACTGATGGCCATCACATCACCCAAAATGTGTTTAGGCTAAATTTAAAAGTCCCTACACTGCCATGCATGATGGCACATGCCTTTAATCCCAGCATTTGGGAGGCAGAGGTAGGAGGATCCCTGTGAGTTTGCAGCCACCCTGAGACTACATAGTGAATTCCAGGTCAGCCTGGGCTATAGTGAGTCCTGACCTCAAAAATCCAATACTACTACTAATAATAACAAATAAAAAATAAATGTTCAAACACTGCTCAAAAGTCCTAAGTGTCATATGCGATTCAAGGCATTCTATTAACTGTGAGTCCTATAATATTAAAATATAAATTATATACTTCTAACAAATTAAAGATTACCATGCCAAAAGGAAGTGACTTTTTATATCCAAACCACCACTGATAGAAAAATAAGCAGAAAAAAAGCAAAATAATATGTATATGTGTGTGTGTAGTTATATATGTATATGTATGTATGTAGGTATATATATATATGAAGTGTTGCTTCATATATTCAAAAATTGTCCTTCAAACATATACATATATACTCACACAGTCAAGAATAATAATTTTAGTATATAATAAGTCTTTTTAATAAGAAAAAAATAGTCAGAAGTTTGCTACTCTATTTTTAGAAACTGTTGGGGCACAGTAAGTTTTGCTTTCTGCTATTTTAAACAAAAAATGGCATAAAACAATTATATTAACTCAGGGTGTATTCTTAGGTAAAGTTAGATAAGCTTCTAATTGCCTAGTTGGGAAGAGTAGAATTCTCTCCAGAAGAGCCCAAAATGGAACAAACTTTGTATGTTTAATGGCTACATACATCATGAGAGATCTCTTTAAACACCTTTTTTCTCTTCTTTTGCTTATTCACTTCTGGGGATTGAACCTAGTCTTTGGCACATGCTAGGCAAATACTATTGAACTAAGTCTTTTGCCACATTTCTGTTTCTTTATATAAAAATTGTTTCAATGGAACTCTAATTGCTCAGAAGAATCCCAGTGCATTAACACACTCAGCTTCACCTGTCCATTTGTCTTATGCCCAACTTCTTCAACAAAGCTCCAACTTTGCTTAATGGAGTGTCTAAATAGTTTAAGAGTCCAAATAGTTCAAAAATCTCAAAACCTATCAGCCAAGTCTTCAAACTAACAAGAAGTCAAAGTCTGATGGAATGTGCCAATAGGGAACTTTCCATAGGGTCAAACTTCCTCAGGAATTCAAACTGGAGTCCAAACATTTGTTTCTTTGACCTACTTAACAGACATAAAGCAGCTGCTATCTAATGATATTGAAAGGTTAAGTTTTTGATTGTTGCAGCTGCATGAAACCATTAAATATTTCCTCCTTATATGGGGTGAACTTGTTGTGAAGGGCTTATTCCAAAAATATTCATATTCTCCTGCCTGACTCAACTAAACTGTTACTGGAGTAAGAGAGGCTGAGCCCTTGAAACCCTTACAAGCTTGGCTCTGACTCCCTTAGTAGACTAATTAAAAAGGCAAGTAATAGTGAAACACATAGATTTAGTTGAGGAGATGGCTTGGTGGTTGAAATTACTTACTTACTAATCTTGCTGAACCAGTTTCAATTCTCCAGTTCTCAAATGTAGATATAGCCAGGCACACAAAGTGGCACGTGTTTCTGGAGTTCATTTGCAGTGGCAAGACACCCTAGTATGTCCATACAACACTCTCACTCACTCTCTCAAATAAATGCATTAAATAATTAAAAATAAATATTTAGACATTGTGGCTACATAGAGCAGAGGTCAAGTGACCTCTTTGTGATCCTAATATGTTGTTTAGATTTAAATACATGACAAGAGATGTATTACTAAGTAGTCCTGGTCAAAGCATAGTCCCATCCATCACTAACCCATCATTACCTGGGCTTTAGTCTCTCCTGCAAGATAGTTTGACAAGTTTTTAGAACTCTTTCAGATCTATTCTTCAGAGATATTGCCCACTTAGCAGGACCCTGAGGCTCAGACTTGTTTACCTAGCCTAATATTCCTAGGGGAGTTCCAACTTCTTGATGTTCATTGCTTTAATAGTTTGATCACCAAAAAGAGGTACAAGTGGCTCTTTTTAGTTCACTTTCTTTTTTAAAAATTATCACATATTAATTACATAAATCGATAAGAAATAATTACCACGAAATATCTTTCTTTAAAATCTTGAGCCAAAAGAGCAGTGTGACAATTTCACATAGCAGACATGTTGATTTTCAAGGTGGGGCAGCCCCACAAGTCACCTCTACCAGTCCTGTCCCTCCTTGGAGAAAGGGATCTACCTCCTTCCCTATTTCAGGTAACAATCCACTGCTTGTATCTCAGCATCATCCAGCTTCTCCTACATTCCTAAGTGCCTCTGGCCAGTGTTCGCTGCTTCAACCAGTAGTTTCTAAGGAAGGAAATACTTTGCCCCTTATATCATGTCTTTTTCATTTGCCCTGCCTTCTTAAGTCCTGCAGACCTTTCCACGCAGGCAGGGGTAGGGGCTCCTCTTCCCCACCTTCTCAAATCTGAAAACTGAGAAACCTTGGTGAGGTACTTGTGCTATAAGTGAGTTGGAGAGGTGGGGGAGGGTAGTGGTCATGACTCTGCCACCCACTTATCCTTGTCTTGTTCCCTCAATATACTCCTAGCAACCCATCTTCCAAATATCTGTCTTTGGAATACTTTCACTCCTGTCGGGATGGTTCCACTGTGGCTTGGAATATAATTATGTTTTCATTATCAGAGTATGTTTGAGAGTTAGGGTACAAAGAACTCCAGTAACTATTAGGGATGAGAAAATGTATTATGCAATGTGGTTTTCCCTAAGAATTAGGAAAACAGATAAAGTTGAATTTCAGTATATCAAGTTGATTTGAGAGCTATGTAAAATCTTATCATAAAATGTAAATTAGCATCTGGTATGTGCAAGAAATCTGATACAAGTGCTACAGAAGTAGGGAAGGCTATTGATTCTAAAGAAATAATCTTCCATTGGGCCTTTGTTTCTCCCAGTTGACATGGCAACGAGCAGCTCTCAAACAATTTCCTCAGAGGCTTGCTTAAAATAATGAATTAGATGTGTGTGGATCAATTTTTGGAACCAGAAGAGGAAGAACAAATGTTATGCTAATGTTATATTGGTATAAGACTGCCAAACAGCAGGCCAGCATCTGACCATATGAAACAGAGAAAGTAGAAAGCTTTAAAGGAAGAGTAGTCATTATTGATGTGCATCTGCACTGTTGATTGCTCCTTTACTCTACTAAGGTAATGAGTTAGACCCCAGATAGGGCAGCTACCTTGGAATGGTGAGCTTCGGTCCAGTGAAGTTCTAGTGAACAAAGAGCCTTCTCTTCACTGGTGGCCATCAAGTTGCTGCACAGAAGCTTGGTTTGACTCATCTCATCTGGCTTGTGTTTAGGAAACACAAGGGTGCAATTACAGAATGAAACTATTTAAATATATGGAAGTACTAGTTGAAAGAAAGAAATGTGACAATTAAGATGTTATACAAAAAGAGGAGCAAATGATAATGAGTCTTCAGAGAATTTTGATGAGGCTGTTTTCATGAAGACAAAAATTAGGTCTCAGACACTGGAGTAAAAGTTATAACTTCAGGCGTATTTATAAATTGAAGGAGAAATGAAAGGAGAGAAATACAGAGGAAAGGGAATCAAGAAACAGGAGGGGAGAGAGAGTGAGAGATAACATAAAAGGCTACATTTACTCATCAGAAACTTTCAAAGACTGGCTACGCTTATGTTCCTGTATTAGGACCGTTACCCATAGTGTCAGTTGTTTGAATATCTGGTCCCCAGCTAGTGACACTATTTGAGAACGTTATAGAATCTTTATGAGCCTTGCTATAGGAAGTGAGTCACTGTGTCTGGCCTTGTGGTTTTATAGCCCAGTTCCACTTCCTGTTCATCTCCTGCTTCCTGCCTGCAGATGTGACAATGTGATGAGCTTTCTCCCACTCCTGCCGTCATGCCATCCCTGTCATGAAACTTCCCTTCTAATGTGTAAGCAAAAATAAACTATTTCCTTCATCATGTAGCTTCATGCTGAGTATTTGTTCACAGCAACAAGAAAGTAACTGATGCAGCATGCACAGTGGAAAACCAATTAAAATCCTATTCTTTGAGGACTTTAAAATCTATAAGAAAAAAAGAAACCACTACTTACAATACAAAATTGTATGGGACTGAGGCATAAGTAACAAAAAAAATAAATTATTATTGGGATGCTATAACATGAAACAAAGTAAATATAATTGCCAGGAAAGCAATTACTCAGAACATGTGAAGAAAAATAAAACGTGGTGGGCTGTGTATATAGCATGTACGCAAGGTTCATGGCTTTTGAATAGATGTTACAGCAGGTCATCCTTTGTTTTTATTCTGTGCAAAGATGCAAAAATGGTAATAGATCAAAATCAAAATTTATTTTACATACAGCTTATTTTTAAAATGTA
Source organism: Jaculus jaculus (assembly GCF_020740685.1). Classification (NCBI taxonomy): domain Eukaryota; kingdom Metazoa; phylum Chordata; class Mammalia; order Rodentia; family Dipodidae; genus Jaculus; species Jaculus jaculus. Next base: position 50,598,649 of record NC_059109.1, read on the forward strand.
AGGCTGGAATGCATCCAAATGCCACCTAATTGTTATATTTTCTTAGTGCCTTATTGTGGCATTCCTACTTACATAACATCAGATAACAGCTGTCTCAGGGAAGACCCAATGATGATTCTTTTAAAGGCGTCTCTGTCAGATTGAGAAAGGAACTTTGGCTACCATTATTGATCTAATAACTTGTGAATCAAGAAATGAGGTTTATTTCAGTATCTGTGATAGATGTCATGCCATACCTGAACTACAGGAAAATGTCATTTAAAGCACCTTAAGATTTAATGTTCATAGTTATTTATCACCTGAGGGACAGAAGAGAGGAGAAAAGCAAAGGGGAAGTAACAGTGAGCATTTTGAATCCAATACCTATTTTCCCTCATTGTTCTTGTGATTAATTAGCATACATAGTCATCTTTTCTTAACAATGAAAATATTTATTTTTTTATGGTGTAGAGAAAGAGAGGGAGAAACCTGGCATGCAAGGGCCTCCAGCCACTGCACTAGAACTTCAGATATGTACGACATGTGTGACCTTGAGTACTTCCACTACCCAGAGCATCTGGATTACGTGGGGGAGTTGAACATGGGTCCTTGGGCTTCATAGGTAAGTGCCTTCATTAATTGCTAAGCCATCTATCTCTCCAGCCCAACAATGAAAGTAATTTAAGCCGAGTGTGGTGGTGCATGCCTTTATTTCCAGCACTCAAGAGGCAGAGGTCGGGAGTATCCCCTTCAGCACAAGGCCTTCCTGAGACTACATAGTGAATACTAAGTTAGCCTGGGCTAAATTGAGACACTACCTCAAAATGAAAAACTAAAAACAAAAAAAAAAAATGTAGAAGAAGAATAATTTAAAACAACATAAATAAGTTCTAAGACTTCAAAGAAATTACTGTACTTATACCATTTGCTAAAACAGACATAATGTGGAATAGTTGTAAAGTATTTTATATTCTTTTAAGGAAATTTTAGTAGGCTACTAGCTCAAAAAAGAATGAAGAATTATATATCGGTATTAGGATCTTTGAACCACAAAGGGATTAACATATTTAATTGAAAATCCTATCCCATAAAATGAATTTTGCTTCTGGTGAATATTTCAAATTAATTACTAGTAAACTAATAGATTTTGGAGCAAGGAGAAACTTTGGGAACACTCTCCTAAAAGAGGCCCTTTATGACATATGGAAGATAATTGTCTCTCTTAGAAAACTATAGTGAGGTTCAGTCAGCTTTTCATCACCTGCTGCCCAAGAAACCATGGAATTATTTACTGATAAACAAGACATATGCCAACCACTAAAAGGAATAAAATTTATTATTCAAATATTTAAGATATAATTTTGCAAATAAGAAGAAATATCAATAATTATTGGTGCTATCATTATTTCTCAAAGTAAAAATAAATAAATCATGGTATTGCAATATAAAAACAAAAAAGGAAATCCTTGGCAATTTAATTGCATCTACATATATATATAAATTTAAAGCACACAAACATGCCAGTGATTCTAAAATCTCCAACATTATTCTTCCTTTTAAAATATAAAATTCAATATAGTTTCTCTTAATACAGAGGCTTGGGATTCAAGCTAATTTAATAAAGATTTTAAATGAAGTTGGAGCAGTAAGTGACTCATAGGTCAGAAGTGGGTGGCAGGTGACAGAGGGGAAGGCCTCAGGCAGAAAAGAGACTCTCAGTGCCTGTTTGCCAGTCAGAATGCTATGAGGTATTATTTCCTCTGTTCTTTTAACCTACTGTTAATGCTTCAGTTACACTTTGCCACACTTCCGTACATGAAAGTAATATTTAGAAAATTTCTTAAAAGAAAACTTGTCAAGTTCACCCCAAAACCACTACAACTGAATTTAAGCAATTTTTTAAAAAGTCTTGGGTTTATGTAGATTCTGTGTTTTTGTCTCTTTTTCTTTCTTCCTCCATAAAACAGTTATAACAGAATCTTTGGCCTGTTACTTTATCAAGAGCTACATAATGTTTATATAATTTAGTTAAAAACCTAAGATTCTGTGTTAAAGACCAGATTCATTCAATCTAAATTTTGCAGTGTTTATTGATCATTATTAGTAACTTGGAACTAAGAAGTGAAAATAAGAAATGAACTTAACTCTATGTTATATTAAATCAAAAATTGTCATAGTGGCTTTACTTTAATTGGAACTATGTCCATGACTGTATTATTATTGAAGGAAGAACCTTGAGGACATTATTTCAGTGTTCTGGGATACCTAATTGTCTTTAAATCAGGTCTTGTAAATTGCAAATTTAAAGAACAAAAATTAGTTATCTAAAATATATTTAACCATAACAATCTATTTGTCTTCTGAGAGTTAATATTTAATTATAGGAGAAATAGCAAAGTAAATCTCTGTGTTTTGCCTAAATATATTTCACATTGAAGTATAAAATCATAATCTAACAGTAGACAAACTACTGTGATAGGTCAATTAGCATGAATCTACATAAAATATAGACAGGTACACTAAAGAAGTAATTTTGCCATTCTGATAATGACAAGGAATGAGGAATGAATAAGTGGCTAATATTTTTGCATCTCTCATAGAAATCATAGTATTTCTGTTACACACAAAACCATTCAAGGCAAAATCTAAGCAAGCTAGATACTGCAAAACTTATTTTGGAAATCTGGCTATGTCCATAGCATATTATCAATACTTTAAGATGAAAGAAAAGGCAGTCATCCAAATGTTATTGTATTTAATATAGTCCAGCCTATGCAGTGATGCTTAGAACTAACAGCATCCATACTGATTAGAAGAAAGATATGCATATTAGCTAAATGGCCAGGAAAAAATGGAGTATTGAATGCAGTCCACAGCTAATTAGACCTACACACTGGCATAGTAGAGCTAGATATTTGTCAACATAGAGTGACTACTTGCTAAGTAACACATTTAGTGCTATGCACTGAGTATGTTGAGAAATACCTTGGAGGCAAGAGAAACTGCTCAGTGGTTTAGACATGTGCCTGAAAAACCCAATGATCTATGTTCAATTCCCAAGTACCCATGTAAAACTGGATGCACAAAGTAGCACATGAATCTGGTGTTTGCTTTCAGTGGTTAGAAGCTGGCCTGCTCTCTCTCTCTCTCTCTCTCTCTCTCTCTCTCTCTCTCTCTCTCTCTCTCTCTCTCCTTGCAAATAAATACTTTTTAAAAAGAAAATATCTTAATCTACTCTAATATGAGTTGGTAAAAATGATGAATAGCAGGAAATGAAAATATAATAATGAACAAAATGTAGAAGTGTTGTAAATAAATTGTATACAATTAAAAAGCATCAGATAAAATATATTTTTTTAATTTTTTTATTTATTTGAGAGCGACAGACACAGAGAGAAAGACAGATAGAGGGAGAGAGAGAGAATGGGCGTGCCAGGGCTTCCAGCCTCTGCAAACGAACTCTAGACGCGTGCGCCCCCTTGTGCATCTGGCTAACGTGGGACCTGGGGAACCGAGCCTCGAACCGGGGTCCTTAGGCTTCACAGGCAAGCGCTTAACCGCTAAGCCATCTCTCCAGCCCCAGATAAAATATTTGAGAACCCATATCTGCCTGGACTAGAAGTAAGAAGTTGGCATTGAAAGAGAAAAGGCAGGGCTGGAGAGATAGCTTAGCAGTTAAGCACTTGCCTGTGAAGCCTAAGAACCCTGGTTCAATGCTCAATTCCCCAGGACCCACGTAGCCACATGCACAAGGGGGCACATGTGTCTGGAGTTCGTTTATAGTGGCTGGAGGCCCTGGTGCACCCATTCTCTCTGTCTCTCTGCTTCTTTCTCTCTCTGTCACTCTCAACTAAATAAATTTTAAAAATGAACCAAAAAAAAAAAAAAAAAGAAGAAAGAAAGAGAAAAGACAGGCTAGGGAAAGTAATGTAAGCACTTATAGTACTAACCTTAATTAGAGTATGAGTCTTTTGGTGTAAGCAAGTGACTTATAAGATCAACAAGCAGAATATTTCATTCAGTATCATTGATATGACATCCAGCTGGTGATGATATGCAGTAGAACATGCAGGCAAATCAGTGTGCTAGTATGAGTGAATGATGAAGGGTTAAAGAGTGTTAGAGCTCTTTTCAAAGAATAATCAAAAAACAAAGGGAAATATCGGAGGCTTTGGAAGACAGAAGAGTAAAAGAAAGTACTATAATTTGAACTTAAGAGCATAGAAATATGAGTAAACTACTTTATATAGTTTACTCTAGAATAGAAAAGCAGTTGAGGAGCAACTCTGAATCCATTTGAAATGCACTGAATTTAACATGATCCCTGAAACCCAATTCAGTCTGTCCTTTTATGAGTTGGGAATAGGTTAGGAAGAATGTACACAGGAGATGGGGATAGAAGAAGGTACTTGGGAATTTCCAGAACAGAGGTCAGAAATAAAGACAACAGCATACATTCAGAACAGCAAGGGCTTAGGACAGGTTTGAATGCCCACTAATATAAAGATTAAAAGTGATGTTCTTGGGCTGGAGAGATGCTTAGCGGTTAAGGGCTCGCCTGTGAAGCCTAAGGACCCCGGTTCGAGGCTCGGTTCCCCAGGTCCCATGTTAGCCAGATGCACAAGGGGACACATGCGTCTGGAGTTCGTTTGCAGAGGCTGGAAGCCCTGGCGCGCCCATTCTCTCTCTCTCTCCCTCTATCTAGCTTTCTCTCTGTCTCTGTCTCTCTCAAATAAATAAATAAAATATTTTTTTTAAAAAAGTGATGTTCTTAAAGAAACCATGTCAGAAAAAATATTTAGAAACAACTCACCAATGTAAGCAGAATAAAACCAACAAGAGCTGACTTATAGTTACTAGCTGTAGGGCCCAAAAGATCTCTGGTAATTGTTTTGTAGTGTTTCCAGGAGTCCCTGGATTAGATGAAAGGGAAATTTTGTCACATGGTTAAAAGGCTGTTAAGAAGATAGGAAGTATAGGCAATGGAGAAGTCTCTACAAGGTTCTGATGTAAATAGAAAGGTTAAAGAGTAGCTACAATAAACAACAAGGTCAAGGAAGATGTCTTTTACTATCTTAATTATGCACATATTTGAGTAGACTTGGAAGCAACCTTTACATTAAGAACATTAGTTGAGCACAGAAAGAACATGGCTGAATAAACCATGCTAACTACCTTTAAGAAACCTGCAGCTCAATGGATTCTTTTCCAAAGAATTTGAACAGAAACATGGATGAAAACTGAGTTGAAGGTGAGGTAAAGTGAGAGCATATTCAGCAAAATTCAGTTCATAGCATACAAAACAATATTTTTACTAAGAATGAGAGGGCAAAACTGGAAAGTGATTACATATTTTTAAGGAGAAAAGAATAACAACCAAAAGAATAGGTTGGTGACATTTGAGGGGAAAATGAAAGGGCTGATGTGATCACAGGCTTATCATGATGAAACTTCACCTACTGGATATATAATTGTCACCTTCTTGTGATTTTTCTTTTATCAACATTCAATTGTGTGACAGCAAAAAAACAGAATGAGTAAGCAGCAAGGATAATAGATGCTTGGGGAATGATGTATATGAAATAAACAGCATCTTTGAAGATTAAAAAGATCATGTAGTGACCTAAAGTTAGATTACATCCATAAATAAAGCAAGGCAAAGCACAGCAGTTCTTGTCTTTAATGAGGTGCATTAGATTGAAGTACCTAAAAGATGAGTGATGGGCAACTCTTTCTGGAGAAGCCTACCCTGGTATGTGTTCTGTGTATTGTCCTTTTCCTGTCAGTCTCTCCTCTGTTTCTTTCTCTTCCCTTTTATCCTTTGCTCTCTCCCATACCCTCCATTTCTATGCTTAAATATCTATTACAACTTTTTTTTTCATAATAAGTTCCAACTATGTTTCATACTGACTTGTCCTGACATGTCTTTGCATGGTGAAATGTAGAAACTTGGCTTCATCTGAGTATATTCTCTGAGGAAAACTTTTGGTTCTCTGGCTACTATCATCAGTGTCCTGGACTCCTGCAGCCACTGCTATATTTCTGGGCAGGTCACACAGGGCCTATTCTAGAGCATTGTGGGTTATTTTCCTTGACTTGTACTTGGTTTCTGCTACTTCAGTTTGCATGTGTTCTTGATTCCTCCATCTTTCCCTTCATTCTCTCCTGCTCTTCCTCGTCCCACTCCTCTTGTCTGTCTTCTCTGTTTCCCTCTGGACAAATACATAGTGTTTGATGAGCATCACTGATGTTAACAATTCCCTTAGAGGGCTGGGGATCTGGTTCAGTGGTTAGAAGGATCTGCTGCAGAAGCCTGACTACTGCAGGTGAAATTCCCAGAACTCATGTAAAGCTGGACACAAGTGTCCCACAGCTTACAGCAACAGGAGAAAAAAAAAAAACAGTCAGAAAAATTCTGAAGCTTGTGGACCTCCTAGACTGGTGGTCCCAGTGTGTGTGAAGGCGTGGGGGGGGGGGGAGACAAGAAAGAATCTGTCCTAAAGTAGAAGAAAAAGAATGACATCCATGGTTAAATTCAGATCTTCCCATGCACACTGTAGCACACATTCACCATATAAACACAAAACACACATGCAAACACACAATAATGTCCTTAGAACTATCAATACACTGCAACAGGTCAGGTGGAACAATGATGTCTGTTCAGGAGGACATCAACGTAAGGACTGTTCTATTCAGGCTTTAAGCCACTCTCTTGCTTGAGATGAACCAACTTTGGATACTACCCAGACAAGTGAACTTCATTAAGCAGTACATTTTGGAAACAAAACACATCAAGAAGGGCTTCTCTTGAAACTTGATCCAATACCTCTCTTGATCATGAAACCTTCCTATTTGCTGTGCTTATCCTCCTCCTTTAACTGTGTTCTGTGATATCTGTAGCATTCATATATGGGAAACCCTGCCATTGTTTTACCATCTTGTAATCGCAGCCTCACACTTATACCTGTTGAGTCTGATTCTTGCCTTTATTGCTGTCTCACTAAATGATGTTTTGAGGAAGGAGCCTCTATAATTTTCCAAGAAATTGGCAAATTCTCCTTGAGTCAGTATCAAGTCAGAGCAATTGGAGTTTAAATAAAGGACCCACCAGTGATTTCTAATCTGAGTACACATTTCAGTGTGAGTATTCCAGGTTTATATAAGGGATAGGCAAGTCCAAGATGGTACTCAGTGAAAGTATCCTGAGTTCAAATAGGGGAGATGTCAGTGTAGTATAGTACATGAAAGAAATTTACTGTGGCTATCCTGAGTCTCCTTCACTCCCTTCCTTCCTCTTTCCCTCTCTTCTTTCCATTGTATTTCTTTTCTTTTTCTCTATTCTTCTCTTTCTTTCCAAGAAATACAAGGGACTATAGTTTAGTCTTATAATAAATTATAAAGTTGAGAAATTTGGCCTATAATGACATTATAGGAAGAATTTCTATTTTAAAAGTTATCTTCCTCTCTTCTGTTTGCTAAAACAAGAAACAATAATAACTCATGACTACATGACAAGCTTCACTATTCAGAATTTTTCTTTCGCTTAAAAGAAAAACATTTTTATCTTATTTCTATTAATAGATACATAATTTAGTTTAAGAATTGCATAGTATTTGGTGAAAGTAATTAGATCAATAGTCTGACTTACAAAAACTGAAACTGGTAAATCTGCATGAAAGCCACAGGACCTTTGGGTTTAGGGTAACAACTTCTCTGCATGCCTTTAGCCCTCAGGGATGATAAGTCAGACAAATTCTCCTTGAGTCAGTATCAAGTCAGAGATGTCAGACTTTCATTCTGCTTTTAGTTTCCTTTTGAGCACAAGCCAAGAGTCAGCTCCTTATATAAAATTAGTTTTAAGTACCTGTTATAATAAAACTTAAACAAACCTAAACTATATTTAACTAAAATTTTTAGGAAAAGAAAAAAAGTATCTATAGGACTGTTACCATTAATTGCCTGTGTTTCTAACAGTTAGATATTTAAGATGTCTATATTTCTTGTGTTTCACAATGAACCTCCTGAATTTTTAACTTTTTTATTTTTGTGAAAAATGTTTAAAATACTATACAGAAAATATTGGACAAAAGGGAACCACCTAGTAGGGAAATTAAATATTTAAAAAATTATAGATATAGGAATACACTTTTACTAAGAAGAATCTTCAATATAATTAGGAAAAAATAAAATTTTATATGATAAGATTCAAAAGTAAGTCCAGATAATCATTTAGGATTCTCAAGTAACATTTAAGATGACAACTAAAAATACTCATTTTGTTCTCAATATTAGGACTTTGTCCTCTGTCTTAGTTAACAGCCCAGAAGCCCCTTTTCAGTGCGTTTATGTACTAACCCATGGGGATGGGAATGCCCCAGAAGCACTGTTATCAGCCCTAGCCTTGGGAATTTCTGATTTAGAAAATTTTTATGGCCTAATGATAAAGCGTGGATGGCATCTGGAGTTCCCATTCCAAAGCTTAGAGCATATTCCAAGACCCACAACTTAATTCTCCAACTAGACACTGTAGCATGTGCACGGCCAAGAGGTTTATGAGCTGTAGCACTGCAGTCATGTTGGTACATGAGGGGACAGAATTGGCCATTTCACATCTGCTGCAGAATTAAATCCAAAGTGTATCTTACACAGAAGCAAGAAAGGAATGGGGCACCCTGCAAGGTTGTGGGGTGACTAAAATGACTCAGTTGAAACATAAAATCCCATTGTCTCAAGCAGATCAATAAAAATAGTATTAAAGGACTTCATGATTCATGTCATTAGAGAAGGCAGATATTAACTATTGTATGTATGTGTGCATTTAGGGGGAAATTCCATCATCCTACAAGGGGTAAAGGCTGTCAGATCCAACTGCATAATAATATAGGATGAAGAACCAAGATACTGCCTTCACTTAACAGTTCTCTAGAGAAATTTGAGGATTTAAATACCTGCTGGCATTGGCCTGCCTTATACAGGCTTACATCTGTATTCTCTAGAGTAAAATCTGTCCATTCTATGTCTATATAGCCTCACAAACATCTCCAAGATGATCTCACTGCAAACCTATTGTTATGATATTCCTTTAAAATAAGGGAAAGAGCTTTTTACTTGTAAACAAAGACAAGTCCCGTTTATAAACCAATCACTAGTTATAACATTCCTCTATGATTTAAATTCCTTCATTGTATATATAATTTTTTTTTTCTTGTTAGTCACTGTTAGTATCATCAGGTATTCTCAATGACTACAACATCACACTGAGTTACTTTAAATCTGCTCTTCCAGTGGGTTTTTTTCTTAGAATTGTTCTCATAAGTTTGGTCATTTTTCTCAGCATATGACCATCAGTATGATTTATGTTATTTTTTGAAGCTCAAAGAGCCTCAGTTTTGAACTCAAATATTGAAAATAGCCATACTACAAAAGTAACTGGTTCTAGATATAAAATGACAGTAAACAAGATAGAACCTATGACATTATTAGAGTACTATATTATGTCTAGAAACTTAATATAAGTGTCCTTAAGGTGCCCAAATATCCATACCCCAAATTGAGTGTATTTTGGACTCTGTCTTGAAATTTAATGATTCACTAGCATCATGGTTCTCTGACACTGCATGAAAGGAAAAACAAAAACCTTTCCATTTGGAGTGTTAATCTTCATCATAATAACCTACATGTGTTTTAATGTGCCAAGTAATGACATCCTCTCTTCCAGATTCCCAACAAATGATGACCCTGTGATATATGACCTCACACCTTCTGGTGTCCCTCCTTAAATCAGGCATACACAGATTTTTGATCACTGGTTTGCATCCCTGCTGTATAGGGACAAACTTTCAGAAAATATCTCAGTCACCATCAACCCTTAAGATTAAGTAATGAAGGTCTGAGGTTGGGAAGTTGCAGCATGAAAGAAAGGGAACATAGGAAGGGAAACCTACACCCTGGAGTCTGATTGAAGTCTTTCACCAGATAAGAGTTGAGATTCTGATGTAACTAACAATACTCTTTGTGAATACTGTCTACACTGTCACCAGCAGGAACTCCCTGCTTCTTGCTCAACTCAGCACACCTAGGTCAGGCCCTTGACTCCATGAACCAATCAGGACTTGACTCCTCTTAAGTCTGTCCTTGAGTACATGAACCAATCAATTCATGTCTTACACACTTGATTCTGATAATAAGGCTCATCCTAATTGGATGTGTGGTCTTTATAAAAAAGCCTAACCATTTTTGTAAGCTCTCCCTTCTTCCTATAGTTTCACCTGAACACTGGTTTGTATGTCTCTTGTATGTCTTGTTTATGCCTCTCTCTCCAGGCTGGGAAGGGAGAATATTTCCTTCTGCATATATATTTTTCTCTTTGCCTTCTACAAGCGTCTTGGTTTGGGCTGTTTCATCATTTTGTTACATGTATGATCTTCTTTGATCTCTGAGTCCTTCACTATTTCTTAATCCTTTCTGTTCTTTAATGTGAAGGAAATCTCTTGGTTCTTATGCCTTGCATCCCATGTGTTGGGTGTGTGCATGCCTCCTCCAGAGCCCTTTTACCCAAGGAGGTTCCTCTGTGAAGGAGATTTTCTCCCTACCCCTCTCTCTTTCCACAGGCAAGGAGGAGAATTCTCCTCTGGCTTGAGTCTTCATTTCCCCTACAGTAAACTTCGTAATTTGTAATTACATTGTTGGAGTTCATTTTATCATTTCTTTGGTAAAGTCAAATAAGAATCCAAACTTTGAGGTGCACAGGCATCTCTGAACCCTAAATCCTACATTAAAGGAGCACAGACAACTGATCAAAGCACAGTTGCATCAATTCTTGTTTGGTGAACCAGTGAGTTTATGGGGGTTAGTTATACAACAGGGCTAATGGTTGCTTATAGGAGCAATGAATAAGACAGAGTGCATTGCCAAAACTCTCACCCCAGCACAGGTGATAAGTTACATATACTACATCTCTGGAGCACAACGCACAACTTGCAGGAAGCTCTACAGAACAGGTCAGACAGTGTCTTTCCTGAGTACGTCTTTACCCTTTACATACTTTAGTGTGGGGTCTTTTAAGTTTTAGCTTTTCTAGATGGAAAGTCCTCAGTTCCCTGAAGCTCTCTCTTGAATGTTTCAATTCAGAGACACTTGTCACATCACTTGGCAGGGTCTTCTCCTCAACAATTGTTCACTGCTTCAATAACCTTGGGGAGTGGGCCTGTGTCCTTTTAAGTTACAACATTCCCAGACTTCTTGACTTCTTCAGTCTGTCTTCCCTTCAGGAAGGAATGTTTCAATTTAGAAGAATTTACTACACAACAAGTGTGCACTGTCCTTTCACTAAGACAGTGTCTCCATTCCTCCCTCCCTACCTCTTCCCCCTCCTTTGTTCCTTCCTTCCCTCCATCGCTGTCTGTTTTATTATTATTAAATTTTATTAATAAGCTCCAACTTTGCTTCATAAAAGATACAAATTATGTAGAAGAATTAATAGTGATTGCTGCATATCACAAATATGAGAGATATAATTATGGCATACATTGCAATGGCTTATTTTTGGCATGAATATTATCTATTATTTAATAGAAAACTCCAGAAGTAACAGAAAATAGCTTCGAGGTCTGCTTAAGTAGTCCTACTTATTCTTGTTGTACTCTCAATTTTTTTCTACTTTGTTTATTTTTATTTATTTATTTGAGAGCAACAGACAGAAAGAGAGAAAGGTGGGGAAAGACAGAAAGGGGGGATGGGCATGGACATGCCAGGGCCTCCAGCCACTGAAAATAAACTCCAGATGCATGTGCCACCTTGTGCATCTGGCTTATGTGGGTGCAGGGGAATTGATCTCAAATTGGAGTCCTTAGGCTTCACAGGCAAGCACTTATCCACTAAGGCATCTCTCCATCCCTGCACTGTCAATATTTATGGAGTAACTGAATCTAGACTCTAAAAATTGAAGCTAGTGTCAAAAGTCAAAAGTGGTCCTAGCTACCTGATATTAGCTTTTGCTCTAGGACTTTCTGGAGGAAGACCATCACCAACATCCTCAATGCTAAGAAAGGAGTTGGGCAAATACTCCTAACAACACTGTGACAATATTGAAGGACAAAATGTGTGTATAAACCCATTGATTCCCTTTATTCTCAAGCTACAAACAAAGTTGTTCTCTATATGAAGAAAAATGAAGAATAGGGAAGGAAAACAAATGATACAGCTTTCATAGACATATTAGTGGCATAGAACAAAAACACATAAGTTCAAGTTAAAATAGATACTTGGAGGCTGGAGAGATGGCTTAGCAGTTAAGGTGCTTGCCTGAGAAACCTAAGGACCCATGTTCAACTCTCCAGGTCCCACATAAGCCAGATGAATAGGTGATGCAAGTGTGCAAGGTTGCACATTTGTACAAGGTAGAGCACATGTCTGGAGTTTGATTACAGTGGCTGAAGCCCTGGCACACCAATTCTCTCCCTCTCTCTCTCACAAAACAAGACCAGTCCTTGTTTTGTCTCAAAAAAAAAAAAAAAAATGTTTATTCATGGCCCAAGAAAGAAGAGAGCTGAACATCACAGGGACTAAGCCAAACAATTTGAAAATTCACTAGTGTGAATCTGTTATTTTTTTTTTCTCTTTCTCCAAATTATCTTCCATTTTTGGTTCTTCATGCATGTCTCCTTCAATGATTTCAGGTTCTCTTTAGACAGTATGTTTTCCTAATTTCCTTGTATATGGCCAATCATAAGAAAAGAATCAGCTACAGTTAAATAATTCACATTCTATCTATTGAGGAGAATTTTGGCAATTCACTTACAGGGATATAGAAAGAATATTCATTCAAGAAAGATTCTGAGTTATGAATATTTACCATCTCTTGCAATAAAGCATTTAATAAAGAAGCTGGGCTCGGTGGCACGTGGTATGATACCAGTGATTGAGTGATTTAGGCAGGATTGACATGACTTCAAGGCCAATCTGGGATAAATGTTGAGTTCAAAGGAAACCTCATCTAGATAGATACCCCATCTTAACAAACCAAGAAAAATTGTAAAAGAATTCCAGAAACAATGTGGAATGCACACTATGTCTAAATAGATTATTTAATGCCAGTGTTTGAAGCAAAAACATGCTTTAGCAGACAGTCCACAGAGCATCAATTCAAATGCTTTTATAATAAATTATGTGTTAATATAAATCTAGCACAACCAGCTTAAATTACAGGACTTTGCTCTCCTTCATGTATAAGCTAAGCATATCTCCTTTACTGAGAGAATGAACAATGTCTTGAGGAAACTACTTTGGCATTCTCCACTGAAGTATTGTTATTACATATTTTAGGAAAACCAAAATCAATTTTTCTGAGTTTAACTGAAGCAAGTTTAAATAATAGTAAATATTGGTTATCAATCTACAGGAGTAACATTTAGAGCTCAGCAACACACACACACACACACACACACACACACACACACACACACACACACGCATGCACGCGCGACTTTATTAGCTACAAATGGACAATCTATGCCTGTCTTTCTAAGTTGCTGCCTAAATTAGACTCATCAGTCCTACTCAAAGAAGGTATGACTTATTCCATAAACTTTTTTGTATTTAAGAAGAAACTTCCACCCCCCCCCCTTTCTTCACTCTGACCTAAGCATGAAGGTTGTTTTAAATTGGATACTCACACTTGAGTCAGATCTTTATTGGAACACAGCAAGACAGAAAATTTGTCCTGTGTGAATCATACCTTCAGCAACTGTAACCTGTAAAGATGGTGAAAAATGATTGAGTGCATCCCACTAAAACAACAGGTCAAATCCCCTTTAAACTGATTTTAGAGGCATGAAATTTTATCTCTTAAATGATTTGATATATTTAGAATATTTCTCCAAACAAGGAGCCACTCAGCAACAGCAAGATATCTATTTATCACATAAGCACTTGAGATGTAACTGACTTATCATAAGTTGATAACCTTAAGCTATATATACCTGTATACACACAGAGACACACACACACACACACACACACACACACACACACACACACACACACACCTGTATGTTTTAGACTGATGTATTCTCCATGTCACAGGGTAAAGCTCTTACTTCTAATAAGACTACATTTAGAAAAGTGTTTTTTATAAGAAGAGTAAGCATAAGTGAGTTAATAAAGTCCAGTGGAATCCTAACACTATAAACTTGATGAACTTACAAAAGGAAAAAGAGGGAGAAAAGACTTTTTTACATAATCACTGCAGGAGCAATCATGTGAGCGAACAGCGAGTGTCTGTAAGTCCTCATCAGAGTCCAGCCATGCAGGCACCTGGGAGTCCAACAAACAGCCCAAAGAACAATAAGAACATTAATTTTAATTACTTAAGCCACCTACTCTATGTTATTTTGCTATGGAAATTTGAAATGACCATAATAAAATAAAAAAATAAATAAAATTAAAAAGTTTAGTTGCTCCAAAATCACAGAGTGTAATGTTTCTCACTCAAGCAGAAACCTTTTGGCATAAAGGAAATTGTAAACTTTCAAATTTTATGATAGCTTTGAAACAATTAAACACTTATTTATCTCAAATGTGCTACATTTAGTTATTTCCCTGAGAATGGAAATATTTTTGTTGTTATAGAATGTTAAATGTTAAAATATAGCTCCAAACATAATTACATCTTGAACTGACATTTTATGGAATTATCTTTGATTTATGAAAAACCTCAATAGCTCTTGAGATAACAAAATTAATCGTAAATTGATTTTATTATGGAATGATTAAGCATGAGGATGAAGTCATCATTAAATTATTAATTTATATATTACAAGGATGCAATTTATGTTTGTGCTTTTTAATTTACCAGTTCTAAATACCAGTTAAGCCTGCTGCTAATTTGGATCTCTGGTTTAGCACTTCAGTTGCCTCATTTTACGCAATGCCACCTAATTCAGAGGAGAATTTCAAAATATGAATAGAGAAGGCAATTTTAGAAATTTAATTAGAAATCTCTCCCACACTACTGATTAAGTTTGGTTTTGGATCATTGAATCTCAAAAAACTTTTCTCTAAAAATTCCATGAGTTAAAATGATTATGGAATATATACCTGTATGTTTTAGACTTAACAAAAACAGATTAGGTTAATTTGTGCTAAATTTTAATTAAAATATAGCTATGGAGGTATCTTAGCTATATGGTAGCTTTGAAAGGGAGGATTCCTTCTCAAGACTGTATAATATTTGACAGACAGGTTATACAAGCAAACATGAAGACCTGAATTTTCTCTCTAGCATCCACATAAAAGCCAGATAGGGAGACATGTACCTGTAATCAACTGCTGAGAGACAGGTTTCTAAGGGCTCACTTGATAGCTAGTATACCAGAATTTGAGTGCTTTAAGTTCAGTGCTAGACCTTGTCTCAGAAAAAAAAGAGAGAGTAAGCCAGGCGTGGTGGCACACGCCTTTAATCCCAGCACTCGGGAGGCAGAGGTAGGAGGATCGCCATGAGTTCAAGGCCACCCTGAGACTACAGAGTTAATTCCAGGTCAGCCTGGACCAGAGTGAGACCCTACCTTGAAAAACCAAAAAAAAAAAATAAAAAAAAATAAAGAGAGAGAGAGAGAGAGAGGAGATTCACTGAGGGAGACACCCTACTTTGACTTCTGGCCTCTACATGTACTTACACACGTGGACATGTGTGCAAGCATACAAACACAAACACACATAGAGAATGAAGAAAACCTTAAAAAAATAAGTGGGAAATGCTGAGTATGGCGGCAATGGTGGTGCACGCCTTTAATCCCCGCATTTGGAATTAAATGTAGAGGAGATGTAGGAGGATCACTGTGATCTTGAAGACAGCTTGAGACTACGTACTGAATTCCAGGCCAGCCTGGGTAGAGGAAAACCCTATCTGGGGTAACCAAAAAAAAAAAAAAAAAAAAAAAAAGTGGGAATGGAGGACTAACTACATTTGAAATTTAAAAATGTGTATGGTCTAACCAAAGGTAGTGTCTTATGCCTGTTTTCCTGGTGCTGGGGAAGTAAAGACAGGAGGATCACAAGTTCAAAGTCAGCCTAATTTAATTAGGGAGTTGAAGCTAGTCTATACAGTAAGAACACATCTCAAAGAGGCGCTGGTAAAATCTGCATAGTTTAAAAATAGATCAGTAGAAAAATAGATCAGTAGATTCCTGCAGACCAAATGGAAGCAATGCTGGAAGTCTAAAGAAAAGATCTGACTACACAGATCAGAGAACTGAAGAAGGTGTGAAGTTGGGGGTACATACAGTGAAATAGCAACAAAATTTGAAAGTGGATTGAATGTGTGGGAAATCATAAATGTGCATTCTACTTTTGTAGGAGATTATAATACCAGTGCTAAAATAGATGAGAAAGCACTAGGTTACACTGTGGATCCTCCTCTACCTGTGTTGTATTGTGTTGAGACCAGATCTCATATAGCTTAGGTTGGCCGTAAATCCATTAAGTAGGCAAGTCTGGCTCTAAGCTCCTGATCCTTCTGCCTTGTTTCTGGAGTATAAGGTTGACATGCATACACCACCATGGCTGGCTTCTCTAGCTTTCGTACCAATGACCTAAGGCTCCTGTAGTTAAAGGCTTATCATTCACAGGAAACTGGCATTTCTCCAGGGCAATACTCCCCTTGAATTCTGAGGAGTTCAAGTTTCTATACAACCCAAAAAGGTAGTTCATAAATGTTAAATAATGTCCATGTGACCCGACCTCCTTAAATATTCACACATCCAAATGTGACATGAAATCCCCATGTATTTTCAAGAAAAATCACCGTTTTTGGCCTATCATGTGGAGTTCTAATGTGAAGTATGACATAAAAATCAAGTAATTTTCTTAGTAATTGATCTACTTAAGCTTATAATTTAAATTTTCTTCTCTTTTCAATAGAATAATTGCCCAGATCACTGAAAGAAGCATCATAATTATCTAAAGCACCAGATTTCTCTATTTTTCTTAGAAGATTAAATCAATTCACTCAAATTTTTTGCATAATCTGTATACCAGACTGTGTCCATGAATTCACAAAACATGAATTATCCCATCTATTTTGGAGATGTTCACTTCGAGTCTATCTCGAAAGACAAATCACCCTTCAAGATCAAAGACAAAAATAAAACTGTCAAATGCCAATTTTTTTAACCTAGCCCCATTGTCCTATTTCTTGGGTTTTGATTTCTTCAAGAAAAAAAATTTAAATTTGAATAAAATGTCTAAATCCTTATTGCCTGATCTTCAAGTATCATTATATATATATATTTTTTTCATATATATCATTATATATGATAATCATTACATATGTACAATCATTATATATATGTTATATATAATGACATATATATTATATATTATTATATATTTAGATATAATATATATATATGTATATTTAGTGTACATTTTATGTTTCATATTGTTCCTTTGAAAATAGCAAGGTTTAGACAATTCAGTTTGTCATGATATTCTTTTTTGTGTGTCTTTTTTTTAAGATCACCAAGCTTGCTGTCTATCACTCCAAATAGGATAGTTTCATTACTGTATACATAGTCTGTGTGTTGGAAAAATTAAACAAACTCTATTCAACTCCAGCTTAGAGACCTTCAGGGAAATGCCATTTTATATTAAAAATTCAAATTTTCTGTTTGCATATTTTCCTTTAGTTTGTTGAGTAGCACTCGACTTGCTGCATTTATGTTATTGATATGCAATCTTTGCTAGGTAATACAATTAGCACTAATAGCTCTATGTTACAAAAATATTGGCTAATCATACAAATGGGATACAGAGGCCTGATAGAATCCATGTATCATTCCAACATCCATAAATAACCACCATTGACCCCTATTTTTACCAGTTTGAATGACTGTGCCACACAGATAATTGAGATATGATTATAAATATACTAATTATTCTATAGAGACCAAAAAAAGATTCTACAACCATATTTATAAATTTACAAACAACCAATGTCCTAACACTTGAGAGTTGGGATTTGAGAAATGATTGTCATTCATTGAAAAACAAAACAAAACAAAACAAATTGAAGATGAGTGCGGTGGTACACACTTTTAGTCCCAGTACTTGGGAATCTGAGGTAGGAGGATCTCTGTGAGTTAGAGGCCAGCCTGGGACTATAGAGTTAGTTTCAGGTCAGCCTGAGCTACAAGAAAACCCTGCCTGGCAAATAGCAAACAAAAAAGCAAGACATACACCTTTAATCCTAGCACTTGGTAGGCAGAGGTAGGAGTATTGCCATGAGTTTGAGGCTAACCTGAAACTACATAGCAAATTTGAGGTCAGCCTGGGCTAGAGGGAGATCCTACCTCAGAAAAAAGTGAAAAAACAAAAATAAAAATAAAATGAACCAGTAACCAGAATAGTTAAACAGCTAGCCCAATTGAAACAGCCTGTTTTTTTAACAATCACATGATACCTTCTATCTCCTGCCATTTCTCTATAACCATGAGGAATAACTGCATTTCTGTGCTTTCTTCATCAAACAATAGGATCATTTGAGTGAATTATCTATGATATATAACTCTGGATCCCACAATTATTAATAAATCAGACATTTCAGGAGAATTTATTTTCTTCTATAGGTTACAAATCATTACTGAGAATTGGAAACTTTACAAATGGCTATGGAGACCAACTGTTCCTTGTTTTATAACTTTGATAATATTCCATGCCTTCCTTCTTTATATCCTCTATTTCATTTTATTCATGTTCAGGAAAAATGCTAGCTACCAAGGTAGAGAGAAAGGCAATTATGAAGCGAGGGTGGGTCATTAGACACCACCTGAACTAGTGATTGATTATAGGTAAACTGTTACCATATCAGTATGAAATGTGAGTGGCGGTATTGTACATTTTCCTTTTCATATACTACAGAATATTGAACTGAGTCACCCTAAAAGGTTTATTGACAGTCCCAACCCTGTTTCTATACATGAGACTTTGCTTGGAGATTAGATCCTGCTGATATAATCAAGGAAGGGAGAGATTACATTAGATGAAGGTGAGCTCTAGATCTGATGACTGATGGCCTTTGAGACAGAGAAAGGGAGAGAGAGAGAGAGGGAGAGAGAGAGAGAGAGAGAGAAAGACAGAACAAGAGCTGCAGGAGTGTAAATAAATACAAAGGGAAGAAAGTCATGTGGAGACAGAGAGAAAAATTGAAGAAGGAGCCTCAAGGTTTGCTGTAAACCATGAAAAGCTAAAAAAGCTTTCAAAGTAGGGCCCTGCGGCATATTGAATTCAAATTTGGCCTCCAGAGAACTCAGGAGAGTAAGTTTCTGATCTGGTAATACATTTAGCTTCTAGAAACTTGTTAAAGAGGGAAATAATAGGATGAGTATATGCTAAATGGCTTAATTTTGCAGAGATTGAACAGATTGGAATGGTTGGTAAATTTTAGAAACAGCAGATAAATTGAGCTATCTACATTTTGTTATTGTTTCAGCCAAGAGAGAAAAAAAAACTAAATCATATTAAAACATTTTTAAACTTTCCTGCTTTTATTTACCAATATGATATAAATAAAAAGATAAATGTCTGCAACAAAATCTATTTTATAATGCAATAAATACAAAGTTCTTTGAGAAAACAGATTTTTTTAAACTATACACATAGATTCAGAGCTTATTGATATAGAATGCAGTACTCTATGATAGTAAGAAAACATCTATGTCCCTTACTATAATGTGTAAGATTGGTATGTTGTCATATGCTGTTTAAGCTTACAGAGAGCTGGCTCTGGGGATGGGGTAATTTCCTCCATCTCAGATTCAAGCGGGCTTATGTTAAAGTGAGATACAAGACCCCTTGCTGTGGAGCAGGCTAGGCCCTTGGTCCTGTGACAAGGAGGAAGGAGGGCAGTAAACAGTTTAAGAATGAAAACTCCATGCCCTTGGGGATAGCTGAGAGGAAATCATTTTCCAGGGCTATCTGGTGCCTCCTTAAAACTTTAATCAAACACTGTATATCCCATGACATAAAAACAATTACAGGGGGGATGACTGACTTGAAGTCTTACACTAGGAGAATATGTTCTGCCCTGACCCTGAGTCAGTCAAGGATGCCAACTGACTAGTTTGATAGGGATTCCTCAGTCATTTTTGCTGAATATTATGGCTGATCAGATGTTCTGTGGTTTATCTGCTGGTTGCTATCCTCTATCGGGACTCCAGTAATTTCTGTTTAATGCTGTGGATGTTTGATTGGATGTTATTATTTATCTGCTGCCTGTCACCCCTCCTCCTGCCCTCTGTGGGGTTTCTCCATTCATTCTGCTGGTTATGGAAAGTTCCTTGCTTCATATTCTGATACTTGTCTGTTGATAGCCATTTATTTTACCTTTGCTTGCTGTATACTGAATAAACTCACTCATTTGAAACCAAAATTCTGACTGTCACAGCTCATTTGTTTTCCCCCAGACAGAATGCTTACATACAGTATATTGTCTTTGGGGATTTATCAGAGATACTTATGCAATTCTGGACAGTGAATAACAAAAATAGGAAAGTATATTATCTCCCTAATGCTAACTGAAATCACAGTTACTAAAAAAAAGAAACATCTAGCATGAGAAAGATATGTAGACAATGGTGGCAATTACGAACATGAAGAAGTAGGTACACTGTCACATAGGAGACTGTCTGTAAGAAAGGAGCCACAGGGGCAACATGAACAAATGTGGACGACTATTGTGCAGAAGAAAAGAGGGATTCCTTGTAGCTTTACTGTTTGTTTTTTTTTTTTTTTTTTTTTTTTTTTTTTTTTGTCACACACAGTCACATTTTCAATTCTGCAGCCCAGGCTGACCTGGAACTTCCTATGCATCTTGGGTTGGGATTATAGCAATGAACCACACCATACATCTGGGATTTCTTAAATTACATTATACCTCTGGGCTCTCAACCTGAAACTTTTCTTCAGAAGATGAGAAGGACAAAATGAAAAGTAATATATCATTTGAAAAAATGAGGAAAAAACTAAATTCAGATTCGTAAGTTTTAGTTTGTTGGTAGGCAGTGTGTGTGCACAGGCCAGTAGCAGCAGGCTTTGCCAGTTATTATTATTTTTAAAATTTTTACTTTGTAAACAACTAGTAAGCTCATACTATGAACAGATTTATGGACCGGCTAGAACATCTTACAAGTGAATCTGGAATTGTCAGCTACTGTGATTTTACATGCTTGCATGCACTTGCATGCAATGGTGCCTGCCATGGAACCAGCTTCTGTGCTTTCTATGTACCTCCAGCTGCACTCCATCTGATGGTGAGGAGGATAATAAAGAAGACTCTTGTCATCACTTTAAGCTGGGCATTTTCTATACTTACTGTAAATCAAACATAAGTTAAATTTCTTTTGCACTTTAATAACAGCAGACCAGGAGCTGTGAAGATGGCCAAGTCAAGAAAATGCTTGACATGGCAACATGAAGACTTTAGTTTGGGTGTCCAGCACCCACATAAAACTTGGGTATGGATGTATATGCCTGTAACCTTAGCACTGGGGAGGCAGAAGGGTCTGTGTAATATGCTGGCCAGCTAGTCTAGTCAAATCAGTGTTGCCCAAGCTGGCCTGGAAGTCCATATGTTCAGTAAGAAGTTGTCTTAAAAAATAAAGTGGGGAGCCATTAAGAATGATATCAGCATTGACCTCTGGCCTTTAGAGGCACACACCTAAACACATGCATTCACACCAGACAATGGGCACACATAACCTCCCAAGCTCCCCAAACAACAATCAAATTGGAAAAAAGAACACACTTCAGAATAAATATTGGCATGTCCATGTTATGCCTGGAGAAAGTGAGTTTCAATTCACTTAAATTGCCCTGAGATCTGCTAGTCACAAGTTCAGGGCTTAGAAATCAAGGGCAGGTATGCTTGACACTATAGTTTATGTTGTTAACCACTAACTTCAATACTCTCCATTTCTCACTCCATGTATATCCTTTCCATGGTGGCCCAGATACATGCCTTTGTGGTTGCCACAGGCTAGTCTTGAGCAATAGTGGAAATGGGGGTAGGCCTCACTTATTTCACTGTTCCCAGGAGCCCTGTTGCATTCTGATAGGAACCATAGTCCTGGACCAGAATAATCCTTCCTCATATTGTGAGACAGGTGAGGGAGTGCAAATAAGATCACATCTCTGATGAAGTGCTGGAACAGAGCTGAAAGGTGATTCTTGCGAAGACCCTAGGTTCATGGCACAAGACACATGGTATGAGAGAAAAGCTTTCAAACTTAACAGGAAGGGAAAATTCACCAGCTCACAAAAGCATGAAAATCACAATTAAATTAAGAAGTCATTGATAAGAGGCCAAGTGCTTTACCTACCCATTTAATAGAAAATGAGTTTTTGGCATGTATGGTGTAGGAAAGAGTGAGAGAACTATATATCCAGATATGATTATTGATGCCTTATGTGTGATGGAAGATGGTAGGGTCATCTAGGTGTTTGAAGCTTTAATTGCAACTTCTGTTCCTATAGTCAGTCCAAAGGACAAAGATGTGCTAGAGAGAAAGAAGAGAAGAAAGTTGATTAATAGTAAATATTTTAGTAATTTTAATTTTACTATCCAAGTGTTTGTGTATACTTTTCAAAACAGACAAACATAGAAAAGGAAAAAGGAAAATAATTTTAAATCACCCATAACAATATGGATGATTTAAAATTATAATAATATTTTATATTTATCAAAGTGCAAATATATATCTATGTCATCACTATCATGAATGTAAAATCATATTCCATAAACATCTAAGTAGAAATGTCTGTACTTACTGTTACAAAAGTAGATATATATCAAATATAGTTTTTATTGACTTCCTTCCACCATTTATCAACATATTTTCCACATGAAGTGCAATATTTGCATAATAACTTTAATTATGGAAATTATTATAATAACATTGTTAAAACTTTTTGGAATAAATCTCAATTATTTTATTTTTTCTGATGTAAATAATATTTTAATGAAATAATTATCATTTTCCCAATTAACTATCTTGAATAGACTTGTAGAATATATTCTAGTTCAAAGAGCATTTGCTTCTTAATATATGTTGCTCTCTGGAAACATTGTACTAGTTTACTCCCACAAGAAATATCTGAAAAAGTCCATTTTCCAACACCCTCGCCCACACTGGACCTAGTTAATGGCATATTTTAAAGCTGTTTTATGTCATGACATGTATGTGTAGGATGGAAACTCTGCTATTGTGTTAATATTGATATTATTCCCTACTTAAATGAAGCCATGAGGGAATTTATCTGTTACTTAATGAGGAATATATTTACTCTAAAATATTAGTTAATAATATGTTAAGTTAATGTTAAAAGTATAGTTATAGTTGATAACTATAACTGTTTGGTTCTCTGTAAATATTCTTAAGTTAGTTTCCAACAACATCAGAAACTTCAGTTTTAATGACTTGAATGACATTTATTAACTATTCTATGATTAGTATAAAATAAGCCAGAATCATTTTATAGCCAAAAATATAATTATCTACAGAAGAGTTCCTTTTTATGAGTCACCAAATACCTCCTACCTATGACAAATTTCATGAGCTATTAGAAGGGATTTTCCATCCTCTGCAGAACATATATATTATCTCTTTCTCAAAGAGCAAACAGGGATTCTATTTATTCAAGGTAGTTTCTTCATGATATCATCATATGAAAATTATTTCATTTTTGCTCATGTGGACTTATTCTTACTCCTGAAAGGAAGCCATGTATTTTACCTTAAGGATTAGAAAGTAGGAAAACACCCACCCTTTGCAATGAGCTAGGTGTAGTAGGAAAAAAAGCCCACCCTATGTAATGTGCTAGGTATTTCAAGAAGCCAACCTTACACAATGTGCTAGGTGTAGTTTGTTTATCAGACACTAAAGGCCAGTAAAAGTGAAAATGCTCTATAGAGTGCACAAGGGGAAATTAATTTTCACTAACTTGTGGTACATGATCAGAGACAATGCAAATCCCTCCTCTGTTTCCATGTACAAGGGAAAGTATCAATGTTTTCTTTGCCTAATTTAGCACTGAGTCATTGCCATGAGAGTATCAGCATTTTACAGCAAGATTATTCCATTTAAATGTCATAAAAAGAACTACAAGTTTGTTTCCATTTTAATTGTTCATTTTCTTTATTTTTTATTTTTTTTTAATTTTTTATTAATTAGTTTTGTATTCAGCAAATACAGTCAGTTTGGTTCCATTATTAAGCTCATCCATGACTTACCCCCTCCCATTGGCCCCTCCTTCTTGAGGTATATAGGTCATGCGTTGTGGAGTTAGCCCAAAGGTATGGGTAGGATAAATGTCTATGCATATCATGACCCAACATATGGCTCTGACATTCTTTCAGCCATCTATTCCACAAAATTTCCCTGAGCCACGTTGGGTTCATTTTTGGTTTGCTTCAGTAATGAGGTGTTGAGGGTCTCTGGGTCTCCGGCTCTCTGATTTGGTAGGAGTTGATTTTTCTCTGTGTTGATTTCCTTCCCCCTTGTGCTGGTATCCAGTTCACCAAAAAACAGCACCCTTTCTTGTTTGGCCAATTTTTCTTAGTTTCAGCCAGGGCACTTTTGAGGTATGATGGGGTGGCTCTCTCCTTAAGATCTACATCTATCTGCAGAAGAGAAGCAGATTCTCCAATGGAGAGTAAGATAGCACCAGGACAAATGAGATAACACTTGCTATTTTTATAGATAATTTAATAGGTGTAGGCCTTCTTGTAGCCCACAGTTGATGATAGCTTGATAATGGAGAATGGGCTTATGTTTGGATATGATTCTGACTTTTTTCCAAGCTTCATCTATGGGTCTCTGACCACTGAGGGGATCAGTTAGGCGAATCAAGAGCAGTTGGTTCCCCACCATGGCTGTGTTCCACTATTGCACTTGTGTGGGCATAACCACAGGTTATTTGTGGCTAAGTAGGTTAGACAATGAGTTGCTTGGACAGATATTGGTCATTTCCCCCAGTCACCCATGTAGCACCTTCTGGCACTAGATATGCTGACTGTCTGGGGACTGACTCTCTTCCAGCTTCCAGCCATGCCATTCCATTTTACATGTGGAGCACATAAGGTGTCTTCAGCAGTAGGGTCTTACCACTCACCTTTGGTGGGTCATCAAGTACTCTGACAGAAATCGGTCTTTCTTTTAGGAAACCTTGTAGGTCTCTCTGATCAAAAGCTCATTGTGGATGATAGCCACACGCTGGTACTGGGAGTTATAGGTCAGTGCCCACTAAGAAAAAGAGGAAAAAGAAAACTAATATACAAGAGTTAGAGAGGAGAGGGAGAGAGAGAGAGAAAGAGAGAGAGAGAGAGAGAGAGAGAGAGAGAGAGAGAGGCTGTAGAAGATTAAGGTTAGTCTTCATCATACCCTCTCCAGTGTCTTGTGATTCAGGTGTTCCCTCTAAGGACCTGGTGAAGGTTCAGCCATTTGGTCTGCCTTTTAGGAAGTAGAATTTTATGGTAGCATTGCTGTTTGTGTCTAGATTTCTGTTTCCTATCCCTCCTTTGCCCTCCCCTCCCTCCCCACCCATCCTATTGTCTAGTCCATGAGATGCTTACAGGTTATGTAAGGCATCTTGGGTAGGTTCAGGTTAGGTGCTAAAGATAAGAGAAACTATATGACACTTTTTTTTTTTTTTCAGTGATTGGGTCAGTTCACTGAGAATGACCTATTCCAGGTTAAACCATTTTTCCTCAAATTTCACTGGGTCATTTTTTCTTAGTGCTGTGTAGAATTCCATTGTGTAGATATACCACATCTTAGTTATCCATTCTTTTAGTGATGGGTACCTGGGTTGATTCTAGCTCTTAGCTATTACAAATTGAGCTGCTACAAACATGGTTGAGCAAATCTCTCTGGCCTGTGGTTTGAAGGTTGTAGGGCAGATGCCCAGTAAGGGAATAACTGGGTCTGTTGGTATCTCTATAGTCAGCTCTTTCAGGAGTCTACAGATTGCTTTCCAAATTGGTTGTACCATCTTACATTCCCACCAACAGTGGATGAGTGTTCCTACTTCTCCACATCCTCACCAGCATTTATTTTCATTTGATTTTTTTAACATTGTTTTTAAATTTTTTATTTATTTATTTGAGAGCGACAGACACAGAGAGAAAGACAGAGGGAGAGAGAGAGAATGGGCACACCAGGGCTTCCAGCCTCTGCAAACGAACTCCAGATGTGTACGCCCCCTTGTGCATCCGGCTAACATGGGACCTGGGGAACTGAGCCTCGAACCAGGGTCCTTAGGCTTCACAGGCAAGCACTTAACCGCTAAGCCATCTCTCCTGCCCTCATTTGATTTTTTGATGTTTGCTATTCTTATTGGGGTAAGGTAGAATCTCATAGTTGTTTTAATTTGCATTTCCCTGATGATTAAGGATGATGAATATTTTCTTAAGTGTGTGTTTTCCATTTGTATTTCTTCCTCTGTGAACTGCCTGCTCAGCTCTTTGCCCCATTTTGTGAGTGGGTTGTTTAACTTCTTACTGTGATCCCATTGGTTGAGTGACTGTTTAAAATCATGAGCTACTGGGGTTTTGTTCAGGAAGTATTTTTCCATTCCTATAGCATGTAAAGTACTTCCTTAATTTTCTTCCTGTAGTATTCGAGTTTCTTGTCTTATATTGAGGTCTTTGATCTATTTGAACTTGAGTGTAGTGCATAACAAAATGTGTGCATCAAATTTTAGTTTTCTGCATATGGTTATCCATTTTGTCCAGCACCATTTGTTGAAGATACTGTCTTTTTTCCAGCCTGTATTGTTAGGGTCTCTATCAAATACCAGGTATCTATAGATGCTTGACCCAAATTCAGGGTCATCAAGTGTATTCCATTGGTCTATACTCCTGTTTATATGTCAGCACCATGCTGTTTCTATTACTATGGTTTGTAATATAGCTTAAGATCAGGTATGGTGATGCCTCAAGAGGTATTTCTTTTGCTGAGGATATGCAAGGCCTTCTGCCTTTCTATATAAAATTTGAGATCATTTTTTCTATCTCTGTGAAGAACAGTGTAGGAATTTTATTTGGAATTGCATTAAATCTGTATATTGCCTTTGGTAGGATTGCCATCTACACAATGTTAATTCTGCCTATCCAGGAGCATGGGAGGTCTTTCTATTTTCTCAAGTCCTCCTCAATTTCTTTTTTGAGTGTTTTTATTTTTTCATTGTAGAGATCTTTCACTTCCTTGGTTAACGTTATTCCAAGGTATTTTATTTTTTTGTTTGTTGCTATTGAAAATGGGACTATGTCACTTACTTCTTTTTCTGTATCTTTATCATTTGCATATATAAAGGCTACTGATTTTTGTGTATTGGTTTTGTATCCTGCTACTTTGCTACAGGAGTTGATCAGTAGTTTTGGGATGGTCATGGTGGAGAACAAACTGCTCTTGATTTGGCTAACTGATTCCCTCAGTGGTATGGGACCCATAGCTGGAGCTGGGAAACAAGTCAAAACCATATCCAAACATAAGCTCACTCTCTAGTATCAAGCTACCACCAATCATGGGCTACAAGTTGGTCTACACCTATTAAATTCTCTATGAATATTGTAAGGGTTATCTCATTTGTCTTGGTGTCCCTTATTTATTTATTTGTACCTTTCTCATTTGCATATAGAAAGGCAACTGATTTTTGTGCATTGATTTTGTATACTGCCATTTTGCGATAGGAGTTAATCACCTTCAGAAGTTTAGGGATGGAGTCTCTCGGGTCTCTTACACATACAATCATGTCATCAGTGAATAGAGCTAGCTTAACTTCTTCCTTTCCAAATTGTCTCCCTTTTATTTCCTTCTCCTGCTTTATTGCTTGAGCTAGGACTTCCAGTACTATATTGAAAAGCAGAGGTGAGAGTGGACAACCCTGTCTTGTTTCTGATCTTAATGGGACTCCCTCCAGTCTCTTCCCATTAAGTATTGTTTGGGCCTTTGGAGCTTTGTCTATTTCCTTTATTATGTTAAGATATGAACCAACCATGCCAATTCTCTTCAATGTTTTGATCATGAAGTGATGTATCATGTCAAAGGCCTTTACTGCATCTATTGAAATGATCATGTGGTTTTTGTGTTTAACCTTGTTTATGTGGTGTATTGCATTGACTGATTTCCATATGTTGAACCACTCCTGTGTTACTGGGATGAATTCCACCTGGTCAAGGTGGATAATGCTTTTAATGTGTTGTTGGATGTGGTTTGTTAGGATTTTGTTCAGGATCTTTGCATCTAAGGTTATTAGGGAAATAGGCCAGTAGTTTTCTTTTCTTTTGGTATCTCTGCCTAGTTTTGGAATTTAGGTGATACTAGCTTCATAAAAGGAGTTGGGTAGCTTTCCCTGTTCTCCAATTGTGTGGCACAGTTTGAGGAAGATTGGTTTGAGTTCTTCAATGAAAGTTTGATAGAATTCAACTGTGACCCCATCTGGTCCTGGGATCTTCTTTTGGGGGAAGTTTTTTATTACTTTTTCAATCTCCATGAGTGTGATGGGTTCATTGAAGTGATTAATCTGCTCTGAGTTTAGCTTTGGTACATGGTATGCATCCAGGAATTTATCCATGTATTCCACATTATTCAGTTTTGTGGAGTAGAGGTTTTTGAAATAAGTTCTGATGATTCTCCCAATTTCACTTATGTCTGTTGTGATCTCTCCTTTTTTTTTGTTTTTAACATAAAATCCTTCTTATTCCTTTTTTGTTTTGAATTTTGTTAATATGAAGTTTCTCTCTCTCTCTCTTTTTTTTTTTTTTGCTTGATAAATTAGCCAGGAGTTTGTCGATCTTGTTTATTTTTTCAAAGAACCAGCTCTTTGTTTTGTCAATTATTTCCTTGGTTTCCAATTCATTAATTTCTCCTCTGATTTTAAATAATTCTTTCCTTCTGGAGCTCTTTGGGTTGGATTTATCTTGCTTTTCCAGTGCCTTTAGGTGGATGGTTAGGTTATTGATTTGGGATCACTCTGTCTTTTTTATGAAGGCATTGAGTGCTATGAATTTTTCCCTGAGTACTGCCTTCATTGTGTCCCATAAGTTTTGGTACGATGTGTTCTCATTGTCATTCAATTATAGAAATTTTGCAATTTCATTTTTTTTTTAAATTTCATCCACTATCCATTTATTGTGTAAAAGTGTGCTGTTCAGTTTCCAGGTTCCGTTGGAATTCTTGATGGGTCTTTTGTTGTTGATTTCTAACAATATAGCATTGTGATTTGATATCATGCACGGACTAATGTCAATCTTCCTAAACATGTGGAGGCAGTCTTTGTGACCCTGTATATGGTCTATTTTAGAGAATGTTCCATGGGCTGCAGAAAAGAATGTGTAATCTGTGGATTTGGGATGGAAAGTTCTGTAGATGGCTGTTAGGTCTAAGTGATCTATGGGTTTGTTGAGCTCTCTTACTTCCCTGATGAGTTTCTGCTTGGATGATCTGTCTATTGCTGATAATGGTATATTGAAGGCCCCAGCTATGATGGTATTGGTGGTTATTTCTGTTTTATTGTCAAGTAGGTTTTGTTTTATGAACTGTGGTGCCCCTGTGTTTGGTGCATATAGATTTATGACTGTAATATCCTCTTGATGGATTGTTCCCTTAATAACTAGGAAGTGACCTTCTTTGTCCTTTTTGATTATTTTTGGTTTGAAGTTTATTTTACCTGATAATAATATACTTACTCCTGCTTGTTTCTTATTCCCATTTGCTCGGAATATTGTTTTCCACCATTTCCCCCTGAGGAGATGTCAGTCTTTAGTGGTGAGGTGGGTTTCTTGAAGGCAACAGATTGAGGGGTCTAATTTTTTGATCCATCCTTTTAGCTTGTGTCTCTTGATGGGGAGTTAAGGACATTAATATTTAGGGTAAGGACTGTGAGATTTGATGTGATCCCTGCCATATTGTAATGGTATATGTGGGTTGGTGTTATCATGGACTTTGAAGATTTTTGTGCCTACTCTGAGTTTGGTTATGGCGATCTGCTTCTTGTAGGCATTTGGGTTTGATTATTTGTTTCTTCTCTGTGGAGAATTTCCTGAAACAATCTCTGTAGGTTTGGTTTTGTGTTCATATGATTGTAAAGCTGAGTTTTATCATGGAAAGTTTTTCTTTCACCATCTATTATGAGGGATACTTTTGCTGGGTAGAGTAGTTTGGGTTGGAAGGCATAGGCTCTTAGACTTTGGAGTGTTTCATTCCTGGTCCTTCTGGCTTTCAGAGTTTCACATCATTTTCTTATTTTCTTGATGATTCTTGGAATTCATCCTTGCATTTCTTTATGTCTTCATTTAGCATGGCCAGGTGATTTTTGAGGTCTTTTCTTTTTTCACTCTCCTTCAAATCTCTTAACTGCCTTTGAACTCCTTCCATTTTCTTATCTATTAGGTCTAGTTTAGTGATGGCAGCATCCACACAATTATCAGTCCTTTGTTGCTTTATTGCAAGTTCTACCAGTAGCTTGGTCAGGGTTGCATTGCTTATGGCTTCATTTGTGTGTTCTGATCTTAATGACTCTTCTATGTTTTGATTAGATATGTTCATTATAAGACTGGGTGATCTAACTGGATTTTCTTGCATTCCATTTTTTCATGTTATTTCTTTTGCACTGTGATCTGCCCATGACAGCGTATGGGCATGTAGGTGGGTGGGTCAGCCTGGGCTCAAGCGCAATGAAAATCTGAGGCAGCCTGGGGCAGTTGCCAAGCAGCCTGGGCTTTGGCTCTCACTTACCAAAGACACCTAATCTACTACCTGGCCAGGACACCAAAGTTGCCTGATCTTTCAAGTGGTAATGTGCCAAAGCTGCCTGTGTTTGAGGTAGGAGAGACACTGAGGCACCAAGCACTGAAGTAGTCCAAACTCTGTTGTGGGAACACTGGGACCCAGAAGCAGTCTGCATTACCCCACCACTGTCATAAGTGAGTGAGTGGGTGGAGTAGTCTAAGGTTCCACACACAGGGATTGATCAGTGCATGGGGCACAATGGATATAGCGGCTACTTGGGGGGAGGGGTGGGCTACCCACATGCAAGGGTATCAGCAATTCCCTGTTTCCCCCCCTTCTGTGCCCTCCCACTGAAAATCTATTGGAGATTGCTCTCCCCTAAAAGACCCAGTGAATCCTTAATGTCTTGCCTTTATTTCCCTGGGATTTGTAGCACAGCTAGGCAATCACCATCTTGGCTGGAAGTCTATTTGTTCATTTTAGAAAACCTACAATCCTCACACAACACAACAATGTCAAAACAGAATGAGTTTACTGTGTGAAGGGTAATGGAAACTCCATCCCCCTTAACAGCTTTACCCATATTGCTGAGCTAAACTCATTACATTCCAGGATCTCACTTTCAAAAGTGGGAAACATAGGCTGAGATTTCAGCTCAATGGAAGAGCATTTGTGTAGCAAGTACCAGGTGCTGGTTTTGCTCCTTGGTACTGAAGAAAAAAAAAAAAAAAAAAAAAAAAAAAAAAGAAAGAAAAGAAAAGAAAAGAAATTGCTTTTTCATTTATGATAACAATTGAATACTTGAAGATTTTTAATTTATTAAATGATATTTCAAAATTTAAAAATGTACAGGATATGTATAAACCCCCACTCTTAAGGGAACAGAATATGAAATGGGATCACAATTAAATTCTGTAGTCCTGTGAAGCCCCTCCCCTACTACAGGGAAAATTCAGCCATTTCCATGGACATCTCTCCTTCTAAAGATCTGTAGTTGTAAATTTCTTAAAGCTTACTGACATGCCCAAGGCCAATGTACAAAAATGTGAAAATAGTCAGTCACCACTGTGAGTATTGTATATTATATAGTATTAACTAAGAATTTAGTTCAAAATTTAGAAGATTCAAGGAAGTCAACTATCATGACCAAGATAAGAGTGAAGATCATTGCAAATAACCCTCAGAGTAGAAAAACAAGAGTCTCATTTCTGATTGCAGAATTTTCTAACTGTCCAATATTTGTTTAAATTCTGAACTCATGTTGGATTTTACCATTTATGAGATGTATGGGCTTTGTGTAGGTTAAAATGGTCAAGGACATTAACCTACTTAGCACTGTATTTAACACATAAAGGAAGTACAATTTTTTGTTGGAATGAAAGAGTTACTAATACCTAGCAATTTAAGAATTGACAAAAATATCCATCATGGCCTATTGAAGGTGAAAATATTAAAATATTGCTTTTTGTTTCTTTTTATTCTTTTATTGCTTTGTAAAAGAAACTTGACATCTGGAAGCCTATCTGTTAAGTACTTCAGGAAATTTATGCTTAATCCTTTTTTTTTAATAGAATTTTGTATGGACACAGCATGTGCTGGTACCATCGTTTCCGTTCTGTCCCCATACCACTGAGGGTC
Source organism: Jaculus jaculus (assembly GCF_020740685.1). Classification (NCBI taxonomy): domain Eukaryota; kingdom Metazoa; phylum Chordata; class Mammalia; order Rodentia; family Dipodidae; genus Jaculus; species Jaculus jaculus. The sequence goes on from NC_059109.1 coordinate 50,631,051, forward strand.
CTCCTCAGTGGGATTGCTGGTATTTACCATGGGATGGTGTGTTACTAGTTGTGAGAGCAGCAGTTAGTCATCATAGGAGGGGTAATGCCTCTGGATATTCCCTCCTAATCTGTTAATCTTACATTCATTCCAATCACCTCTTCCACAAAATTCCTTGAGCTGTGGTAGATGTGTTTTAAGTCCACTTTAGTGTTGAGTTCCAAGCAGCTTCTGGATTTCGGCTTTGTTATGTTTTGAGTATCCTGAATATCTGTCTTTATCACCTTGACAAGTTGTCAGGCACACCGTGGAAGCAGCACTCTTGCTTAGTTTGCCAATTCCTCTGTGGTTTCACCTGGGCTCTGGCTGCTGTGTGAGAGGCAATTCATCTTCTGTCAGGGAGTCAGCTATCTTTTCTTTTGATGATAGATTCTGGGTATCCTCAGTTCTCAATTCCTTCTGAAAAAAGTAAAAAAGTAAAAGTAAAGGAGAGGGAGATCAGCATAGGTTAAAAGGGATAAGTATTGTTGATTTACAGAAATTTTGATGGGTTTAACTTCTCTTTTGGCCCAAAACTATTGGGAGCTTCTCCGTGGAGACCATAATCTTGGTCTCCATAGGGTTCTGACTTGAGTCCCAGTTACATCTATGAGTTCTTTTCCACTGAAAGGATCTCTTAGAGATTGGAATGTCATTGGTTACCCATTTAGGCTGGGTGCCACCATTGCACAGTTGCATACATCTTGTCAGGCTGGTTGCTTGTGTGCAGCAGGGCTTCATGCTTGCTAACAAAGGTGTTGGCACTCTTCCTCCAGCAACTCATGTGATGCTTTATAGCACTATATGAGCTAATCATCTAGGAACTGGTGTCCTTCAAGATTTCAGCCAGATCTCTTAGTGTTCTGTGTTGGCAGTATATGGTGTCTTCAGCAATGGAGTCTTACCTTATACCTCGTGTGGGTAATCAAGTGTTTGACAGAAGCCTGTCTTATCTTGCAGACCTTGTAGGTCTTTCCAATCAACAGCTCAAGGTGGATATCTAGTACTGGGAGTTACAAGCCAGAGCCAAATATTTTAGGGTGAAGCTTTATCTCATTCTCTTCAGACCCTATTTTACCAGACAATCCCCTCATACTCCTTTTAAGGGTCCTATCTTTTAGTCTACCATTCAATAGAAATATTTTTGTGGTACCAATTCTTTTTGTATTCTGTTTTGTGTGTATCTTTCCACACCCTTCCATTGTTCGCCCTCCCCCAGAATCTTTCCACTCATATTATCTGTCCCTTGAGCTTCCTATCAGGTATGCCAGCATCTCAAGCTATTGCATATTAGGAGCCATGGATGAGGAATAAAATGCAGCATTTGTCTTTCTGTGCTTGTATAAGTTTTCTTCATATGAACTGTTAAATGTTGGTTGATTTTCCAACAAATTTCATTACATAATTTCTCTTCGCTGCTGAGTAGAATTCCATTGTGTAATTGTATCACATCATTCTTGTCCATTCTTAAAATGATGGACATCTGGATTGATTCCAGTTCTTAGCTATTGTGCATTAAGCAGCTATAAATATAACTGAGCAATATCTATACAATGAAGAGTACAGACTTTAGGGTTGATGCCTAGTAGAAGAATTGCTGGGTCAGTTGGTAGTTCTATTTTCACCTTTGTCAGGATTCTCCATATAGATTTCTACAGTGGTTATACTAGTTTGCACTCTCATTAGCAGTAAGTGAGGATTCCTCTTTCCCCAGATCCTCACCAACATTTATTATTGTTTTATTTTTTTAATGACTGCCTTTCTAAATGGAGTAAGGTATAATCTCATAGTTGTTTTAATTTGAATTTCTCTGATGGTTGAGGATATTGAACAGTTCCTTAAGTGAGTATTAGCAATTTGTATTTCTTCCTTTGGGAATTCCATATTCAGTTTTCTGTCCCATTTTATTATTTTTATTGCTTAGTTTTTTGAGTACCTTGTAGATTCTGGTTACTAGGCCCTTGGCAGTGGTGTAGCTGGCAAAGATTTTCTCCTTTTCTTTGAGTAGACTGTTGTCTATATGGTATATTTGTCTGTATAAAAAATTTTTAGCTTCATGAGATCCCACTGGTTGAGAAATTGTTAATTTCTTGGGCTACTGGGATATTGTTCACCAAGTCATCTCCCTCATATACCATGGAGATTTTTGTCTTTTATTTTCTTCCAGTCATTAAGGAGTTTCAGGTAATAAGGCTGAGAGAATTTCATGGAAGAGGGGAAAGAAAGAATGTAAAAGCCATATGTTGGGAGGGAAAATCCAGAGACATTTACACCCCCCCCCCCATACACATACACAATGACTGAATGTTGTTCTCACAACTCATAGCCAACAATTCCTTGCTGAATACCAGCAATCCTACTAAGGAGGTCCCTCAGTGGAGTGGGGGCAGGGAGGAGGGAAATTATGGTGCCAATATATGATAAGTCTATATAAAGTTTCTATGAAATAAATAAATAAACAAACAAAGTCAGAAAAAATAGTTTAATGTATTATATTGATATCTTTAGTCCATTTGGGGTTGATTTTTATGCATAGTGAGAGAAGTGTTATAGCTTAATTTTACTACATGTGGTTATCTGATTTGTTCATCATTATTCAATGAAGAAAGTACCTTTTCTCCAGTGTACATTGTTGGCATCAATGCACAAGTAATTGTGGTTACTTGAACTAAGGTCTGGGTCTTCAATTCTGTTCCATTGGTCTACATGTTTGTTTTTATGCCAGTGGCATGTTTTTGCTACTATAGCTTTATAGTATAGGTTTAGACCAGGTATGGTGATACTTCCAGAGGTCTTACTTTTGTTTAGGATATTTTTGGATATCCAAAACATTCTGACATCTCATAACAATTTTGAGATTTTTTTTCCTATTTTTGTGAAGAATAATGCTAGTATTTTTAAATTTTTTCGTTTATTTTTATTTGTTTATTTGACAGTGACATACCGAGAGGGAGAAAGAGGGACAGAGAGAATGGGCACATCAGGGCCTCCAGCCACTTCAAACTCTCTCCAGATCTATGTGCCACCTTGTGTATCTGGCTTATATGTTTACTGGGGAATTAAGCCTTGAACGGGGGTCCTTAGGTAGGACTCACAGGCAAGTGCTTAACCACTAAGCCATCTCTCCAGCCTGGTGCTGGTATATATGTATATTTTTGCTTTTTTATTTATTTTATTTTTCAAGGTAGGGTCTCACTCTAGCTCAGGCTGACCTGGAATTCACTGTATGGTCTCAGGGTGGCCTTGAACTTATGGTGATCCTCCTACCTCTGCCTCCTGAGTGCTTGGATTATAGGTGTGTGCCACCACACCCAGTGCAATGCTGGTATTTTATAGGTATTGTGTTCAATATGTATATTACTTTTTGTTGAATTGCCATTTTTTATAATCTTAATTCTACATAACCAGGAGGATGGGAGGTCTTTTAATGTCCTCATGTCTTCCTCAGTTTCTCTCTTAAGTGTTTTTATGTTTTCATTTTAAAGGTCTTTCATATCTTTGATTAGTGTTATTCCAAGGTATTTAATTTTTGTAGCTATTAAAAACGAGACTGACCCAGTGATTTCTTTCTTTGTATATTTGTCTTTTACATATATGAAGGCTACTGATTTTTGTATTAATTTTGTATCCTGTCACTTTGCTGAAGGAACTTGTCACCTTTAAAAGTTTTATAGTAGAGTCTTTTGGGTCACTTATGTATAGAATCATGTCATCTACAAATAGGGCTAGTTTGAGTTCTTCCTTTCAAATTTGTATTCCTTTTTATCTTTCTCCTCACTTATTACTTGGGCTAGAACTTCTAGTACTATGTTGAAGAACAGTGATGAGATTGGCCAACCCTGTCTTGTTACCTATCTTAATGGGAACTCCTTGAGTCTTTCCCCTTTAAGTTAGATTTGGACATTAGATACTTTATGTATAGCCTTTGTTATGTTGCAATATAAACCCTCCCTTTCCTAGTCTCTCCAGTGTTTTTATCATGATGTAGTGTTGTATTTTGACTAAGTCCTTCCCTGCATCTATTGAAATGATATTATGGGTCTCATTTTTAATGTTATATATGTGGGATACTACATTAATTGAGTTCCATATATTGAACCAACCATACATTTATGGGATAAAGCCTGCTTGTTCTAGGTAGATAATGTTTTTCAGATGTTGTTGAATTTGGTTTTGAAGGATCTTGTTCAGGATTTTTGCACCTAAGTTCATCAGAGATAATGGTCTTTAGTTTTCTCATGGAATCTCTGTCTGGTTTTCATATTCTCATGATACCAGGTTTATAGGAGTTGGGAAGCAATCTCTGTTCTCTGATTTTGTGAAAATGCTTGAGAAAAAGTGGTTTCAGTTTTCCAATGAAAGCTTTGCAGAATTGACCCGAGAATACATCAGGTCTTGGACTTTTCCTTCTTAGGAAGTTTTTGATTATATTGTCTATGTCAATTTTCTTTTTTTGCTTAGCAGATTTATCTACTTTTGTAGGGGGTTTGTGTCTAGGAATTTATCAATTTCCTCAAGATTATCTAATTTTGTATAGTGGAGGTTTTAGAAATATGTCCTGATGAATCTTCCAATTTTACTGATGCCTCTTGTGACCTCTCCATTTTCATTTGTAATTTTGTTAACTTGAGTCTTCTCTCTTTTTATACATTTGATCAAATTGTCCAGGAGTTTAACGATCTTTTATTTTTTCAAAGAACCAGATATTTCTTTCACCAATTTTATTTTGTTTCTTCTTTTTTTCTTTGTACCTTCCAATTCATTAATTTCTGCCCTGATCTTTATTATTATTATTAATTATTATTATTATTATTATTATTATTATTATTATTATTATTTTCCATCTTGAGCTCTTTTTGTTAGATTGCTCTTGGTTTTCCAATGCCTTTAGGTGGATTGTTTGGTTATTTATATAAGAGCTCTCTGTCTTTGTTATGAAGGTAATTAGTGCTATGATTTTTTCCTTAGGTCCACTTTCATTGTCCCATAAGTTTTGGTATGTTGTGTTTCCATTATCATTCTGTTTTAGAAATTTTACAATGTCCTTTTTGATTTTTTTTTCCCACAAGCCATTTATTATTTAATAGTGTGCTGTTCAGTGTCCAGGAGCTGGTATAAATTTTTGTGTCTCCTGCTGTTAATTTCTAGTTTTTATGCATTATGTTCTGATATGTAGGAAGTTATGACAATTTTCCTGACTTTATGGAGGTGAGTGATATGCTTTAATATATGATCTATTTTGGAGAAGATTCCATGGGCTGCTGAAAAGAATGTGTATTCTATGGAATTGGGGTGGAATGTTCTGTAGATGTCTATTTGGTCTAGTTCACCTGTGGCATTGTTAAGTTCTGTTGTTTCCCTGTTGATTTTCAGCTTGGATGAACTATGGATAATAGTGGGGTATTGAAATCCTTTACCATAGTGGTATTGTGATTTGTTTCTTGTTTGTGGTCAAATAGATCTTGTTTGTGAAATGTGATGTACTGGGGTTTAGTGTATATACATTTATGATTGTGTTCTCTTGTTGGATTGTTCCCTTGATATATAAACTGTGGTCTTCTTTGTCCCTTTAGATTACATCTGTTTTGAAGTCTACTTTATCATATATTAATATAGCCATACCAGCTTGTTTCTTATCACCATTTTCTTGGAAAATCATTTTCCATCCTTGATCCCTGAGGTGTTTATACTTAGTGATAATTTGTGTTTCTTGAAGACAGAACGTAGAAATCAATTTTTCTGATCCACTCTGTTAACTTGCCTTTTGTGATGGGTGAGTTAAGACCATTAATATTTAAGGTTATTACTATGAGGCTTTATTTAATCCCTGCCATGTTGGAGTCTTTATGGAGTTTAGTGGTTTTTGGGCTTTGTGCATTTTCATGCCTGCTCTAGCTTTGGCGATTATGTTCTTCCTCATATAGGCTCTTGGGGCTGGTTGTTAAACTCTTCTGTGTGGAGTGTTCCTTGAATTATTCTCTATATGTTTGACTTTTTGTTCTTATTATGTCAGAGCTGAATTTTATCATGAAAAGTTTTCTTTCTTCCATCTCTTATGAGCAATACTTTTGATAAGTACAGTAATTTGGGTTGGAAGCCATAGTGTTTTAGGCTTTGAAGTGTTCTATTACAAGCCTTTTTGGATTTCAGGGTTTCCACTGAAAAAGCTGAGGTAATTCTAATAGAATTGCCTTTGTATGTAATGAGGTATTTTGTTTTGTTTTGTTTTTGTTTTTGTTTTTTTGTTTGTTTGTTTTGTTTTCTTCCTTGCTACTTTTAGCACTCTCTTTCTTTGTATTTTGCTGTTTATAGTATTAACTATGATGTGCCTTGGAGAGTTTCTTCTTTAGCCCAGTCTGTTTCATGTTCTATGAGGTTTGTATTAGTCAGTGGTCTATAGAGAAACAGAACTTATAGAATTTATTATATTAAAATTAAATTAATTATATTGGCTTACAGAAGTCCAACTATAGCAGTTTGCAGTCCTGAGAGTCAAGGAAACTGGTAGCTGCTTAGTCCACATGGCTGAACACTATAGAAAGACTTCCTCCTTCAGTTAAATTCTTCCTAAAAGCAACCTCAGAAACCCATTCAAGGTGAATGTCTGTGTATGACTAAACATATCTAGTTGATAACACAACTTAACAATCGTAAATCCACCCATCATCAACATGACATCAAACCATATATCTTTACATCATACTTAATTTCTAGATGAATATAATTATAAGTTCTTAATTCTGCCTAGCATGATATAGTTATCCTATGTCCAAACAGAAATGCACAATCCCCCCCCCAACACAAAGAAAGGTCCCTTGAAGAATGCTTAGTTTCTAATATACTATGTTAACTCTAAATTCAACAATAGCTAATTGCTGATATAATTTTAATTAATATTAATTACCTAGTAGGGAAATAGAGGAATAACACAAGCATTTTAATATTGATGTAGATATGTACAAACACTCTTTACAAGGTACAACAAAAATACTCATGGCAATTACAATTCTCATTTTTTTGTAACTGGTCACATGGCCTTAGCTAGTATTTGTAACTATCTTCTCCTACTACCTGAGAAGCTCTTGGTTCTTTACATGGAGGGATGACACATACCTTAATTCTGAAGGATCTGTGCATTTATGACAGTGCTTTATTGCATTCTTACAGCTACCCATTGACTTTGATAACAGGGCATGGTGACACCTAGAGGCCCCTAAAGGATCGCCATCACTCCAGACATAACTCTACTCTTTCTTACTTCCATTGTGGAGGAGCAGTGGTTCCCATTTCCTGCACATTTGATCCAATCAGCATCATTTCACTGACCAATGTCAACCTTATGGATAAGACAGGTGATCAAAATCCCTGCAAACTAAGCTATGACAGAGAGCTGGAGAGTTACTACAACCTTGGTGTAAAACAGCAAACATATACTGCTGATCTTTCCAGCTGAAGGAAAATTGCTTGTGCTGGTCCTTATGTACCAGTGTAGAGAATAAACATTTGTAACATCATACTAGGTACCAGGAGATGTGTTAATTTACTTCAGTAAGGAAACCACATCTGGTACAGCATCTGCATTTGGAGTCACCACTTTATTAAAGTTTCTAATAGTCCACTGTCATTCTCCAGGATCTATCTGCATTCTGAACAGGCCAAATAGGAAAGTTAAATGGAGATGGAATCACCACCCCTGCATCCTTCAAGTTCTTTATGGTAGCATTAATTTCTGCAATCTTCCCAGGGATGTCATATATTTTCTCCAATAGTGGTAACTCCAATAAGTTGCATTTGGCCTTTCCAACCATAATAGCCCTCAGTTCCACAAGTCAGAGAACGAATGTAGGGGACATCGGGCAGATTGAACTCATCCACAATAGGCTATCCCCAAATGTCCTTCTCATCAATTTGCCAATTTTGCTCCTTCTAAGTTCTGGACCATCCAGCCAAACCATTAGCCACAACCCATGAATCAGTGTATAACCACATATTTGGCCATTTTCCATCCAAGCAAAGTGCACAGTCATGGGAACTGCCTGAAGTCCTGCCCATTGTAAAAACTTACCTTCACTACAGTCTCTCAGAGTTTTCCGAGAAAGGGGCTACTATGCTGTGGTTATCCACTTCTGGGAGGTACCTGTATACTCTGAGCCATCTGTAAAACATTACCTAGTCCTCTCCTACTCGGTCAATTGATCATAGTGCACTCTCTGATGCCACAGGTAAATGCTTGAGGACAGAATGGATTTTAACAGGAGTAGCAGCCATAGGCATTTGGGCAACTTCCTCATACACCTTACTTGGGCCTTCAGGGCCTGCTTGAGCCAATAAAGATATAACACTTCCATATGATGATGGACTGCTGCTATGCATATCTAACCTTGTGGCATGGTAGGTCATATAACACCCAGCTCATAAATGGGTAGCTCTGGTAGCATAGTAACTTGTGGTCCATTGTCAAGTATTCAGTTTCTATCAAAATCCAATAGCAGGCCAAGAGCTGTCTCTCAAAAGGAGAATAAATTTAGCCTTATCTAATTATATATTCCTGCCTCCATCATTCCACACCCTTAAAATCCATTCCCATATATATTCTCTATGCTTTTGTCTGTAAAATTTAGTAAACTCCTGAAGTTCCTTAGGGGTATACCTTACCTCCCCATGAGCCATGCTTTCTATCTCACATTTAGGGGCCTGACTAGCTGTATATCTGGGTAGAGGCCTAGAGATGGAGAGACACTAAGGAGTATTAGCACTTCCTGCAGAGAGGGTAATTTCTACATCCTTGGATAAAAAGATTAATTCTTCAGACAAAGGTGGAGATGGCAATACTCTCAGGGTATGGTGGTGTGGATACAAGTGCTTCTAAGGGAGGGGAGGTCACATTCTCATGCCAAACAATTTCTTCAGAATCTGAGATTTCCATATACCCAGATTCTTTAGTTTCTTTCCACACATCCCTGTCCCAAGTCGAAGGATTCCACTCTTTTCCAATCAGTGCTGTCACTTTAACTTCTGATAGCCTGTGAGAGCTAAGGTTAGGGTTAGGCAGATCCTGGAATGTGCATTCTCATGACCCCAGCCCATGGAGGTCCACTGGGACCCCCTAGTGTTGGAACCCCACAATTCTTGCCTGATTTTACCCCAGGAGCTCAAGCTTATGTTATGCTTAGTCTTAAATCACTCACCACTATTGCATGTAGAACAAACTTTTAAGGAGTGATAATAAAAAGACCACATTGCTATAACAGCCCAGACACTTACTTCAGCTTCCTAATTCAGTACAATCACAATAAGCTCATTTCTGGCTTTCTGGTCCTTGAGAGCCAACCTAATGCTGAACACAATCAGTGCACTCATCATACATGGAAGGATGGGAAGGTTCTGAGACATTTTCTTACTTAGACAAGAGGAAATACATGTTGCCAACCAAAGCAATTATTACATTTGCACATATTTTCCTTTCATTTCTCATGTTATTCCAAAGTATTTTGACAGGATTGTCTTTGAAATCCATGACAGCACATGGGTTGGCACTCTTATTTTCCAGTTCAAGCCCAAGCCTCTTCCTTTCCTCTACTTTATCATCCCCATTTCCTGAAACCAAGAGGTGACACAGATGTGGTGAGTGAGTCCTGGATATGAGGTTGCTAGGAAATCTTTACCTCTTTCTTCCAACATCTTATAATTTTGGCTACATATAAATATAGAATATAGAGAAGAGTAATCATGAGTTTTTTTTTAAATATTTTTATTTATTTATTTGAAAGCGACAGAGAAAGAGGCAGATAGAGGGAGAGAGAATAGGTGCGCCAGGGCCTTCAGCCACTGCAAATGAATTCCAGATGCGTGCGCCCCTTTGTGAATCTGGCTAACGTGGGTCTTGGGGAGTCGAGCCTCGAACCTGGGTCCTTAGGTTTCACAGGCAAGCGCTTAACCACTAAGCCATCTCTCCAGCCCATGAGTTTTTATGATATTATCAAGATACATATATTAATCTTTCTTTTGACAAATATTAGCCACTAAAGAAAAGAACTTTGTACTTGCATCTGAATGGACCTTGCTATGAGGAATGATTTCAGATCTCTCTCTGGAATGATCTCAGATATCCCAAGATGGGTATAGGCACTGGTTTTGCCTATAGCTCCTTCATAATTTTGTCTACACAATTTTTCACAAAGCTGTGTTTTGTTGACATTTAAATCCAGAGTGCACAAATGAAATAGCTCCATATGTATATAGACTTGTAACCTACTCCTGAAACACGGAACACTCACAGAAACTGTGAGTGCCCCTTTGTGCCCCTCCTGGTCACTACCTTTTTCCATCCTCCAAAGTAGCAACTTCCAAACAGTAGACTATTCTACATAATTTTTACATTTACATAAATATTATCACATAATATACATTCTTTGGTGCTTGGTAACTTTAACAATAGCATATGAGCTAAGTAGATCTAAATAGTTTTGCGAAACAGGAATTTGGTAGTCCATTGCATAAGTATGCCATAACTTATATTTTAACTTTATTGTTGATTCATCTTATAAGGTGTCTAGATCCTAGTAATTAAGAGTAATACCTCTAGTGCTGGAGACATGGCTTAGTAGAAAAAGTACCTTCCATATCAATACTACGGTTCACATTTCTACCACCCAATAAATTCTGGATAGATGTGGTGGTGACTATAATCCCAGTACAGGGGATCTTTAGAGTAAACCAACTAGCTCAACTAGATCCATGAGTGAGCTCTAGGTTCAACTGAGAGATATTGCATCAATACATAAAGTGAAGAGTAATAAAAAAGTCATAAATTTCTGACCTACACACACATGTACCCGCACACATTTGTACACTCAATGAATGCTACACACATTCACACATGTTTTAAAACAAAGTCCTATTCCTATAAACAATTTTGAGCATGGCTCTTGGTACACAATATTCACAAGGTTCTATTACATTTTACAGAAGAGTGGAATTGCTGGGCCATACATAGAGTGTTCACATTTTAACAATATTGTCCAGTACTTTTTCAAAGTGCATGTACAAATCAAACTCTCATCATCTCTGTATAAGAATTCCAGCAGGCCCATATTTATACTTATATTTAATATTTCAGCCATGTTTTTAACTATTCCTTTGAGTATGCAATAAAACTTTATTGTGGTTTAAGTTTTCATTTTATGAATATTACTAAGAGTCAAAATGCTCCATATTGATATTGGCAATTTGCATAGCCTTTCTGTGATTTGGTGAAGCATTTTACCCCTTTGAAAATTGAAATGTCTGACAGTTGTTGGTCAGGGAAGCTCCTGATGTCTCTAAAACATTATAGGCTATCACCAAGGTTCTTGGTTGCCCCCTAGCACTAGATGATAAGACCCTGTTGCTGGAAACCCCATATGCCTGGGCTATAGGTCACTGCAAAATAAAGCTAGAGCTGAGCTGGAAGCCTCCTCCATGCTTACTAGTTGTCAGGTTTCTGGGAAGAGCTATGCAGCTTTTGAGGGGGAGAAAGTTCATCAACCATATTAACCAAAAGTGGATACTATAAACTCCACAGCCAGGCAAGAAGGCCAAACATGCCAGCTGGTGCAATGGTGCATGACTGTTATGGGGAAACAAACTGCTCAGTGATTCTACTTGAGGTCTACTCCACCACAAGGAATTCCTGCAAGGTATTGAAAGCCTAATGAAAAGTCTATAGCACGGGGAGTCATAAGCCCCAGGGGGAATACTAATACTACTGTTGGGCTAAATGAATGTTTTATGGCCACCAAAATTCCCTCTAAATACTATGTTTATGCCTACATATTAATGCTACTCTCACTTTTTGTTACAGAAGCTTTTCTATACCATTGGGGTGACTCAAAACTCAAAAATTCTAAGAAGTGATAGTGGAGTGTTTATCACTATATGAAACATCTCTATTAAACCTCTAAGGCTTAATAAAAAAAAAGTCTCTAAGGCTTAAAAAAGAGGTGGAGGAAAGAATACAAGAGCCAAAGGAAGGGCAAGACTTCTTACAAGACTGTCTTCCAGACACAAAGTGGCCTTGATATTCATGACCTTATGATGGCTGACACTACTTACACAGGACTTGCATAATAAGACAGAAAACAAGATTACATCAAAACCAAAGAGAGTCTAGTTTGAAAAATGAATGGATTCAGTGGAGGGAGAATTTGAGATCTGAAAAAGGAAGGGCATTATGATCATAGTATATTGTTTATATTTATGGAAGTTATTAATAAAAAAATTTAAAGATAAGATAATAAAATAAAAATTTTTAGATGGAGCTGTTTGTTATTTAGTTATTGGTCTGGAAAAGTTATATATTCTGAATGTAATCACTTTTTAGTTACATATAATAATTATAAATAAGCTCCTGCCCTCACTTGTGGCTCATCTCACTTTTTCATTTGTTATGCTCCTTTGGACATAGTAAAATTTATTGATGCATCTCTATGCTCACCACTATTGTTTTCATGAAATACCTTTTATTTGGAAACCCAATGATTATCGTCTCTGAGCCTTATTGCATTCAGGTTTTCATCCCCAACACACCCAGACTTACATGTGGATCAAGGGAGGAAGAAATTCATATTTGAAGATGACTATCCATGTAGCATTCTATTGTTTTTCCCCCCAAAGTGTTCTTTTTCCTGGTCCTTGAAAAATATTTTTATTGGACATATTCTCTTTATGCTATCATTATCTTTCTGTTAGTTTAACTGTAATATGAGCTCTTAGAAGCTACCTATCTGGTTTAGTAGGGAGATGAACTGAACTGGACCTTTGAATAGGTTCCTTTAAAAAGAACTAGAATAATTCTTCCCTTCCTATGGCAAAATTGACTTTTACAACAAATGATAATGCAAACTTAAAATGTAAAATTTCACAAGCAAGAAGAAATAGTATTAATTACTCTTAGTATTCATGAGTCAATTCACGAATGTTTGCAACATTGTCAGTCTGTATAATGATGGAAGTTTAGAGTGGGGTCCTCCAGGGGCCAGCAGAAAATCCATTGTATATTTTCTTTATTTTCTTTCTGTATTGCATAGACTGTGTGGTGGTGGTAGTGGTGTGTGCTGATGCAGTGCTCCGTATGCTCTCCTTCAACTCCCTGTGCTCACCTGTGGTGGCGAGAGGGGGACATCAGGTTTCCCCTTCCATCACTCACCTCCCTGTATTTTTTCTTAAAAGGAATGACATGGCTGGAAGCCAGGAGAGAGTCAGTCCCCAGACAGTCAGCGTGTCTAGTGCCAGAAGGCGCTACATAGGCGACTGGGGGAAATGACCAAGATCTGTCCAAGCAACACATTGTTTAACCTAATTAGCAACAAATAACCGGATGTGATGCCCACACAAGTGCAATAGTGGTACACAGCCATGGTGAGGAATCAATTGCTCTTGATTTGGCTAACTGATCCACTCAGTGGTACTAGACCCTTAGCTGGAGCTGGGAAACAAGTCAGAACCATACCCAAACAGAAGCCCACTCTACAATATTAAGCTACCATCAATCACGGGGTATAAGAGGGCCTACACCTATCAAACTGTCTATCAAAAAAGTAAGTGTTATCTCAATTTTCTGGGTGCTAACTTACTCTCCGTTGGAGAATCTGCTTCTCTTTTCCAGATAGATGCAGATCCTAAGAAGAGAGCTGCCCCAACATACCTCAAAAGGGGCCCAACTGAAACTAAGGACAACAGGCGAAATAAGCAAGGGTGATGTTTTCCTGTGAACTGGATACCAGCACAAAGGGGAAGGAGATCGACGCAGAGAAAAATCAACTCCTACCAAATCAGAGAGCCAAAGCCTCAGAGGCCCCCAACACCTCAGCACTGAAGCAGACCAAAAATGAACCCAACATGGCTCAGGGAAATCTTGCGGAAGAGGGGGCGGAAAGAATGTCAGAGTTACATGTTGGGTCATGATTTGCAGAGACATTTATCATACCAATAACTGGGGGCTAACTCCACAATGCACGACCCATTTTCATTAACAAGGAGGGTCTAATGGGAAGGGGTAGATCACAGATGAGCCTAAATAATGGTACCAAACTGTCTGTATTTACTGAAAAGAAAACTAATAAATTAAATTTAAAAAAAAAGGCAGTCCCTTACTGATGCCAGAGCTTGCCTTTTGTGAGTCTAAACAATTGTCTGATCTCTGCTCAGCACAAGGTTTATAGAAGTGTATGACCATACCCACACTTTTTAAGTGAGTTCTGGAGAGTCGAACTCGGGTGGTCTTGGGATTTCGTGCTTGTGTACTTAACTTCTGAGTCATTTCTCCAGCCCTCATTGAATCTTTCTTAAGGACACAATATATAGTAGCTTAGTGAAATGAAACATATAAGTATTATAAGTTAACCATGGTATTTCCAGTGACTATTGGATATTGAATATTAGCATATTAAAATGATGAAAACTTTTGGAATGGAGATATTAGTGGCCTTTTTTAAAAAAGAGAATATGTTTAAAATTTTCAAAATAGAAGAAGATAACTGACTTCAGAAAGTTAGGATAATTTAATGTATATGTAGACAACAATTCATGATTTCCAGTAAGAGTTCTTATTTCTACTACCTAGCCATAATATATACTCATTAACCATAAAATTTTGGTTGCTAAAACCAATGCTCATTTTTAATATGAGTGATGGTTGTGCTTTGGTCCTGAATATTTTGTTACTAGAATTGCAAGACTACCTCCAAAGATAGACTGTGCTGAAAATAATAAAGGTGCCAGCCAAGGTCAAAAAAGAAGGTAATTAGACTTCATTGCATAAAGTTTAAAGTGCCATAGTCTATACTGTTACACAAGCAACACATAATATATCTCACACTTATTTAAAGTTAGAAGAGTTGCAAATATTATAAGGTTCTATATTGATAAATTCAAATTATTTCAATACCATCTTCTAGTTTTTTTTTCAGTATTTATATTACTGAAGAATGAAAACATGCATGCATCACATATAGAAGAACATAAATGACAACACACTCAAAGTTGCTTATATTTTGTCCATTACCTGTTAATATTTACTGAAATTAATTGGTAATACAGAAGTTTAAAAGGGTAGGAAGAAATTAGAGACAGAAAAATTTCCTTGAAGGTTAAGTGTTATCCAAGGCCAAAATTTCCAAAATGAAGTCTCCAAAAGGAAGCATGAAACACCACCTAGAAGCTTAAATAAGCAGATTTTCAGGCCTTCTCCAGATCTACTGGAGCAGAACTTCTGGAGGAGATTTTAAGCTTGGTTATTTACATATAATTTGAATACCAGTGATGTATTGGGGCCATTTTAATTTTAATTCCTGCCTGAGCTTTAGAGCTAAATTGTGTTTGACACATACCTCTGACCCTCATGTCTACCAGTGGGATTGACTAGTTGTAGACCAGTGAAACTAGACTTTTTTGCACTACTGTTAGTAATTATCATTTTAAGACCACACAATCACGCAGGTGCTAGAGCATAGATTCAAATCCAAATAAACTATATTCTTCTTATCCAAAAATTCATGACATTACATTCTACAAAGAAAAGGATAGAGGAAAAGCATTCATTTTCCTAATGGAGCTTCTACCACAATGTCTTAAGCTATAAAATGTGGATCATTGGTCTTCAAACGCTGTTCATGAAGATGAATTGTAGAAAGCTGAATGTAACAATGTTAAATATGCTTCATAAAGCCACACAGCAAGCCAAGTGGAGGTGAGAGTCCTCTGTGGGCCTTGCTGGGTCTATAGGGTGCTCTTTCCACTGGCTTGCTCACTCCTCAATGGCACTCACTGTCAATGCATGCTACACATGTTCAATAAAACTTTGGGTGTGCATGATGAGCAAAATAAAATTTTAGGTGTGTATGATGAACAAATTTAGGAATGACCTGTATCTTCCTGTTACTGTATTTTAAGGGACTGCTTCTATGAACAAGCATGCTCTACAGGGACATTTTCCAGGAACAAAGAATATCTCAGAATAATGTTAAGAGCTACTTAATAGAAGGGAATAAAAAAATGCTGGAGTCATTGAAGAATGATGAACTCTTTAGAATGCTTAGGTCTATACAGGAGAACTATTTTGGCACTCACCCTATAAATCCAAATTTTCGTTTTTTTAAGACTCTTTGAAAACATTTAAAATATAGAAAATATATAAAAACAAACTTTATAACTTTTCCAATTAAACTGAATTTCAACCCTTTATACCACTGTGAAGTATTCACAGTTAATTTCACTTAAATTGCCTTCCAGATAACTTCTTAGGAAAATGAAAGAACTCAATATAATTTTTAAATCATTTCAGAATTACACGGAACGACATAAGGATATGAATTCAATAGTCACTAGTGTTTCTTAGAGGAGTCACAGGGCAAGAAAGGGAGGGAAAGAAACAGATTAAGACTCTGCAGACACTTGTTTGTTCGCTGAAGAGCAGCCGGATTGCACACACATAGGGGTAGCATTTTAAAGCTGTGTGTGGGAGGCACTTACACAAAATATTTTGCCAACAGGATTTCTGCGTACACCTCTCACACAGTGCTTAGAAAATCTACCCCAGAATAGAGATTCTCAACATTTTTTCCCTCTTGCAAGCTGTCTAGCCTATGTAATTAAAGTCCGCCAGCAAAACAGTGTCAGGTGCTCACTAGATAGATAGGTCCTGAGCCATTGCCATTGAATGACAGAGCTAGACATTTTCATTTCAGTCAACTACAGTTGTGAAAACTAATCTCTTATGTCTGCCTCCTAGAGCACTGTATCGGTTGCTGGCTTTTTTTTTTTTTTTTCCTCCCGGGGACTGGAGCTGGACCCAGTTTATATAGCCAGTAAACATTCACTACCCCCAAGCTTTTTATTAATATTTGATCAAATCCATGCTAATGTCTTGAGCCTTTATTCATGGCAATACAAAAGTATGTAAAGTTCTATAAAAGAGCATATTGTGAGGCTGAATATATTTGGAGGTTAGTTGTCCTCTGTGTTTCTTTATAAATATGTTATTACAATGTCCCAAGGCATTGTCATGTGCATACCTAGGGGTCATGTCAAAAGAACCTTACTTGCAGACTTCATCTATGACTCCAAGTTGCTTCTGTACTAAACATGCCCAAGCCCTACAAGGCCTGTTGTAATTATTTCAGGGTATAAACAGACATCTTACTTGCCCTCATGAAAAATGGCACCATGGTACCTTCCATTAAACAGGACCTTGGTACTTTCCAGCTCTTGGCCATTTGACTCCAGATGTTGCCCTCCATAAAGTTGCAGACATTTTTATTGGTGTGCCTCCTCTCATCACAGACCAAAGGACAAAAAAATCCTAGTTAAACAGAATCATTTCATTCAATATTTACTAAATGTTAGAGGATATCCCTCCCTGCACTGAAAAGGAAACAGCTTTACTTCCCAATCTACGTAGGACTAACAGAGATGGACAACTTCTATTTGAGACGCCAAGTCAGCTATATAACTCACACAACTCCTTTATGGTCTACACACAACTCGTGTGGACAGTCATTTAAATGTAATACCATTTGTTAAATTGGAGGGGGATGTCATTTCTTCTCTCTGGCAGAATATACAGTGTTTTTTTTTTTAACCATTTCTTTCTTTATTAGTTATGTATATACTCAGTGTGTAAATAGCACATATTAGTACCATTCTTACCCTTATCACTGTCCTCCCCATCTGAAGGGACCCTCCTCATTGGAGATGCCAGTTATCCCATGGTGATTGTGGGTTGTGAATTATGGGGATAGCTATCAATTATGGGGAAAAAAGCAATGACACTGTGCATAATGTCCAGTCTTGTGGCTCTAACAATTTTTCCTCACCCTCTTCCAAGGATTTTTCGGAGCCAGGTTAGGTTCCTTTTAGGCATACTTCAGTGATGAGGTCATGGGAGCCTGGTGTCTCTGGAGCTCTGGCTTGGCAGAAGTTGAGTGTTCTTTCTGTCTATCTCCTTCACTCTTGTGCTGATACCAGGTTCACCAAGAAAGCAGCACTCTTGCTCATTTCCCCAATTATGTTATTGTTTCAGCTGGGGCCCTGGTGAGGTGTGATGGACTGATTCTCTCCTCAGGTTCTGTATCCATTTGAAAAAGAGAAGCAGATTCTCCAATGAAGAGTGAAGTCAGAAGAAGATAAATGGGACAACCATTATTAGTTTAGAGAGAATTTAATAGGTGTTGGCCCACTTGTATCCCAAGACTGGTGGGAGTTTGACATTGGAGAACTAACTCATTTTTGGGGTATGATCCTAACTGGTTTCCCAGTTACAACTATGGGTTCCATTCTATTGAGTGAATCCACTAGCCAATCCAAGGGCAGTTGGTTACACATCATGGTTGTGTGCCACTTTTGCACTCTTGTGAGCATCACATCAGGTTGTTTGCTGCTGATTAGCTTAGACCACGAGTTGCTTTGACAGATGTTGGCCATTTTCCTAGAGTAGCTCATGTAGCACCTTTTAGCACTAAACAAGCTAACTTTCTGGGGACTGACTCTCTTCCAGACTCCTCCCAGGTCTCTCCAAGTTCTGTACCAACAACATATGGTGTCTTTGGCAGTAGGGTCTTACCATTAACCTTTAGTGGGTAATCAAGTATTCTGACAGAAGTCGGTCTTCTTTTAGGAAGCCTTGTATTTCTCTTTGATCAATAGCTCATTGTGTACATTAACTGCATCCTGGTAATGGGTGTCACAGGCCAGGGCCAAGGTAAAAGAAGGAAGAAAAATATATTGTTTGATTTTTTTATTGATAGGTTCAAAATTTTTTTATTAATTAGTTTTGTCCTCATCCAGCGCCATTTGTTGAAAATGCTGTCTTTTTTCCAGTCTACATTGTTAGGGTTTTGTGAAATAACAAATAGCTGTTGTTACTTGACCCAAAGTGTGGATCTTCTATTCTGTTCCATTGGTCAATAATCCTGTTTTTTTTTAAAAAAATTTTATTTATTTATTTATTTGAGAGCGACACAGAGAGAAAGACAGATAGAGGGAGAGAGAGAATGGGCGCACCAGGGCTTCCAGCCTCTGCAAACGAACTCCAGACGCGTGCGCCCCCTTGTGCATCTGGCTAACGTGGGACCTGGGGAACCGAGCCTCGAACCGGGGTCCTTAGGCTTCACAGGCAAGTGCTTAACCGCTAAGCCATCTCTCCAGCCCTAATCCTGTTTTAATTCCAGTTGTTTTTTGTTACTATGACTGTGTAATATAGGTTTATATCAGGTGTGGTGATACCTCCAGAGGTGTTTCTTTTACTGAGGATGTGCTTGGATATCTGAGGCCTTCTGGAATTTTATATGAATTTTGAGACCATTTTTTCTATCACTGTGAAGAAAAATGTTGCTATTTTTATTGGTATTGCATTAAATCTGTATATTGCCTTCAGTAAGATTGCCACTTTTGCAATGTTAATTCTGCCTATCCAGGAGCATGGGAGGGCTTTCCATTTTCTCAAGCACTCCTCAATTTCTTTCTTGAGGGTTTTTATGTTTTCACTATGTAAGTCTTTCACATCCTTGGTTATTTTGATTTTTCCTGTGTGTGTGTGTGTGTGTGTGTGTGTGTGTGTGTGTGTGTGCAGTATGTGTGGAATTTGAATTCATGTGGTGTATGCATGTGTGTGCTCATATGCATGCCCTGTGTGTAGGCCTGCTGAGGTCTGAGGCAGATATTGGACATCCAACTTTCTCAGTATTCTGCCATATAAACCTGAGCCTAGACCTTGAATTTTTCAGTCAGACTCTGACTTCAGTTAACAGGCCATCTCGATTGCAGGCATGCATAATCATGCGTGGCTTTTACATAAGTGCTCTGCATCAAAATTACATCCTCATGCTTTCATAGCAGGCACTATTACCCATGGAACCATCTCCCATTTCACTAAATATTACTTCATTGGTGTGTGTGTGTGTGTGTGTGTGTGTGTGTGTGTGTGTGTGTGTGTGTGTGTGGATATTTTTGTGGGTGCATATGCACTTGTGTGCACACACGTGTGCATGCCAGAGGTCAAAATGATGTATCTTCCCTAATTAATATGCATATTATTTTTAAGGCAGGATCATTCCCTAACCTAGAGCTCATTGGTTCATGTTGTATTATTTACTTTTGTGTTGCTGTGACAAATACTAGAAGCAAGTTAAGAAAGAGAAGGTTTTGTTTTATTTTACAATTTGGGGTTATAGTCAATCATATTGGGATGTTATAATGGCAGTATCTTGAAGGAGCTGGTTGCATTCAGTCCACAGAGAGGAAGCATGGGGTGAGTAATGTTTGTGCTCAGATCACTTTCTCTGCTTTATGCTATCCGAGAGCCCAAGTTCATGGGATGGCACCACCTACAGCCAGAGTTTAATTACCCTAACCTCAAACATTCTTCACAGACATTGCAAGAGATTTTTTTTTTTTAACCCAAGAGGATTCTAAATCTTGTCAAGTTGCCCACCAGCAATTAACCATCACATATAAGAATACAGAGGAGATGTTAACTTTCATGAGTTTGTGTTTGCAGTTAGGAGGAAGCAATGGCACATTTAGGGAGGGGTGGATGCTCCACCGATTATGATGGAGCAACGAGAGCTGGGTAAGTTGAGGGGACATAGTTGGTAGGAGGACAAGGATATGAGGTGACAGGCTTTGAGAAAAATATATGAGTTAATCTGGAGGAAGAATAAATGGGGAAGAGGAATAAATGATAATGGCATCCCATGAGGAAGTGTCTTGTAAGTTCTTGTGAAAAGTGAGGGACGATTGTAAAGTTTTACATCATATCCTGGTAAAAGCCAAGCACACCAGCCAGACAATGAGGTATGAACATTCAAACTAAGGCTCCTGAACTCACATAGACATGTTCACACATGCACACACAAAGTACATACACACAAAAATAACCTGCCTTAGACCAAAGTGGGCATTACTTTTTTCTTACTTTTTTCTTTCGTTCATTCTTTCTGTTTTCCTCCATTTTCTCTTCCTCCCACTCTTCCTTCCTCCCCTCTTTCCTTCCTTCTTTCCTTCCTTCCTTCCTTCCTTCCTTCCTTCCTTCCTTCCTTCCTTCCTTCCTTCCTCCCTTTCTTCTCTCTCTCTCTCTCTCTTTTGGTGGGGGCATTTTATTTATACACATTCAGATAATTAAAACTTATGTATTTCATGATATGTATTCCCTGTTTCAGCTAGATTTTTCTGTTCTAATTCATGTAATAAATAAACTTTATTTATATAGATAGACTGGGTAAAAGATTTGGTTTGTAAGCTATAGTTTGCGACTTCTTACATTAGACACTGCTTGATTGCATTAGCATTACTGTCTTTCTTGGACACAACCAAGTAAGAAAATATTTGCTGCTGCATATAACATGCATAGGAATGAAGTATTTTCCCTCTTGACACAGTTGACTTGATTATTTTTAGAACGCTGTTTGTATGTCAGCATAATATTTTGGTGTCTGCAAAAGTTTAATAACAATTAATACTTTTTAGGCATGTATAATCCTAAATTACTTCTAATTTATTGAATATGACTCAAATAAAGTTTGTAGTCTACTGACCCTAATAAAGGGTACAAATTTAAACTCTCAACTATAACCATTATTATTTGGCCAGAATAAGAAATATTGTAGCCTATAGTCTTAAAAACCTAACTCGTATAAACAGGTGAATTTTATAAATGTAATTCTCACATATAAATTGTTTAAGCAAAATCTTTTTAAACAAAAAAATTGGGTGCAATTAATATTGGCAAAAGAACATATTGCATTCTTAAGTACATTTCATTCTTTACCAATTCTTAACATATTTAATTTAAAGAAAAACTATTAGTGTCAGGTACTGGATTAGATACTAAAATGGGATTATAAATAAAACACAACCTTCATCTTAAAAGATACTAAAGTGCAGGGAAGTTTTGGATTCTTCATGTACATCTTTAATTTTTAATCACCCTTGTGTCTGACAAGGTTGAATGCTCAAGTGAATTTTACGAGCAAATTAAAATGAGTTTTCCATCATGTCTTTCTATCTATTTATTCAGCATAAAACCACAGCCCATGAGATGATGCCACCCACATTCAGGATAGGTTTTCCCTCTCAATTCAGTAATAGAGATTTTAGCATTTTCCAGTATCTTTCTATCCACAAGTCTGCTGTGATGCTTAAACACATCAATAAATTAGTCAGTGTGATTACTCAACTTTAATTGCTTGATAAAAGAACAGATTCAAAGACTTTCTTCTAAGAGTCAGAACCTATAAATGCAGATCTTTGTCTTCCTTGGTTATCTCCAGTGCTACCAATAAGAGGTAAGGTTTCCATACCGAGTAATGGTTAACTACACACCCAAGCATCTGCAAGGGAAGTTATTTTGACTGACCTTATTTTGTCTCTTATCTTGACAGATGTCTTCTTATTCCTCTGCAATCTAGGTTGAAACTAGTAAGTCTAACTAAAGTTTCATGATATGAACACATGATTCCCCTTTTTAAGAAAATTCAGTAAATATCCCACTGTAAACCACCTGGCTCATAGACTGCGACCATTTTATGGTTCTCTGGAGATAAAATGAGAGAAGGCAATATTTTGTTTCTTTTTTTTTTGTTCCCTAAAGCACACATTTTTTTTTTTTCTAAGAAGGCAAGGAATTCTCACAACATTCAACTGCACAGCCCACAACCTATCACTGTCTTCTTTTATTCCAATACTGTAGACCATTGTCATGAATTCAGGTTCCTGCCAAGAAATAACCCTGCTCTGTATTTCAAACCCAATGTAGGAAACTTCTACACTTACACACATAATACAAGTGAGATTTTGTCTCCTTCTCCCCCAGATTTGTTTCTTTCTCATTCCTGTAAATACCTGACAAAAAGAAATTTAAGGGAGAAATAGATTGTTTTGGCTCCAAGTTCAGAGGAATGCATGGTAGCAGGACAGGGGTTGTGTGAAGTGATGACAATGAAACAGAGGAGGAGAATATCAGTGGTCAACTGGCTTTCTACTTTTTGTCTTTTCAGTCACTCAGGCTGGTTCTACCCACATTCAGGATTGGTCTTCCCTTCTTAGGAAACACACTCATAGGCATTCTGAGAGGCAAACCTCTAGTCAGGTTATGTGTGAAGATTAACTATAACACTCTAATCTTGAAGATTCAAAGAAATTATCTGGGGACAGAGTGGGTCCTAACACATTAAGCAGTTAGTTCCAAGTCCTTTTCTGTGTTTTGTTTATACTTAGCTAGTATCATCGTCCACATTCACTATGTTATTATGAGCATTCACCATTAATACTCAAAAGTGTTACAGCAGAGAATCCTCTTGTCCACTGACAACCACACTTTGAAGAGGAGAAATGGCTGGAAAAGAACAAGCCTTTCTAGGTACAAATAAAAGACACTGCAAGAAGATGTCCATTGGATGATGAATGTATAAGAAAATGTAGTATCCATGCACACTGGAGCTTCATTCAGTCATAAAGAACAAAAAAATGCCACTTGAAGGATTCAAATGGAAATCATTATGCTAACATAAAGAGGCAAAACTCAGAAAGACTTTATGTTTTTTGTATCCATATGTACAATCTAGATTACATATATACTACATATATAATCTATATCTATAATCTTTCTATCTCTATATCATCTATATATTCATATCATCTCTCTCTCTCCATATATATATATATAGTCAATGTAGAGGGTGGAATACTATAATGTATATGTACAAAAAGCCATCATTTAGGGCAATAAATATATGCTATTGATGTGTATTTTTGTACTTTTTTATAGTAGTGTCTCACTCGAGCCCAGGCTGACCTGGAACTCAATCTGAAGTCACAGGCTGGCCTTGAACTCACAGAAATCTGCTTACCTTTGCCTCCTGAATGCTGGGATCAAAGGCATGAACCATATGCAACGTATGCCAATGGTTGTTTAGAATTGACAGAGCATGGGGAACAGAGGTGGCTACCAAGCAAAGAGGTAGGAAGGAAACAATTTAAAAAGTAATATATTATGAAAGACCAAGTGTAGACTAACTTGTTCAGTCAGAATAATGATCTCAGACATAAATTGCGTTTTTGTTTCCATGGACCCTATTAGCTTCTTAGAATACATGCCAGTGACTGGAAAGAAGACTATAAGCAGCCCTTTTGGTGACTCGGGCATGTGGGAGCTCACTGACAGCTGTCAACTGGTAGAAGAAAACCCTGCCCATTCCACAGACCCTTCTCCCTTGCATAGATGACTTTTAAAACTGCTTGGAGAAGGTCAGTAATTCATCATTCCCAAGACAGAGACAAATATCCTTTATGATTAGGGGAGCAGTAGCAGGAGAGATCATTTGACCTCTGGGGAGAGAGCAGCAAACTAGCATGGGCCAGGATTCTACACAGAGAAAGTCTGAAGCTGCTGAGAGAACAGCAATCTCCTGTGGAGACTAAGTGCAGGTGCATAGCAGTTTGCCGCTGTAGCATGCACTATTTTCCAGGGAGTTTCCAACCAGTGCTCTCTTCCCCAGGCAGGGTACTCTCATCATATGAAGGTCTACTTCCCCCAAAGTTCATGCTTGGGAACCAAATATTTTATTAGACTTCCTCACAGAACATAGGTGAGGGGATACTTACAGGAGTACAGAGACTCCCAAGCAGCATGTACAAGTTTCATCCTAGCACAGATGACAATGTCACACAGCTGCTTAGAAGGAGGCCCCTGTCACTTCCTCTTACACTCTCTATATATTCCACCCCCAGCCCTGAGACCACGAGGCCTCATGCTTCATTGCATACAGCTGGCACAGGCAGCAGCTGAGATCTCAGGAAAGAGTCTTATAACCCTCCCTATGCCTTTCCTTCTATGGGAGGAAGTCAACAAGCTCAATTTTGAGTACCTCATGAGCAGTTCCAGCAGCTTCTGATAAAGAGGTTATTAGCTCATTATCTCTAAAGACGGTGCCATACAACAGCTGTCAAGGAAAGAAGTTGGAAAAACAAGATTTGATCCCAACACTCATGGATAAAGAAACTACTTAGACCAAGACCAGATAAGAATGACACAGCACAGCCCTACCCCTATGGCCATCAGGGCAGAAAGTATTAACTTAGTATCCCTTTATATTGGGCAGCAGAACAAAAGCAAAAATATTAGCCTTACAGCATGGGGCGTTCAGAGACAGTCCAGCACTGCATTTTACTCTAAGTACATGCACTGTAGCAAAAACAGTACATCCCTGGAGTAAATGGAGGAATGTGCAATGAAGGTACCAGTAAACACCGCCCAAAACGAGTGCAGCTATGGATGAAATAGACTCAGTTCCTACACTGATTTTGACAAGGAATCCTACTATGCTTTCTAGTCTTTTATATGTGGACACTAATATTCAAACAAAAACTGTGAAAGATAAGACAGGGATTAAAATACCTACCTATCAACAAGAAATTAGGAACCAGAGTTCCAGACTCAAAGACAACCCACATGTTGAGATTTTCCTCACCAGGAATGTAAATTAGCCATATATATGAGCATGCCTGTATATATACACATATACATATGAGATAGGGACGTATTTGTTCCAGGCTGGCTTCAAACCCAATATGTAGGGCTCTAATGATGTTGAACTTCTGATCCTCCTGTCTCTACCTCCAGAGTGCTGGGATTTCAGGCATGTGGCATCACATCTAGATTATATGTGGCTAGGGGCTGAAGCATGGGCTTCATGCATGCAAGGCAAGCATTCTACCATCTGCCAAGCCCTGATCCCCGTCATGAATATATTTAAAAATATTATAAAAAATCAGCAGAATACATGAACACACAGATAACATTAGAAGAGAAATGGCGATTGTAAGTAAACTGATAATTTCAGATGTAAAAATCATGAACAGAAATGAATTATTTACAGAATTAGGGCTACAAACAACAGATAAGAAAACAAAGAAAGAAGCAACAGATAAGAAAATGGGCTATTACAAACTACTGGACACAAAAACAAAAGACAGGCTGAAAAGATAGCTTAATGGTCAAGGTGCTCACCTGCGAAGCCTAAGTGCCCATGTTTGATTCTTCAGGTCCCACCTGAGCCAGATGCACAAAGTGATGCAAGCACAAAGCCGCATGTGCACGCAAGGTGGCACATATGTCTGGAGTTTGATAGCGGTGGCTAGAGTCTCCAGTGTGCCAATTCTCTCTCACACACTCTTGTTCCCATTCTCCAACATGAAAAGGACAGTCTGTTGGGCTTGCTTCAAGAAAAAGAACAGCAGAAAGAAAGAAAGAAAGAAAGAAAGAAAGAAAGAAAGAAAGGAAGGAAGGAAGGAAGGAAGGAAGGAAGGAAGGAAGGAAGAAAGAAAGAAGGAAAGAAAGAGGAATGGAAAAGCAAAGGAAAGGAAAGGGAAAAAAAAAAGAAGCAAAGGAAGAAATCTGAAGAGATTTGGGAATATTAGGTCCATTTCTTTCTAAAACAATATAGATATTAGATCCATTTCTTTCTAAAACAAAGACAAAAGGCTTGGGGATGCAGCACAGGGGTAGAGCACCTACCTGGCCATTTGTCTGACATGTACAGGGATTTACTCCTAATGAGAAAAAAAAAAAATCAAGGTCAATTTAGGATTTCAAGAGATAAGTTAGAGAGTGATTTTTCCCTGAGATCACATATCTAATATTGTGGAATGCAGCTGAACAGGAGCCAGATGGAACTGTAGACAGACCACTGTATGATTATATAGGCAAACAAGAAATACAGCTGCCTTCCTTACGAAACTAGAACATGGAAAGAGAACCAAAATCAAAGCTAGTAAGAGGAAGTCTCACCAATGAAGAAAAGCTCAGTGAAATTAGACACCAAAGAATACATGTAACGCAATTAGTCTTTACCATGTAAAGGTCAATGATTATTATGTATCTATAATGAGTCCAGAGAAATAGAGGATACTCCAAATATTAATATCAAGCCACACAAACATGAGATTATTCCAGATTCTGAAGAAAGAAGAAAAGATTTTAAAGATCATGACCCATGTCATAAAAATAAATTTCAAAACAGATGAAATGACAAATATTTTAAGATACAAAAATACACCAAGCTCACAGAGGAAATGATAAATGAAGTAAAGTGTTTCTTATACGATTGAAGAAATTTAACACACAAATTACTACCCACCTCCAAAGAGAAAAATCCAGGAACACATACCTTCTGTGGTAAATTTCATCAAGCCTATAGAAGGTAGTAGATTCGAATGTTCCACAAACTTTTCCAGACAACAAATGGGGAGACAGTCTTTCTCAGTAGTTTAACGAGGCCAAAATAGATGATTACCAACCAAGATACAAAATAAAACTACAGGCTAATTGATGCAATAAACCTTCAAATACTGGCAAACTGGACATAGTAAATGAAAAGTATGGACTGTCATGAAGCTGGGTCTATACAAGAAATGGGTAGCAACCTGAATATTTGAAAAGCAGTAAATATAATTCATTATCATTAGCAGTTTAAAGAAGAAAACCAATTCTCTGAGTAGATATAAAATAATTGTTTAATAGAATTCAACATTCATTAAATAGAAAAACTCCTCAGAATGCCAAGAATATAACATCTTCAGTGTAAAAAAGTAAGTTTATAAAAATGTTTGCAACTAAGATTATGGCAAATAGTGAAACTTCAGTATACTCTCCTCAAAGTTGGAAAAAATGCAGAAATACTCTTATAACTACTCTATAAATACTCTATAAATACTCTTATTACTTTTAGTTATCACCTAGTTACAGATTTCGTCAATATATTCAGGAAAGAAAAAGAAATACATGTAAGAGCATAAGAAATCGACTTTAGTTATAGAAGAGCTAATTGGGCAGAAAATCAAAAACTATGTACAAAAAGTGTTTAAAACTAACATGTAATAGAGAAAATTTCCAGGTAACAAAGAACTTGTATTACTGTACCAGCTATGAATAAGTTAACCCTGATACAGACTTCAGAAAAGATATAAAATTATTAGCAGTAAATCTAAAATATGTACAAAATTTGTTCTCTGAAAAATCACAAAATATTGAAAAGAGAATTAAGGACTTAAACAAATGGAAATATACACTGTGTTTATGGATTTACTAGTTAATAATATAAATAATATCATGTCTCCAAAGATTATTGATTCAATGCAATCCTCTTGAAATGCCAGGAGATATAGTATATATTTCAAATCATTACAAATTTATATGAAAAAGTAAATGAGAGCTGGATAGATGGCTTAGCAGTTAAGGCACTTGCCTGCAAAGCCTAAGGACTCATGTTAGGCTCTCCAGATCCCACGTAAGCCATATGCACAAAGGTAAAGCAAGCACAAGGTCACACATGACCACTATGTGGTGCAAGATTCTGGAGTTGGATTGAAGTGGTTGAGGCCCTGGTGAACAAATTCTCTTTCTCTTTTTTCACTTGCAGTTTTTAAATATATATATAAATTATTGACAACTTTTATACTTA
The DNA here is from genome assembly GCF_020740685.1 of Jaculus jaculus. NCBI lineage: Eukaryota > Metazoa > Chordata > Mammalia > Rodentia > Dipodidae > Jaculus > Jaculus jaculus. The sequence continues at coordinate 50,659,562 of NC_059109.1, forward strand.
CAGACAACAAACCATGGTATTTCCCTCCCTTCCCCCACTTTCCCCTTCATAAGTGCTCTGTCATAGCCCCTCTGTCTCTCCATTAGTCTCTCTTTTGATTTGATGTCATCATCTTTTTCTTCTATTGTAAGGATCTTGTGTAGGTATTGCTAGGTGCTGAGGTCTTGGATATCGAGGCCAATTTCTGTCTGAACAGCTGTATGTAAGGAGTGGTCCCCTTCCTTTGGTTCTTACATTCTTTCTGCCACCTCTTGTGCAATGGACCCTGAGCCTTGGAGGCTGTGAGATGTTTCAGTGCTGGAAACTCCTCCATCCCTTCTTCTCAATACTATGTTGCCTTGTGGTTATCCCAGTGGTCACTGACATCTGAAAAGAAAAGCTTCCCTAACGAGAAGTGAAATTAACATTAATATATGAATATGAACATTAAGTGTAGTGCTTTCAGAGCAATTTGGTGAGAGTAATATATTCATTTATCCAGACAACAGCAGGCTTTATAAGGCACATGACTTCCCCTGCCATACACTTTTGATTAGGTTTTCAGTACTAGTCATGCATTCCCTCCCATACAGCGGGCCTTTAGTCCAATTATAGAGCAGTTGGTTTCCCCCAGAGCAGATATGCCACTATTGCACTCATTCAGTCATTTGGTCTGTCTGGCTAAACTTGAGGCTTCCAGTGTCCACTGTTTTCACTACTGATGACTTCCATCTCCCATAAGGCTGCATACAGAGCAGCTTTTTCCAGCTTTCAGTTGGCTGGGCTATGGGGAGAAGGTTTTCTGATCAGCCCCAGCTTTATTTCTCAGTGACTTGGCTGCTCAGCAAGTGAAGTCTTCAGCAATAGGGTCTCACCATCATTTTCTCATAGGAAACAAAGGGCTTTGGCAATAACCTATAATGTTTTGAAGGCAACCCAGACCTCACTGGCCAACAAACTGCTGGAATGCATCCTATCCCTGACACTGAAAAATTTCTAGTAACAATCAATGGCTTCTGGATGTGCCATTATTTAAGAAAGTAGATTTTTTTTAATATTTTTTGTTCAATTTTTATTTAGTTATTTGAGAGCGACAGCCATAGAGAGAAAGACAGATAGAGGGAGAGAGAGAATGGGCGCGCCAGGGCTTCCAGCCACTGCAAACGAACTCCAGATGCATGCGCCCCCTTGTGCATCTGGCTAACGTGGGACCTGGGGAACTGAGCCTCGAACCGGGGTCCTTAGGCTTCACAGGCAAGCACTTAACCGCTAAGCCATCTCTCCAGCCCCAAGAAAGTAGATTTTTATAATTTCATTTTTATTTACTGCTGAATAGAACTCCATTGTGTAAATGAACTGCATTTTTATTGTCTATTCATCTGTGGATGGACATCTAGGTCCTAGCTGTTGTGAAAAGAACATCATTAAACATGGTTGTGCAAGTATCTCTAAGGTAGTAAGAAAAGTCAATAGGATGTATGCCTAGGAGGGCTATAGCTAGATAATATGGTAAATCTAATTTTAGCTGTCTCGAGGACCTCCATACTGATTTACACAATGGCTGTACCAGATTATATTCCCATCAACAGTGTAGAAGGTTTCCACTTTTACCATATCCTCACCAACAATTATTGTCATTTGCTTTCTTGATGGTAGCCATTCTGACCGGAGAGAGATGGAATTTCAAGCTAGTTTTAATTTGCATTTCCCTGAGGGCTAAGGAAGTAAAACCCTTTTTAAGATGTTTATGGGCCATCTGTATTTCTTCTGATGAGAACTCTCTATTTAGTTCCACAGCCCATTTTTAAATTGGGTTGTTTGATTTCTTATTGTTCTGTTTTTTTGAGTTCTTTTATATTCTGGATATTAACCCCCTGTCAGATGTGTAACTGGCAAATTTCTGCCATTCTGTAGGTTGTTTCTTTGCTCTATTCACAGTGTCCTTTGCTGTACAAAAGCTTTGTAATTTCATGATATCCCAGTAGTTGATTAGTGGTTTTATTTTCTGAACAATTTGGGTTATAATCAGAAAGTCATTACCCATGCCACTATGTTGAAGGGTTTCCCCTACCTTTTCTTCTAGAAATTTCAGTTTCAGGTCTGATATTAAGGTCCATGATCCACTTGGATTTGATTCTTGTGCATTGAGGAAGACAAAGATCTATTTTCATCTTTCTACATACAGATATCCAGTTTTCTCCAATGAATAATTTTGGCATTTGTGTCAAAAATCAGATGGCTGTAGCTGCCTGGATTAACATCTGGGTCCTCTATTCTGTTCCATTGATCTACATGTCTCTGTGCCAATACCATGCTGTATTTTTGTTTGTTTTTTCACTATGGCTTTGTAATATAGCTTAAATTCAGGTATGGTGCTACCACCATCCTTATTTTTGTTGCTCAAAATTGTTTTGGCTAAGAGGTGTTTTTTGTTTTTTTTTTTTGTTTTTTGTTTGTGCTTCCAAATGAATTTTAGGATTGTTTTTCTATTCCTGTGAAGAATGCCATTGGAATTTTAATGGGAATTGCATTAAAAGTATGGGTTGCTTTTGGTAAGATTGACATTTTCACAATATTGATTCTTCTAATCCAAGAACATGGGATGTCTTTCCATATCCTTCTGTCTTCTGCAATTTCTTGCTTGAGTGTTTTAAAGTTCTTGTAGAGATCCTTCACTTCCTTAGTTAAGTTCATTCCAAGGTACTGTCTTTTCTTTCTTCCTCCCTTCCTTCCTTTCTTCCTTCCTTCCTTCCTTCCTTCCTTCCTTCCTTCCTTCCTTCCTTCCTTCCTTCCTTCCTTCCTTTCTTTCTTTCTTTCTTTCTTTCTTTCTTTCTTTCTTTCTTTCTTTCTATTTTTGAGACAATTGTGAATGAGAGAGATTCCATGACTTCATTCTCCTCATGCTTGTTTTTAGTAAATAGGAAAGCTACTGGTTTCTGTGTATTTATTTTGTGTCCTGCTATGTTGCTAAAAGTGCTTATCAGCTCTAACAGTATGCTGGTAGAGTTTATAGGGTCTTTTCTGTATAGAATCATATCATCTGCAAATAGTGATAATTTGATCTCTTCCTTTCCAATTTGAATTCCTTTTATGAGTGTCTTTTGCCTTATTGCTACAGCTAAAACTTCCAGTACTATATTAAATAAAAGTAGGAACACTTGACGCCCTTGTTTTGTTCCTGTATTTAGTGGAAAAGCTTCAAGTTTTTCTCCATTTACTACTATGTTGGTTGTATGTTTGCCATAAATTGCTTTTATTATATTGAGATGTGTTGCTTCTCTTCCCAGTTTCTGTAATATATATACAACTACTATACTTAAAGACAACAAACTATGGTATTTCCCTCCCCTCCCCCACTTTCTCCTTCTTAGCTCTGCTCTCCATCATATCTCCTCCTTCTGTCCATTAGTCTCTCTTTTAATTTGATGTCAGCATCTTTTTCTCCTATTATGAGGGTCTTGTGTGTGTATTGCTAGGCACTGTGAGGTCTTGGATATTGAGGCCAAATTCTGTCTGGACAGTTGTACGTAGGGAGTGGTACCCTTCCTTTGACTCCTACATTCTTTCTGCCACCTCCTCTGCAATGTACCCTGAGCCTTGGAGGGTGTGAGATATTTCAGTGCTGGATACTCCTCCATCCCTTCTCAGCACTATGTTGACTTTTGGGCCATTCCAGTGGTCATCACTATCTGAAAAGAGAAGCTTTTCTAACAAAAGTGAGAGTAACATTAATATATGAATATGAACATTAACTGTAGTAATTTCAGGGAAATTTGGTAAGAGTAATATATGCATTTATCCAGACTAGAGCAGGCTTTATACCCCTAAGGCTCATGACCTCTCCTGCCATAGGATTTGATTAGGTTTTCAGTACCAGGCATGTATTCCTTCCCATAGAGTGGGCCTTCAGTCCAATTAGATAGCAGTTGGTTTCCCGCAGGTCAGATATGCCACTATTGCCCTTGTTCAGACTTTTGGCCTGTCTGGCCAAACTTGAGGTTTCCAGTGTTCACTATTTTCACCACTGATGACTTCTGTCACCTGTAAGACTGTAATACTTTTGGCACGAACGGATTTTGGATTGAGTTGAATGCCTTTTCTGCATTTATTGAGATGATCGTGATTTTTGTCCTTCAGACCATTTATATGATGTATTACATTTATCAATTTCTGTATGGGGAACCATCTGTGCACCCATGGGATAAAGCCACCTTGCTCCGGGTGAATAATCTTCTTGATATATTCTTGTATTCTGTTTGCCAATATTTTGTTCAGAATTTTTGCATCTATGTTCATGAAGGTGATTGGTATATATTTTTTCTTTTTTTTTTTTAAATTATGTCTTTGTCTGGTTTTGGTATGAGGGTAATGCAGGCTTCATAGAGGAGTTAAGTAAAATTCCTTCATTTTCTATTTTATGGAAGATTTCAAGAAGCAATGGTATCAGTTCTTCCATGAAGGTCTGGTAAAATTCACCAGTGAATCCATCTGGGCCTGGAGTTGTTTTAGTGGGGAGATTTTTTTTTTATAACTTCTTGGATCTCTGTACTTGTCATAGGTCTGTTTAAATGGTTTACCTCATCTTGATTTAATTTTGGTAGGTCATATGAATCAAGGAAATCATCCGTTTCTTTCAGAATTTCAAACTTAGAGGCATTCTTAAAGTATGTCCTTATAAATTTCTGAATTTCTTTGATATCTATTGTAATGGTGCCTTTTTCATCTCTAATCTTATTAGTTTTTGTCTCTTCTCTCTTTCTTTAGGTCAAATTTGCTAAGGGTTTATTAATTTTGCTTATCCTATCAAAGAACCAACCCTTTGTTTCACTGACAGTTTGGATATATATATGTACATATTTGGTTTCTATTTCATTCATTTCTGCCCTAATCTTTACTATTTCTTCTTACCTACTGATTTTTGGTTTTTCTTGCTCTTCTTTTGCCAAATCCTTAAGGTGAAGCATTAAATTGTTTATTTGTGAACTCTCTAATTTCTTAATATAGCCACTTAGAGCTATAAATTTCCCTCTTAGGACTGCCTTCTTTGTGTACCAAAAGTTTTGGGATGTTGTATTATCATCATCATTTGATTCTATGAATTTTTTTATTTCCTTTTTATTTCTTCAATGACCCATTGATCATTCAATACTGCATTGGTGAGTCTCCATGGGTTTCTGTATGCTCTGTAACTTTTCTTGTTGCTAACTTTCAGTTTAATGCCACTGGGGCCAGATAGGCTACAAGGGATTATTTCAATTTCCCTATATTTATTGAGATTTGCTTTGTGTCCTAATATATGGTCTATTTTAGATAATGTTCCATGTGCTGCTGAGAAAAATGTACATTTGCAGCATTTAGATGGAATGTTCTCTGGATATCTGTTAGGCCCATTTGCTCCATGATATCATTTAATTCAGATGTCACTCTGTTTATTTATTGCCAGGATGGCCTGTCAATTTATGAGAGTGGTGTATTGAAGTCACCCACTACAATTGTGTTTGATGTTATGTCTGACCTTACCTCTAATAGTGTTTGTTTGATGAAACTATGAGCCCCCATGTTAGGTGCATATATGTTTAGGATTGTGATGTCCTCCTGCTGGAGTTTTCCTTTAATCCATATAAAATGACCTACTTTATCTTTCCTCACTAATGTTGGTTTGAAGTGTATCCTGTCAGATATTACGATAGCAACCCTTACTTGTTTCCTAGGTTCATTTGCTCAAAAGCTGCAGGACATTCTCAAGGTATATTTATTGGAGAAAAAGCAGTTCATACTAAAAAGAAGAGACAGAAGAAAAGTGTACAAACTAAGAAATACAGAAAACAGAAGTAATGGTCAGAAGCTGCCAGCTTGCTTCCCATGGAGTGCTACTGGCTAGTGCAAGCTCCTGCATGGATGGAAGAGGTTGGGTATGCCTCGTGTACTGAAACATTGTATGTAGACACATGTCTCATGGGCTATGTGTTGCTAATGATGTGAAATGATTTCAGGCCTTGCTTGCAGATTTGCCTTTGACTTTAGTGTATGTCAGAAGAGCCCATGCCCCCATCAAGTTTTTTTCTCTCTAAGATAAAGATACAGGTATAGAACATGTAGAATGCATCTGCATGTTTCATGTTTGTGCAGACTTGAAAATATTTTATTATTTACGTAAGAGAGAGAAAGAGAGAGAGAGTAAATGGGTGTGCTAGAGCCTCCAGCCACTGGGCTCCTTAGGCTTCACAGGCAAGTTTTTAATTGCTAAGCTATCTCTCCAGTCCCCGTTGTTCGATTTTTAACAAAGAATTGATAAAAACTGACTCAAGAAGGATAAATTATGAATTCCTGCATTTATTTAGGGAGAAATAATAATTCATGAGAATTATTCAGGAGAAATGAGTATTTAGGAAAAGGCCAGGGCAGTTACACATACACACAACATAGAAGTCCCTTCAAATAACAAGCCAGAGAGGATTTAGTAGTAGTGGAGGACTAAGATCAAAGATAAATCTTGGGTTGTAAAGATGGCTTAGTGGTTAAGGCATTTGCCTGCAAAGCCAAGGGGGCCAGGTTCAACTCTCCAGGACCCACATAAGCCAGATGCATCTGAAGTTCCTTTACAGTGGCTGTATATCCTGGCATGCCCCTGCCTCTCTCAAATAAATATAAATTTAACTGAATGTGGTGGCACATGCCTTTACTCCCAGCACTTGGGAGGCAGAGGTAGGAGGGTAGCTATGAGTTTGAGGCCACCCTGAGACTACATAGTGAATTCCAGGTTACCCTGGGCTAGAGTGAGAGCCCTACGTTGAACCCCCTCCCCCCAAATAAATGATAAATATATAATCACAGTGAGAAGGTACCACCAAAACATGACACCAAAGAGAAGAAGAAAAATACCCAAGTCAAGCTAAGTAATCTCCCCTTCCCAGTCCTGCTGGTTGCAGCCATGTTGAGAAGGACGAACAGACTTGTAATGAAGTGCTAGGGATTTAGGAAAGACCTTGAACCCCAAGCCCTAACTTCACATCTAATTTTAAAGAATTGAAGAGTGAAGGTAATTATTACATTTAGTTAGAGAAGTACAGAACCAAGGAAAGACTCACGTGGCTTGAAAGTACAAAGAGTTGGACTGGAGAGATGGCTTATTGGTTAAGGTGCTTGCCAAAGGACCTCAGTTTGTTTCCCCAGGACCCATGTAAGCCAGATGCACAGGTGGTGCATGCATCTGGAGATCATCTGCAGTGGCTGGAAGCCCTGGCACACCCATTCTCTCTGTCTCTATTTGTTCTCTCAAATAAATATTTTTTTTTTTTAAGAAAAGTAAAGGGAAGAAAAAGATAGCCTTATAAAACCAAACCCAATAATGGTGTGTGTTGTTCTACACCTTTAATTTTATCAGCTGGGAGGTAGAGATTTCTGCTTTGAATTGGGTTCCAGATCAACCTGGATCTGGATCAGACCCTGCCCCAATAATGACAGAAGCAAAAGACAAAGGTCCTATGAATATGAAAACATCAAAGGCAACAATATTCAATGCTCAAATACAGGTTATTTGAAAATGGTAAAGCCAGTGAAGAATATACAACCCATAACCTGCCCTGACAAGGAAAGAGAGATTAGCTCTTCCAATGAAAGCCTATGTACCTGTTTTTTTTTTTTTTTTTTTTTTTTTTTTTTGTTGTTGTTGTTGTTGTTGTTGTTGTTAGTCAGCCTCATTACCTTTCGGGGTGGCTTCCAATCTCACGAATGCTGTGCCCACCTCCATCCCTCTGTGTAGGGCTGTGGAGCTGAAGCTCATTGTGCTGTTTGTGCTGTCACTGGGGAATGAGTGCTAGAGGTTACCTGTTCTGAGGGTGGGGGAAGGGGGTGTTCAGACTTCTGCAGTTGCTCTTGCAGTTTGACCTATATCCCTTTCAGTAGCTATCTGGTTGATCTCAGCTGACTTGACTTCTGTTTTCTTAACTTTGCAAGGAGGCTGATGAATTTGAAAAACCCCCTTGTTTGGTCTCTGCTGCCGCCTTGACACCCCTGGAGGGGTGTTGCCAGGCGGGTGTGAGGATCATGCGGGTCAGGCCGTTTTCCTCCTTCCTGGTGGATCGTGGTTTCTTCAGCTTCTCCAATGTGTCTACGAATAACATATACTCCTTCACTTTTCAGAAGAAAAGTGTATTTTGCTTAAATTCTTCCCTAGGCTAGTTTGGCATGGCTCCTATACTGCCATCTTACCTAGAAGTCCGGTTCTCTCTCTTTTTGTCTCTCTCTGTCTATCTTGCTCTCTCTAAAGTATTAGTAAAAATAAAAATAAAGTAAATGCCCTAATAATTAGGAAGCTACAATGTTTGAAAACAGGAACCACAATGATAACTATCACAAATTCTGACTTAAAGACCATCTCTCATGCTACAATAGTCAAGGTAACATAATACTCATATAAAGATAAACATTAATAAATGAACCAGAAAGGAAAAAAAAACTGACAAATACATTTTGATTTAAATGTCAAAATAATTCAATGAAGAGATTACTTCTTCAACAAAATGTTATAATTATCCAAATAATTATCCATAATACATAAAAGTAACATTTGCTTCAATTTGCTTATTTTAAACTCAATCATAGACATAAATGTAAATTAAAAATACAAAAATTCTAGGAAGTAAAAAAAAATTCATTGTGTTTCTTGCCAACAGTAAAAAATTTCAACATATAACAGAAAATTATAAACTTTAAAATACTTGGTATGATTAACAATATTTTATATTTCTATTTTACAAATTAGATGAGTCAAACTAAAAGATAAACCACAGGCTATTGGAAAATATTGTAAAATCCATTCTCTAATGAAAATTGCAAAATTGGATCAATAAAGGATCCTATAACATAAATATAAAATGAGCAAAAGTTCTCAACATATGCGTCACAAAAAATAGAAAAATGGCAAGTATAAGAACATCATTATCCATTTCAAAAATGAAAATTAAATTCTCAGCATGACACACTAGCTAATCAAAAAGCTAGTTAAGCAGCGATCTGACAAGACTATGTACCAGAGTATATATGTAGCAACTTGCTCTCTGATACACATAGGAACATAAATTGGAAGTTTCATATAAAGTTAACAAAAATGTGTACATATAGCTCTTCCATCCTTTTAGTGGTATTCCCGTAAGATAAAGGGTCCATTGCAGAAGAGGTGGCGGAAAGAAGGCAAGAGCCAAAGGAAGGGCACCACTCCTTACAAACAACTGTCTGGATGGAAGTTGGCCTCCATGTCCATGACTTCACAGTGCCTAGCAGTACCCACATAACAGGATAAAAAGATTATGACATCAAATTATGAAAGACTATTGGACAGAAAAAGGGGATATAAGTATATGATGGAGAGTATAGTTATGAAGGGGAAAGTGGGGGAGGGGAAGGAAATACCATGGTTTGTTTTCTCTAAGTATAGAAGTTATCTATCTATCTATCTATCTATCTATACATATATAGTTATATATATATATATATATATATACGCTTCCTCATCCTCTGGCTCTTAAGTTCTTTCTACCTTCTCTTCCACAATGTTCCCTGAGACTTGAAGGAGGGAATATAAATATAAATATAAATATATATATAGTTACTCAGGGCCTGAATAAAAATATTAATAGTGTTTTTAAAATATTTTATTTTTATGTATTTATTTATTTATTTATTTGACAGAGTAAGAGGGAGGGAGAGAGAGAATGGGCATACAAGGGCCTCCAGCCACTGCAGAGGAACTCCAGACACATGTGCCCCCTTTTGCTAACATGGCTAACATGGGTTCTGGAGAATTGAACCTGGGTTTTTTGGCTTTGCAGGCAAATGTCTTAACAGATAAACCAACCCTCCAGCCCTACTACCTACTAATAGCTAGGAGGTGACTGCATAGGAGTTCAGCATTGAGGAATGTCAAGTAAGCCACACTATATGAAAGAAAACTATGCATTTATAAATCATTTATATGACATCTAATTTTTTTCTTAACTCTCTGAAGATAATTTTAACAAAGAAGATACAGTTTAGACAGCACAATATATTTCCTTTTAAACATTAAATATCAATGTGTCTAACATAAATTCAGATACTTTCAGTACAGACTTATTAATTAGCCCAATATTGTGTAGGCCTTGTAAAAGTAACAACAGTTATTGTGGGATCATGAATGTGATGGCTATGTCAACCCTGGAGAACAGCATCCCAGACCACGCTTCCTCATCCTCTGGCTCTTAAGTTCTTTCTACCTTCTCTTCCACAATGTTCCCTGAGACTTGAAGGAGGGAATATAAATGTCTCATTTAGTTTTGAGCACTCCTCACTTATTCTCAGCACTTTAATGAGTTTTGAGTCTCCCTAAAAGTCATTACCACCTGAAAAAGCAAAAAACAAAAATAACACACACACACACACACACACACACACACACACACACACAACTTCTGAGCAAGGGTGAGAGCAACAATAATCTTTGGGAATAAGCATAAATAGTTGGAGACTATTTCATGGACACAACAATCTAATTAGCCAAATAAGAGTAATTGCTTCCCTCCCAGGCCCTTCCCAGCCATAAGCTTTTGACTAGGTTTTCAGTGCCAGGTGTAAAGTGAATTCACTCCCATGGAGTAGGCTTTAAACCCAATTAGAAAGTAATTGGTCACCCCAATAACAACCATGCCCCTATTGCAACAATAAGCATATCTTGCCTGTGTGACTCTAGTGCAGCTCTCTGCATCTGCTGCTGGGGAAGGATTTTTTAGAATCATGGAAAATGTTAATAAAAATTGTGAAAAGAAAAAAAAATTCACCAAAAACAGTTATTGACCATAATACCTCTCTAGAGAGTGCATTACAAAATTTATATTTTTTAATAAAGAAACTCAACTTTATAGGGAATCAGACACTGATTGGTGAGTATCTACACAGAGACCAACTGATTATAATATTTTTGTCTCTATATATGAACAAACAACATTCAATCTACCCTGGAACTTGCTTGTTGGGTGCAAATTTTTGTCAAAGGAAAAACTTTTGAATTTCAGCATTGTGTGCAAATTTTGCATTGCTATATCATGACATTTATTGGCAAAATCTGTTGACTCACCATGTGGAGAAAAAAATTGTTTTTCTTATATTATACAAAATCTCCTCAGTGTGACATGACATGTCATCAATACATAACTTACTGTAATATTTGGAAATAGAACCTTCAATATCTCAACTGCATCTTGTCCAAACATTTTACTCACTTTAATTTTACATGCTGACATTATTTGTTTCTCACCTGCTATGTGACTTTTTCTTCTCTGAGTAATGAATTTAGTGACTAAAATAACTTGATTCTTAAAGCTTTACACTAAACATAACTTTAAAAAAAAACAAGACTTTGCTCAGCTTTGAGAACATAGTAGCTATTTAAAATAATCTCCAGCTTTCTTTGATGCATATTTGTGAGTTTAAAATTTTCTTAGTATGTTTGTTGCATGTCTAATTTATAATTCATCTTAATTCATTTTAATAAAATTTACTTTGGTTCAGATTTTTCTTCCATGATTTACTTTGTCATAAAACATCCAAACATTAGATGGTTAGACTTGTTTGTTTTACACAAAGGCTAATAGAAAATACAGGGTATAATAAATGAACAGTGAAATTAATTTAGAAAAGAAAAACTTCATTAACTTATTTATTTCTGATTCATACAATCATTATTTTGCCAAGATTACAACAGAAAATTACACAAGGGGAGCTAGAGCAGAGTGTGAAGATTCTTTTTTCATATTGATTTTTTCCTTCTATTTTCTTGAGCTCATTCAAGCCTATAAATAAGTCAGTGGCATGTCAGTAAAGGTTGGAGAAAATAAGAGGGAGATGCTAATATTATGGTCAGCCTGTTCTACCTCTGTCCAATTATCTATGTCCTTAACTTATGCAAGAAATTTAGAATATAAGATCATACACAGATAAAAATTCTGATACTATAGCTCAATCACTATGTGCTACTTGCAGAGGTATATTTGGAAAGGATCAGAAATTTAGATAAAGATTATTTTAAGTCACAATCTTTCAAAAAACTTGCAGCACCCATCAGCAGAACCTTTGGAAAGAAACAATAATAAGGCCACTGGGATACAATCAACCAACTATAGCTTTTGTTAAACACAAAGAATTTTTGGAATGAACTAAAAAGCTCAGATTTATATATTGATACAAATGGATTTGCCATTCAATAAGACAATATTTAACTCAGTGAGTAAAATACAAACTATTTACTGAATTATTCTGGAAAAAATGTTTAACAATTTGGAAAGAAAGAAGTAATCTCTGGGGCCCTTAATGCAATCTGCTATATCTTAGCTTGGTGGTGTGTGCCTGTAATCCCAGGTCTTGGTAAGTACAAGCATAAGAATCAAGAGCTCATGGCCATCCTCCATGACAGTGAGTTTTAGACTAGCCTAAACTAGAAAATTTATCTCAAAAATTATGAAACAACAAAGACCATAGATCCTAAAATAAATGCAGATAGAAGAGATTCAATGGTTAGCAACAGCAATAAAAATCAAGATTGGCTAGGAACTCTGAGGAACTGTACTATCTAGGAATTAGCAAGACTTTCCCTATTCAAATCTCAGTGGTGTCAAAGAAAAGATCAATGAATATATTAAGATTTTGCATGGAAATCATACCATTAAAAGGCTAAGGAGAAAAGTAAAAGCAATTGTTCTAAAAATATAGGATGGATGATAGACAATGGATTAATTTGTATATTATACAATAGCTCTTAAATGTTAAATAGAACAAAACAAGTTAATGTAAAACGTTGTTACAATAGACACTTCACAGAAAAGCATTTAAAATAATCAAGTATGTAGAAATGTACTTATTACCAGTAATAGTCACTGCAATGCACATTAAAGTGACAATTATGTGTTATCTAAATTCTAGAGTCTAGTAATTTTTCTGATAGAAAGAATGTCCTGAGTTGTCACTGGAACTATGAAGTGTTAATGACCTTTGAAAAAGCAATTCAATCACAACTACCCAGAATGTTTTAAATAATAATCAACCCTATAGAAAGAACAGTACCATGGAATAGAAGATAAAGACATTTTAATAAAGATGCATATCGTATCGCTCACAATAGCCAAGAACTGAACATAAATAGCTTTCTAAAAGATAAATAAGTAATGTTTGATACCACCATCCTGCAACCTTCCACAGCTACTAATAGTGACTTTAAACTATAGTAGATGAAAGATAGAAAATATTTTAAAAGTGAATAAAAATGCAGAAATTTCATTAATGTCACTGTAATTTTTTTCAATCTAGTATGTAAATGATTTTAATTTAATATTAATTAAAAGAACAAAAATAATATTCAGTATATAAGTGTAACAATAACAACATGCATATACTGTGTTATTAAAATTATTTCTCTTAAGAGGTGGATTTAAGAATACATATATAGGACTGGAGAGATGGCTCAGCAGTTGAAGCACTTGTCTGCAAGACTTAAAGGCCTGGATTCTATTCCCCAGTACCCATGTAAAGGCAGATGCACAGAGTGGTGTGTGTTCTTCCCTCTCTCACTCATTTTTCTCTCTTTCTATTTGAAAGCAAAAAAATATTGTTTTTAAAAGAGTGCTTATACTATATAAGGTTCAAAGAGCATAGCAAATATGTTAAAGATAAAATTAACATATGAGAAAATAAATAGATACATTAGTAAAGTCATACAAAATAATGCACCTTTAAGAGACTTACAGAATAAATACATGGCAAGAATGAAGGGCAATTATAAAAGATATTAAATGTTCGTAAGCAGTCTGCAAGTTGAAAATGATTCAAAGGTTAATAATGGAGTTTACAATGGAAATGTATCATTTTAAAGCTCATTTACATCTTAAAAATCCTGCCATAAGCAGCAGCCAGGAAATTTTGAAAAGAAAGAGTACTTTCTTGACTAATAATTAAAATTAACATAAAGGTAGAGTCATGAATATGTTGGAAAATATCACAGGAACAAAGGCATGTATTCAGAGTGAATGCGGCCAGAAACAGACTCAGTATATATGGAAAATAGATTACATGACATGTGCAGTACTTCAGATTAATGAGATATAAAAATACAGTTAAAAACAAGTTTGCAGTCAGCTGGGAAAATGAGCTAGGATACTTATGTTTTGAGTGCCTCTCAAATAATGTCCAAATGTCACAAATATCTAAATTTATAAAACAATACCATAAAGAAGAAAGAAAAAAAATTGAGGGTATTTACATTGTATGTCAGAGTAGGAAATTCTTTATTGTTACTGAATCCCAAGTACTATAATGATAAAACTTTAAAAAAAATGTTGAATCCAAAGAACACTGTAAGATAAAGCACCACTCCCCAAATAAGAGGATATAGTTGTTACACTAGAACAAAGAACAAAGTTGGTAATATATAAATGTGTCTACAAAACAAGAGAATGTGAGTAAGTGATATCTTCATGGAAAAAGAATAATTTAAGCATATAAATAAATGCTACAACAATTTTAAGAAATTCCATTAAAAAAGAAATGCCATTAAAATAATTTGGGAAGAATATTATGGTGGTATGATTCATGTATCCCCAATCACCTATGGACTTAGGTGTTCTGAACTCTAGTTTCAAGGCTGATGGAGATTTGGGAATTAACACCTCTTGGAGGAGTGTATTTTGGGGGCAGGCTTATGGATGTTATAGCCAGTGTCTCCTTGCCAGCATTTGGTACTCTTATGCTGGCCAGGTGGTGATGTCCACCTTTTGCTCAGGCCATCATTTTCCCTGCCATCATGGAGCTTCCCTCTCAAGCCTGTAAGCCAAAATAAGTCTCTTTCTCTCTCTCTCTCTCTCTCTCTCTCTCTCTCTCTCTCTCTCTCTCTCTCTCTGTCTCTCTCTCTCTCTCTTTTTTTCCTCCGCAAGCTGTTCTTAGTTGGGTGACTTCTACAAGCAATACAAACCTGACTGCAATAGTAATGGTGGCTACCTAGAGTTGTGTTGCTGCTAGATATCTGACTATGTAGTTTGGGCCTTTTAGATATGAATTTCAAGATGAACGTACAAGGATTTGAAACCTTGGCCTAAGAGACACCTTGCAGTGCTGTAAGTACAGCTTGATGTATACTTCTGGTGAGAGTTGCAAGATCTGAATGCAGACTGCAACAATATTTTCAGTTATCTGAACAGTTTTGGCTAAACGTATCAATGAAACAATTATATTTCGATAGAAAATAAACTGAGCTTTCTTTTACAATATTAAAAATAAAAACTATGATACATCTTACCCTATAATTGTATGCACTCACTTATATATGTATATGCATATATGTATGTGTGTTCATATGTACACACATACACAGAAAAAAATCAAATATAATGAATGAATGAAATAAATTGTTATCATCAGGTAATTCTATGTACAGGATATATAAATGTTCATTGTACTGTTTTTACACCTGCAGTTATTTAAAATTGTTTTTTCACCTTCAATGAAAGAAAAGATTTGGGGCTGGAAGGATGGCTTAGCAGCTAAGGCATTTGCCTGCAAAGTCAAAGGACCCAGGTTTGATTTCCCAGGACCCAGATGTACAAGGAGGCACAAGCGTTTGGAGTTTGTTTACAGTGGCTGGATGCCCTGGTGCATTCTCTTTCTATCTCCCTCTCTCTCTCTATCAAATAAATAAATAGATAAAAATAAAATGTTTTTAAAAAGAAGGGATTTGTATTTAAGTATATGAAAAATAGATTTTTTTCTTGTTGTAAATTTTGGTAAAAGTATTATATAAAAATGAACACATTTTTATTTAATGATTTCTAAGATTTTTTATGAGTAGAGTTCCACATGTGCAAAATGTCATATACACAAAAATATTTACTCCAGCATTGCTAATGGCAAAACAATTCGAAACAATACAGAACATAGATGACAAGTTCCATGAAGTAACTGACACACATATGAAACCTTACAGGAAAGATACTTTGTATGAGACAAATTTGTTCTTTATCTGTTAGGTAAATATTTTATAAATATCTGGATTTTCAAACACACTGATTGAGAAGGAAGATTTTATGTCAAACAAAGGGAAACAGGAAAGTCATTGAAGACCTTTGGGAATCTGGATTTGCCTTGCCTCAGTTACCATCTAGTTTTTTGTTGTTGTTGTTTGTTTGTTTGTTTATTTTTTGTTTTCTTTTTTTAAAAAAATATTATTAACAACTTCCATGATTATAAAAAATACCCATGGTAATACCCTCCCTTCCCCCACTTTCCCCTTTGAAATTCCATTCTCCATCATACCCCTCCCCATCTCCATCAGTCTCTCTTTTACTTTTGATGTCATCATCTTTTCCTTCTCTTATGATGGTCTTATGCACGTAGTGTCAGGCACTGTGAGGCCATGGATATCCAGGCCATTTTGTGTCTGGAGGGAGCATGTTGTAAGGAGTCCTATCCTTCCTTTGGCTCTTACATTCTTTCCGCCACCTCTTCCGCATTAGACCCTGAGCCTTGGAAGGTGTGATAGAGATATTGCAGTACTGAGCACTGTGGTCATTTCTTTCCATCATGATACCTTCCGAGTCGTCCCAAGGTCACTGCCATCTGAAAAGAGAAGAGCTGATAACCTCCTCCATGCAGACCAGCTGACAGAAAGCTGGAAGAAGCCATTATGCATGCAGTTCAATGGGAGAAAAAGAAATCACCAGTGAAGATACTCAGCAGAGGCCAAATTACCATCTAGTTTTTATCTTTATTATTTTAAAGATATTTTACTAATACAACACCCATAATATAAATATTAATGAATAATCACCAGATGTTTTTATACACGCATATATTCTTGAATCAAGTTAAACAACCTGTCTCTTCAAACATAAATAAATGGTGAAAGTTTCAATAGTACACCAAAACTATCTCACCTTGTTTAATGACAGCTGAACACCCTTTGATTTACCTCTCCCAATTCCTCCTTCCCTGAGCTGTGCTAGTTTCTGGTAATAACCCTTCTGCTGTTGCACCCCTAAAAGGCATATCAAATGGCTGAACCTTCATCAGACCCTTAGAGGGAACACCTGAGCCATAAGACACTGGAGAGGGTATGATGAAGACCAACCTTAATCTTCTACAGCTTCCTTCCCTCTCCCCCGCTTCTCTCTAATTCTTGTGCATTAGTTATCTTTTTCTTCCTTTTCTTAGTGGGTAGTGACCTGTAACTCCCAGTACCAGCATGTAGCTATCATGCACAATGAGCTTTTAAAAGATCAGAGAGACCTACAAGGTTTCCTAAAACAAAGACAGATTTCTGTCCTAGTACTTGAGGACCCACCAAAGGTTAGTGGTAAGACGCTACTGCTGAAGACACTGTATGTGGTCCACACCTAAAATGGAAGGTGCTACATGGGCAACTGGGGGAAAATGATCAATATCTGTTCAAGCATCTAACCTACTTAGCAACAAATAACCTATTGTAATGCCCACACAAGTGCAATACTGGTACACAGCCATGGTGGGGAACCAACTGCTTTTGATTTGGATGATCCCCTCAGTGGTACGGGACCCATAGCTGTAGCTGGGAAACAAGTTCGAACCATATCCAAACATAAGCCCACTCTCCACTATCAAGTTACCATCAATCATGGGCTACAAGAGGGCCTACATCTATTAAATTCTCTATTAAAAAAAAATAAGGGTTATCTCATTTGACCTGGTGCTAACTTACTCTCTGTTGGAGAATCTGCTTCTCTTCTGCATATAGATGTAGATCCTAAGGAGAGAGCCACCCCATCATACCTCAAAAGTGCCCTGGCTGAAACTAAGAAAAATTGGCCAAACAAGAAAGGGTACTGATTTTTGGTGCACCGGGTACCAGCACAAGGGGGAAGGAGATCAACACAGAGATAAATCAACTCCTACCAAATCAGAGATCCAGAGACCCAGAGGCCCCCAACATCATCTCATCACTGAAGCAGACCAAAAATGAACCCAACATGGCTCAGGGATATTTTGCGGAAAGAATGCCAGAGCCAAATGTTGGGTCATGATATGCAAAGATATTTATCCTACCCATAACTGAGGGCTAACTCCACAATGCATGACCCATATACCTCAACAAGGTGGGGCCAAGGGGAGGGGGTAAGTCACAGATGAACCTAATAATGGTACCATACTGACTGTATTTGCTGAATACAAAACTAATTAATAAAAATAAAATAAAATAAAATAAAAATAACCATTCTACTTCCATTTTTAACAGACAAACTCAAAATTATCACATAGGTTTCACATAGAAGTAAGGTCGAGACTACTTTTCCTTTGATGCCTGGCTTATTTTATTCAACACAGTGTTCTCTAGTTCCATGGACTTTCTTTTAATGACAAGACAGACAAAATACACAAATACCTTCTGTATATATTCCACTTCATTTATTCCTCCACCAGTGATGGACATTTGGCTTATTTACATTTCTTGGTATCATAAATCATGCTGCATTGAACATGGAAGTCCATGTCTGCCCAACAGCCTGGTCTCGCTTCTTTTGGATAGACGCCCAGAACTGGAATTCTGGAGCATATGTAACTCTATTTTTTTTTTTTTGAGGAACCTATATTCTGTTGTCTAAAGTAGCTGTACCTTTTCTACTTTCACCAATTGTGTGTTATGCATTCTTCTTTTCTACATCCTTGCCAACCCTTGCTCTCTTTTGTGTCTTTGAGAATAGGCATCATCACTATGATAAGGTGATGTTTCATTGTGGGTTTTTTTCCTTTTTTTTTTTTTTTTTGCATTTACTTAATGACCAGTGATGTTGAACATTGGTTCAAATACATGGCTTGTTTTGAGAAGTGTCTATTGTCAATTGATTTATTTACTTACTTATTTGCAAGTTTTGTAAGGGGGAGGAGAAAGAGAAATAGATAGATAGATGATAGATAGATAGATAGATAGATAGATAGATAGATAGATAGATAGATGATAGATAGATAGATGATAGATAGATAGATAGATAGATAGATAGATAGATAGATAGATAATAGATAGATAGACAGATAGATAGAATGAGAATGGGCACTTCAGGGGCTCTAGCCACTGCAAACTCCAGATACCACTTTGTGAATCTGGTTTTATGTGAGTACTGGGAAATTGAACCTGAATCATTACCCTTTGCAGGCAAGTGCCTTAACCATTGAGCCATCTCCCCAGCCCTGATACTGAATTTTATCACATGCCTTTCTTGCACTTGAAATGATTATATTACTTTTGTCCTTCATGCTATTGATGTGAGTATAATACTTTTTGATTCATATATGTAGAGCTATTCTTGCATCTTTAGGATAGATGTCACATATTTTGATGAAAAGAATCTCCAGATAGATAGATAGATAGATACATAGATAGATAGATAGATATTCATTAACAAAATATCCTAAAATTGATATTTATAAGCTAGCAACCTACAGCAATCTATGGGAAGTAAATCTTGAATAATGACTAACAAATGTAGGAAGAGACATTCCACAGTACACAATTTTGTTCAGAGAAATTTTTATGTGTATAATTTTTAAAACATAGGGTTAATTTAATAGATAAAACTAAATAAAATTAATATTTAAAAAAATATGTTGGTCTTAGCTCACTCAAAAATATACAAGTGATATTTAGTGAAAAAATAAGGTGTGAATATTCACAATAGTATTATACTTTTGGGGGTTTTGTGACAGGACCTTATATATCCCTGGGAATATTGTCTGTAAGTACTCACACTTATTTTTAGACATCTAGGTATTATGCCACCAATAGCACATGTTTATAATCTTGTTAAAAGATGGTATGGGAATTTTCTCTTTATCCCTCATAAAAGGCAAAAAATTCCTGTAGTCATGGTGAAGTTATAGGTGACCCCCTGTCACAGGCCTGTGTAAAAAGAATGGCTAGGCAATAACGTAGCCTCTACTTTTTCTCAACACCCTGTCAGTAATGTGTAATGGGCATACTTCATATATTGAAATGCATTTCACAAGTTACTTTGAATCTAGGTGAAAAATTTATAAGCTGCATGAATTTGCTAGTTTGTGTAGACTTCCTCTGTTACTTCTTTTCTTTAATCCAGGACCTTATGTAATGAGGGAAAAGATGGCATGGAGAAACGGGGGAGAGAAAGAGAAGAGATGGAAAAGTATAGGTGCATGTTTGTGAGTGAGTGAGAGAGAGAGAGAAACAGAGCAGGCAGAGAAAAGGGGGAGGCATGCACCTGGCTTAGGAAAGCCCAAAGAGCTTTGTTAGTTCTTGTGAAGATAAAAACATTGAGAAATACTTAAGTTACCATCTAGCATATATTTGTAGTGATGTATACTATCATCATTATTACAGATACCTTTCCTCTTGTCCTTCTTAGTGACTGACTGATTCTGGTTTCAAACCTAGACGGTAGTAAAAAACTTCTGTTAACTGAATTTTATGGCAGTTTTTATAAGGTAGCATGTGAGGACACCATTAAGTATGAATATAATATTGTGTCTAGAAACATAAGCAGGAGCTGATTTAAAGAAAACTATTCAGGAAATAAGATTTTTTTCTTATAAGAAACCGTAGGTTTCTTTTCCTATCTTTGTATTATTTCTAGTCAAAATTGGAAGCTCAGTTGCTAGCAATTTGGTAAGTACTTTCAGCTCTAGGCAAATTGATGATTAATGGTATGTGTATCATGTTACAGCCAAGTTTTAAAAAAGATCACCGTCTTGGTCAAATATCTGTTTGTTTATTTTACTACCGAAGAGATTTGTCACCACAGCCTGAATACATTTGACATGTCTCTGGAAGGTCTCATGGTGTGGTAATCTGTAATGTTAGTTCTCTTGACATCAAGTAAAAGTTGAGCATTCAATAAATATTGATAATATAACAGAATGAGTCAGGTGGTAAAGCTTGAGCAGACTTTGAACAACAGGGAACAGATCCATAACTCTGCATCAGAAATGTGGGACATAATCACTTTGCTGCATATGGTCATCTCTTTAGCTTTTGGCCATTGTAAAAACTATTCAATATACATTAAGACAAAACATATGTTATTATGAGAGCATATACTTTCACTTGCATTCATTTTGTATTGTCTTGGTGGAGAATTTCCCTGTTTAAAGAGTAATATCAAATCATACAGAAAACATGTGCAACATATATTCCTACATATAATATCATATAAAAAGTTCCCAATAAGTGAAGAAAGGGATAGAATTCATATAGCATTTGAAACATGCTATGCCTATGGGCATTTCTTTTTGGTTACCAAATATTTCTGTCATTGTTCTGCCTTGTTTTTGTTTTCACAATAACACATTGTTTGAAGTATGTTTTCCAGCTCACAATTTAGTATGCACTTGTATAAATAATTATTTACTTCTCTCCCTAGATTCTAGGAGCTATGAAAGCAGGTTCTCCTCCTATAAAATAAATATGATTCTATGATGACCTCTTCAGTGTCTAGCAGTGTGTTTGAGAAAACATAGATATTAGTGTATATTCTAGTGAACAAATTAATAAATTATGTTTTGATCTGTTTTACTTGTAGAACTTTAGAACAACTAGACTGACTGTACATGCACTCAGTTTCGTGATTACAGTTCCAGATATGTGCTGTGTGCATAGTTACTGTCAAGGTGTGCTCACTGAAAAGCCACAGCTCATAGACCAAGAGGCAGCTATAATGTGGCCTCATTAGCTTCTCCAGTCCTTTTCCCTGATCCAATTTAAAATGCCATCCGTAGGGGGAAAAGCTTTGACACTTCAAACCACTGCATTCCTCCCATTTGTAGTCTTTATATGAAGTAACTTTTGCATTCAATGTCTGTGCCCCACAGTAGACCAGCATTGCTGTCCAGTCTTTCATTTCAGTCTCACACATTTGAATCCTTTGATTCAGTCAAATATCACTTTAAAAGGTAAGTGATCCTTATGGGAGGTTTTCTTTGATCTGTTTTGTAGAAAGTTAATATGCTACATGCTAATAGCCTAGATCTATCAATCCATATACAAAGAATATACTTGTTAAAGGAAATATAAAATCAAAATGAGAAAATGATAAAAGGACTTAAAAGTGACCCAATTCTACTCTTATTGAGGAGGAAAGAGAGGTGTGACTTGGCTGAAATGCTATAGTAAATTTGCTGTAGCAATATTCAAAAGTCCAAATTTTCTGACACCCAGAAAAACTAGAATCCAAAACACTTCCATCAAAACAGATAGCATATTAATCTCTTAGTTATAATCCTAAACTCTATTAAAGATCCAGATCCATTTTAATACAAATATTTAGACACAGAGCACCTTTTTAGAACCATGCTTATTTGTGATCAAAACCTATTGTATTTGGAAAAAAAATTCTCTCACAGAAAGTTAGATGTAGAATTAGTACCAAAGGAGTAATATCCTGCACATATTTGCATTTTATATATTGTATGTGATTTACTTCATGATGACTTCTTTGTTTCTCTATAATTACTACACTTAAATCAAAAAGATGTATAAAATGTCAAAATACTTTGTAGGTGTTCTGATTATTCCAACTAAAAGTTTGGATGCATAACACATCCTACCTAAATTCATCAACAGATGCCTTTTTCTCTCAGTGCTCACTTTTACCATAAAGCCATATTATAAGGCGAGTGGACAGATGGTGATGCAAGAAGATATTATTTCACTGATTAATTGTCTGGCCTTGAAAAGGCTCTCTCTGAATATTAGTAGGGCAATACATAAATTAGGCATTGCTTCATAAATTTCAATCCATAGTAAGTTTAGAGTTGAAAAATGTTCAATTTCTGAAAAAAAACATCTATATCACAAAATAGGATAAAATTAAATTAGAATAAATGAACATAATGCAAAATGTTCACAAAAATGTGTTCTTATAGTCACAATGAACATAGCAAGCAAAATAAATGTTGTTCATACTATACACCAGAGAGCAAGCTAAACCTTCAGCAATGAAAGCTGTAACAGCCCTGTGAGAGGTCACTGGACTGTCTTTAGGAAAAGCCAATAACATAAAATACTGATAAGAACCCTCTACTAAGAAGGAAATGTGTGAAAACACAAACAGTGGTTGTTTTGCAAAGTTTGGTATTTACTTTTTATTGTATATTAACAGTTTCTGTATTCCTACTATTTATATATTTTTAAATAATCAACAAGAGTTATTGTTCCCGAAATTGAACTTGATGAGATATTTCAAATTGCACCAAATTTTTAATGATATCACAGAAGTACATAGCATCCCTGGTTATAACAGACCATAGTGCTTAGTTTCTCACTTATTTTGCATAGTATTAATATCTATATCACAAATGTCCTCATGACAGGCTGGAAATTTTCAAGAGAATTAGGTAGAACCTCTTGTTCTCACCCAACACTAAAATTTATTTTCTTTTTGAAAATGTCGAAAATTTGGTTATGAAATTGGTATTTTGGTAATTTTCCTGAATAAGGGAGGCATTTTATTTCTGAGAAGTTAAGATCTTCCATGAAGTAGTCCAGGGGTTCATAACCTGGAAGGGTTCTATCTCCAGAAGACACTTGAATTAGTCTAAAGATAGTTGGTGTTGCCATAACTAGGGATGCTCTCTGCTGGCATTCTTGTTGGTGGAAAGCATGGGTGTTGGAAGCCCTGAGCAAACATAGAGCTGTCTATCCTATCCTGGGTATCCAACTTAAAGCACTGAGTGTTCCAATGTAAGAAGTTCAGGTATTCAGAAATCCCTGGTTTAGTATAATGTATAGCTCTGAGAAATATTATTCTCTAGGACATGAGCAGAGTCTCCCAGATTGAGGATGGCTTACAAAAAACCAAAAACCGAGAAAGATGAAACAAGACTCACAAAGCTTTGTAGTGAAATGCCAACTCTTCATTTCCACAAATGGAAAATGCTACTTTCTGTCAGTAATTTAAGCACAATTTCCTCTTTTGTCAGATGTGGACAATAATCATAATTTTTCTTACAATGATGTTATTGTAGCAATTACCTTCTCATTGCTGGGACAAAACACCTGTCCAGAAGCATCATGCAGTAGTAGGGGGTTTATTTCAGGCTTACATTTATGAGGGGAAGTTTCATCATATTAAAAAAATCATGGCACAAGTACAAAGCTGCCTCAAATCTTGTCATATGTCTGGGTGAAAGTATTCTGAGGACAAGCTTGAAACTGGACAAGTAAACATCAAGTTCTACCCCAGTGACTCACCTCCTACAGAAAAGTTCCACCCTCTAAACTTCTACCAGCAGGGGATTGAAAGTGAGGCTTAACCACAAGCACATACAACTATGGGGGAATTTCCCATTTGAACTTCTGCATTCTGACCCTACTCCCCATAGATTCCTGACTATCTCACAACCCACATAGACTTATGACCACATAATGCTGAAAACTACATTTATTTTAACTTCAAAAGTCCCCATAGTATTTACCAATCCTAACACTGTCTGAAAGTCCAAAGTCTAAATTCTCACCTGAAACAGTCTCTTTAACTGTGAGCCCATAAAATTAAAACTTAAGTTACAATCTTCCAATACAAAATAGTACAGACTAAATATTTCCATTGCAAAAAGAAGTCATAACAAGGAAAGATTGGACCCCTTTATGTAGAAAACCAGTAGGACAGAAATCAAATGCTGTAGCTCCAGTTGCATATCTGGCATCTGGAACACAAGATGGCATGTCTAGGCTTCAAATTCCGCCACTCTAACCTTGGCAGCTTGTATGCTTGGTGGATCTACTCGAGTCAGAAGAAGGAATTTTTTGACAGCTGTGCTATAGTCCTTGCATCTCCAAAATTCTGTTGTCCTCACTGTGATCTATGGTTCATCTTCATGGCTCCATCCATAAACTCTTATGGCCTCTATGCAAGGACTTTAAGCCTGCTTCACATCATATATGGGCCATCTATATAAAAACATTGCAAAACGATCTATCTCCTTTGTAGGATACTTAGAACACTGGTACCTGGTGGGGTACCAAGTTTTCTAATCCAGTGGCTAATAAAGTTGATTTATAAAAGCAGGAAATTCATTCAGCATTCTTTCTTTGGGCCTCCTCCTCTTCAAAAGAATCAGAACTTCTTTCCTAAAGCAGAGAAGTTGGCCTAGTCTTAATGGTGGTGATCTCAGGTTTAAACAATTGCAGCAGTAGGGTATAGTCTGTTTGTTTCATAATTCAAACATGCTCACATTTCCTCCACCAAACATACGAATCCATTTTTTTAAGGTAGAGTCTCATTCTAGCTCAGGCTGACCTGGAATTCACTATGGACTCTCAGGGTAGCCTCTAACTCATGGCGATCTTTCTACCTCTGCCTCCCGAGTGCTGGGAGTAAAGGCATGAGCCATCATGCCCATTTTGCTAAATTCAATTTTGCTCAAGTTCTCAGGATACAAGTCAAACACAGTCAGAATGTTACCTGAACTCCCTTTAGCGAAGCCCCAACAAAGTCTATTTTCCCCTCTGAAACCACATAAGATGAGTATCCACAGTCCATAGTTCTCTCTGTATTTAGATCTTTTGAACTCCCACAAGAATGGTCCATCAAACTCTGCTTATAGCATTGCAAGGCTTTTCTTAGTCCAATGTTTCAAATCTTTCCACATTCCTTTCCTTGCACAAATCAGTCCCAAATTGCTAAAATACCTACATGGCCAGGCTTACTGTGGAAATGACCCCACTTCTCAGAACAAATTTTACATTGTGTTAACTTCTGGGTGTAATAAAACACCCAACCAGAAGCAGCATATGAGAAGCAGAGCTATTACAGGCTTATAGTTGTGAGGCAAAATTTATAATGGCAAAGAAAGCATGGCATGAGCAGGAAGCTGGATCACATCTTATATATAGGAGGGTACAAATAGTCTGGGTACTGGGCTTACATCTTGGCTAAGAATCCTCAAGGTCTACCACAGAGAAACACCTTATGCATCAAGTTTTCACCTCCCAAAGGCTTTATCACTATGGATTAAATACAAGGCTTTCTTATAAACACATAGGACTATGAGGGATGGGGATACTTCATATTCACACTACCATAGTAATGATGAAAAAAGTAATCAATTAGAAATATGCTGTCAAGATTGCAACTTCAGGTAGTGATATTGTCATAGGAAGTATGGGTGAGGATGATAATGATGATGATAAGAATGGCAATGATGTTGTCTGTAATAGTGACCATTATGGGGCAAATGCCTGTGTGATCCCTTAACTTGTACTTTGAAGCTATAATTCTCAATATGATAGTATTAGAAAGCAGTGTCATTAGGAGGTAACTAAGTTTTGGAGAAGTCATGGGGTGAAGAACTATCTATGATGGGGACAGTGACCTTTCCCTCTCCACCATTTTGAGGCTACAGTAAGAAGGGTCTGTATGGTAAGAAGTATCCTCTCAGACATTTTATCTCTCAGCACCTTGGTCTTGAACTTAGCCTCTAAAACTGTCATAATTATTGTTAATTGTTTAAATTACCCATTCTAATGAATTTTGTTTTAGCAGCCTGATCTACGAAAGCAATGTTGATGAAGATGAAGATGACACCATGCATAGTGCTGAGATGATGAGGGTTATGGTGGCGATGCTGATGGATTTTAGCATACCTTCAAATGTTCTGTCTTGTCAATAATATAAGCTGAATACAAGATGAAATAGAGATGACAAGCCTGCCTAGTTTTTAATTTCTCAAAAACTGAATTCACTGGTTAATGTTTTGGCTACAGAAATATAAAGAGCACTGACTAATTATCAAGAGAGTGATCACTAGGGAACAAATAGAAAAACTTTGTGTACAGAGAAAAAGAGATGTGATGTAGGAATACAGCAAAAAGTAGATCCAGGGAGCTGGGAAGATGGCTTTGCAGTTAGTTAAAGGTGCTTACTTGAAAAGCCTACCAGCCTGTGCTCAATTCCCAAGCCACTCACAAACTTTAGCCATAGTCAAACAGTGGTAGAAGTATCTGGCATTTATTTTCAGATGAAAGAGGTGCTAGCATGCTCATACATGGACACACACACACACACACACACACACACACACACACACACACACACAAAGAAAGAGAGGAAGCAGCTTGAACCTAAGACTCTGAACCTGATACTTCCACTAGGAAATATGCAACGATTACAAGGATCAAAGAGAGACAGAAAACTAAAGTTAATGAGTCTTAGTGATAGACATAATTAGAATCAAATCTGAAAGTCAGTCATTAACTCAACTGTTCAAACTATAAGGTGGTAACTGGACAAATGGCCTGGTTTCCTTATTTTGCACAGCCATTATGAATCTTACCTATGTTGGAGCACAGCAGCTCTCATTGTCACATTCCTCTTGCTGCTTCAAATGCGCTTTTTGATATGAGCCTATTCTTTTCATCCTGTGGAGTCTTATGTCAAGCTCAATGAACTTGTCACTTAATCATGACCCTTCAGAGGATTTCAGGAAAAGTAATAGATTTGAGCCAACTCTATCTGCCAATCATTCATGTTTTCTTTCAATGTCTGAGTCTCATAATTTCACCTCCAACATGAATGCTCTTGGGATCTTTGCTCAACAAATTTTACTGCCCAAGTTGCTACTGTAGTTTCTAAAGGTATTTATCAAATGCACAACCTTCTTTATCACAATCTAACTGTACAAGATGCTGCATGCAGTGTCCCACTGGGCTGTACCCATAGCCCTAGCTTTTGATTCTTAAAGAAAATAATTAGTTGGAAGAAGCATGGGAATTTACTTAAATATTTTCTGCCTTGATTTCTTCAGCTGTAAATTGGGTTAGTAATAGAATCTACCTATAGTAAATAAATCATTATATTTGCTACGGGTCTAAATATTTCATATATTTTAATTTTATGATTGCATACATGTATATAATATATTTGGTATCTATGCCAATCACACTCTTATCTGCCCCCAACTCCAACTGAATCCCTCCCTCTTCTCCACTAGATCTCTTCTCATCGATTTTTTATTTGTGGCCCACTGAGTATAGATAGAACTGTTTGTATAAACATGGGTATGGTGGTGATTTTCTGGAGTATGGGCAACATACTTGTAGCTCCACAACTGCAAAAAGTGATTTACCCTTACCCAGAAATCATTAACTACCAATTGCTAGATATGTTGCTACTACCTTTACTATCCACTGAATGTTTCTCCTCTTCATTGGCAGTACATTTGTAAGAACAGAAGCATGTGACCTAGTGTGACCATATTTAAACCCTAATCCCAACACTTGCTAGTGCCTTGATATCCCCTAAATCCTGTCTCTTCATAATCACTGAGAGAATAAGGGAAGCAGAATTGTCTACATGGTTTTTAGTTAGTAGGTTGTATAAATTATGAAATAAGCTCAATCATATCAAAGTTTAAAGCTAACATTTACTAAAATTTTCTTGATGTGAAATTTGTGTTCACATGCATTATGCCATTAAGTCTCACATTCATAATGCAAAATGAGTAAATATAGCCCCATTTTCAGAATAGAGGACAGAAGATCACTGATGTCTAGGGTTTATGAACATAGCTCAAGTACTGAGAGTTAAAGCCAACAATGTGAAACTTCATATCCTTAACTCCCTTGTAATATCATCCTTTTCTTCATATCATTACATAAATCATACCAGATACAAATATAAATGCTTACTATACCAACTATATACCATAATATTGAAAAGTAAAGGGCAAATATAAATTATATGGCATTTTTAATATCTGAAAATTTATTGGAAACAATATTAAAACAGAGGTTTTACAGATCTCTTCCATACAGAATGTTTCCCCACTTAAATATTGTTAGACAGTATTTATGGCTCAAAACCATTCATTTAAAGGGAACATTTGAGCAAACCTTAGTCTTACTGGAATGAATATTTTGAAAAGCCATCCTGTACCAAAAACCATAAGGAAAGTGCTAAAAGCAATGGCTGCCTTGTTTAATGGAGCAGGTGGAGAGTGTTTGACGTTGCTCTTAATAGTAGTCAGTAAAACAGTTTCCTGTAAAACTTAAGTAGGGAAATTAATCCCATAATAACAGCATACATGCAAACCTAACTCAAATGATACAGGAACAGAGCACAGAGAAAGAGACTTCAGTCTGCACTTCAGACTGTTTTTGGTGGGTATATTATATACTAACAAAGTCTGTGGTTTTGTAATGGTTGTATTATACATCCAGAATTTTGAAAAACTTTAGGCAATTGCAATGTAACCCAAACATAGCTAACAATACTGATGCACTCTGAATATGGCTGTTATTAGTTCATCCAATAGATATTTATTAAACACCAATAATTTTGTATCAGGTACTCTGAAGATAATCAAATGATAATGTGAAGTTTGCCTTGTCCTCAAAGAGCTCAAAGAACAGTTAGATAGGTAAGCAGACAAACATTTTAACTACAATTTTCTTTAAAAAAAAAAAAAAAAGTAGAGCATGGTATGGTGGCACATGCCTTTAATCCCAGCACTTGGGAAGCAGAGGTAGGAGGATTGCTGTGAGTTTGTGGCCAGCCTGAGATGACATAGTGGATTCCACCTCAACCTGGGTAGAGTAAGACTCTACCTCAAAAAAACAAAAACCAAAAAAAAGGAAAAAAAAAGAATTAAATTTAAAATAGAAAGTAGTTCTGTGTGCACACAAAAGCACATTTCATTTTACTTTAGGGAACTCACTAGAGTACCTTCCCAGCCTCCCTGTAGCAAAGTGTGGTCATGTCACTGGGTTATTGCCAATGGGATATGGAAAGAATACTTGACTGGTCAAGTCAGGGCCATTTTCTTACACACCTGACAAATGTAGAATACAAGCAGCGAGTAGAATGCCTTCCAGAAACTCGGGTCTCCATATCATCTACCCAATGCTCACACTGAAGGCTGGCCCAAGTATAAATATAAAACAACATATATATTGTCTAAGCAGTATATTGTCTAAGGCATTAGAATTTGAGGGTTTTTTGTTAAAGCAGTTACCCAGCCCTACGCATATGGTCCACAGAAGAGATACACAACTGTGTTGAGAAGGGAGACCTTCTGCTTGGGCCAACTCCAGAAGTGTTAACTCAAACCTCTTTGAGACCACTTTCCTTTCACAATGAACAAGGTGAGAGTGCTCATGGAAAGTCTATCTTCATGCCCCAAATCAGATATGATTTGGGTTTTGCTCTTTTTAGTATTTTTGCATTCTAAAACCAAGAATTTACACCTAAAAATTAGCAAATAAAACCATGGTCTAGTGAGATGATAACATTAACATGTTGGTTGAGAGAATTATGGGATGCAGAATGATAGCCCCTTTTTCAATGGTTTATGTTATGCAGCTAATCTTGGGCATGGACTATATGTTCTGGTAGTAAGAAGAGAAACCCCATATGCTAATTCACACAGGTTATTGTCTATATGTTTTTGTCAGCCTGACTATGCTATTCCCCAGTCTCCAATATCATAATTTATGACTCTGAAAAGCTCTTCTCCAGGAAGGGAAGAAATGAAATGCCCTTTATGCTAACTCAATGACCCATCAGCTCTTCATAGAAAGCTCAAATGATAGTTTGCACTCAGGGCTCTTGAGTTTTATCCTCAGCCTTCTCACTGCAGTATATAGCAATCTTAAGGTATCACCACATGGTCCTAATCCATGGCTAATGAAGTCCATACGAGCAGGCCCATCACCTAAACCTTCATAAGTACCCTGATGGCATTTTCTACCCCTCTCCAAGGAGATGCTAAAACTGCCAAGATAGTGTTCTGTCTCCCTGCAGTAAGTAAAAAACTTAACTTTAATGACATGTTCTTATAATGATGCATCAGCTTCCTATGGCTGAGGTAACAAATTTCTACAGTTGATCATAGCCAAAAGGCTGAGAAATAATGAGGTAGCAAATTTCTGTAAGTGACATGACTAACAAGAACTTATGCCAGCTCTGAAGCCCAGATGTCTCCATCAGGTATTGGCAAGGCCATGTTCACTAAAGGCTTTGAAAAGGTCTCCCATACTGTCTCCCCAGCTCCTGATGCTTTCAAGCAACTCTCAATGTTCCTAGACTTGGACAAGCACCAGAACTCTCCCCTTCTATCTTCACATAGCATCTTCTTTATGTTTGTGTCTATATACAGCTTTCCTCTCATTCTGTACACACAATCAAGCATGTAATAGCCTGTCCTAATCCAGAATGGGCTCACCCTAACCTCATGACATGGACAGAGACCAGAGACCCTACTCCTATATAAGATACACTGACAGCTTCTAGGTAGACATGAATTTCGGAGGGAAAGACTCTGTTTAGAACTTAGTCCAGATGATATTTTGAAAATTGTTCCCTTTACCACACACTAGAGTGACTAAGACATTTGGAACTTCTTGTTTCTAAATGATAGTTAAGATTTAGATATTACTGGAGAGGAATATTGGTGTTTAAATTTGCATTAAACTGTGAATCAGTGGCATTAGAGTCTTTTCAAAAGTCAAGTTTTACAAGAATAAGCATATAGAACAAGAGAGAATAAAGTGCCCAAGGGAATCCTGGGCTATTCTCCTTCTTTCTCTCTCACTGTCTCTTTCTGTCTCTCTCTCGTATCTCACATATTTGACTGAAAATACTAACACTGGTTGTTATGTCAACATTCTATGCCCTCTTGACCTAACTTGACTGATTTCCAACTTTAAACTATTGGTCCTTTGGGACTAGAACAGTACATCTTTCAAAACAGTCTTTACCTAAAACTATTCTGAATAGGGTGATACAGTAAGATATTAGAGAACATTAATGTTTACTGGGACTCTTAAACAGATAACCAACAAAACCAATTAAAAAGCCAGAGGAGGGCTCTAAGGACATAATCCCCAGTTAGCTTCCGATTGTGCTGAACAAGAAAGCCAGATTGAGCCAGGCAGGCATGGCGGCACATGCCTTTAATCCCAGCACTTGGGAGGCAGAGGTAGGATGATTGCCATGTGTCTGAGGCCACCCTGAGACTACATAGTGAATTCCAGGTCAGCCTGAGCTAGAGTGAGACCCTGTCTTGAAACCCACCCAGGAAGAAATGGAATATACCTAGTTCTCTAATTTGGTAGCAATGAGGTCTTAGAAAAGACACTTGTATTTTCAGCTTTAATTTTCACATCTTAAAAATATTAGTAGTAGTCCTTCAATTCACTTTCTGATTGAATCAAGTGAAATATTATCTTTATTAATTATTTATTTCCCTTGGTAGAGACAATATCAGATCTATTTTCTAATAGTAAATCTTGAAGAGTATAATTGGTCTATACCAAACCAAAGAAGAAGAAAGCCTCTGGTACTATCACACAGAATGGCTAATGAGGCACAAGATATTTACAAGGTAATGTCCAATAATCATAGACTACTACAGCTAACTGAATAGATTAGTTACTGAATTGTAGGAGACAAAGGAAAATTCAGACTGTAGTTTGGCATGTGGAGACTCAAAGAGTAAAGAGATGATAAAATGATTATGGTTTGAATGTAGAACAGATTTTCACTTTTGTTCAAAGTTTTTATTTTGAATGAACAAATCATACATGTGTATACATATAATTTACATTTATATGTACATGTGATGTTTTGATATATCTTTACATTGTAAAAATTGTTAATCAAGCTATTTTTTTTGTTGTTTTTGTCTAATCAAGCTATTTTTTAAATGTAAGAGTTTGGTGGATGGTTCAGTAGTTAGAATCATTTGCTATGCCAGGGAGCCTAAGACCATGAGAGTTTGATCCCCAAGCACCCACACAAAACAGCAGAGCATGATCACACATGCCGGCAACCCCAGTCCTGCATGGAACAGAGGTTGGAGAGCCACTGGGGCTTATTAACACCACAGCTACAGGTTGAGTGCAAGCCTCCATCTCAAGGAAACAAGTAGATGAGCTCTGACCAACACAGAAGGACATCCAAAATTCTCCTCTGGCCTCCGCACATTTGTATATAAAATGTATACATCTACTTACAGAGT
The DNA here is from genome assembly GCF_020740685.1 of Jaculus jaculus. Classification (NCBI taxonomy): domain Eukaryota; kingdom Metazoa; phylum Chordata; class Mammalia; order Rodentia; family Dipodidae; genus Jaculus; species Jaculus jaculus. Next base: position 50,692,574 of record NC_059109.1, read on the forward strand.
GCACATATCACAACACACACACATGTCTAAATAACATTAGTTTCTTCAAGATTCTGAAAAGCCTGCTATTGTATTTATAATACAAAAGGGAACCTTGCAGAAAGTTATATTATTCAGAGTTTTATTTATTTAAAGTAACATTTCAGGGGCTGGAGAGAAGTCTTAGTGGTTAAGCGCTTGCCTGTGAAGCCTAAGGACCCTGGTTCGAGGCTCGATTCCCCAGGACTCACGTTAGCCAGATGCACAAGGGGGCGCACACATCTGGAGTTCGTTTGCAGTGGCTGGAGGCCCTGGCATGCCCATTCGCTCTCTCTCTCTCTCTGCCTCTCTCTGTGTCTCTTTCTCTCTCTGTCACACTCATAAATAAATAAAAATGAACAAAAAATATTTTAAAAAGTAACATTTCATCTGTTTAGCTATGTCATTGTTTGAAGCATTACATATGTTTGTACTTAGGTAGACATGTATGTCACATAGGTAGGAATAGAATTATCACTGTCTTGAGTTTCAACTTCTTTGTTTTACCTTTGTCAATTAAAAACTAATTCTCCAAAGCTGGAGAGATAGATGACTCAGCCTAAGAACCCGGGTTCAATTCCCTAGTACCTACATAAAGCCAGATATATAAGTTAGTACATATATCTGTAGTTGGTTTACAGTGGTGAAAGACCTTGGTACACCCATTCTTTCTCTTTCTCTCTGCTTCTTCTCCTTCAAATACACAAATAGAATATTAAAAAAAAAAAACCTCATTTTTGTCGGATGAAAAGCAATTGTATGTGAGAATATACAAGTTTTGTCAATAAAACTCATGTAATAAGTATGTTTTCAGATCTGCAGAATTTACGGAAAATTAAAAGCATTTATATAACCAACTAATTAGTGGCTAAGCAGAGAAAGAAAGGTAAGAGAGATGGAGCAGATCCTTTAAGGCTAAATCATAAGTTATTTGCTTTACTTTAAGCAAGGTACAAAAACTCTCTGTGCCCCAAATTAATGAAGATTTATGAATCAACTGATAGAAAATGCCAAGAGCAATGATTGAGATGCAACAAGTGATCACTCAATATTATCTCTTAATATGATTGTTGATCTCTGAATCAACACAAGAGGGAAACATAGTACCTCTTCTGTCAAAGTATTTGTAGCCTAGTGCAGCAAAGCAAAACCAATAATAAGTAGTAATGATACAAGATCTGTGATAACATCCATCAAAGCAGGTGAGTAGACATAGTTACCAAGGATGCACCACCAATTATCACTGGTACTGGGTCTTGAGGATGATTAGATATTAGGAGAACAAAGATTAGATATTAGGAGAATAACGATCATTCAAAATGAGAATAGGGGGAGGAAAACCTAATAGAGGCAATATGAGCATGGCATTGATTGGGTGGTAAGTCTTTCTAGAATAGACACTTCATCCTGAAGCCAGTTAAGAAGGAACACCTATGGAGACCATTGTAGAAGAATCTTCTGAAACTAGTCAAAGATACTTTGTTAAGAAGATACCTGTTAGCCAAGGCTGAGTGTGCATGCCTGTACTCCCATCACTGGAGAAACAAGATCCTGGGTGCAAGGCCAGCCTCAGTAACAAAATGAGTCTCAGAGGAGAGTAAAATATAGGAAAAAAAAAACTGAAGAAAAGGATCCATGTTTATGAATGAGAAATGCAACAATATTAAGCTGAAAATAGAGTCAAGTGTGCTTATTTATAGCTTATCCTTACATAAAATACTGATGCCATTAAACTGTTTTCATGGTTTGGCATATCTTCAGTGAAGCTTTACTTACAGTGAAAAATCCAGCCAAAACACTAAATGTGACATTTGATTAATAGTGTATCATCATGTGTTCATTGTTTCTATCCCTTCTAGCTTTGTTTTCTCAGCCACCATTTCTACCTCAGAGGACAGATGTAGAATCTCTCCTTCAGAAAGAGAATAATGAGTGGAAGTGAGTCCATGGATAGGGAGATAGCTCAATTGGTAAGACACTTTATTTGCAAATATTGATTCCCCAGAAGTAACAATAAAAAAAGGTTGGGGGGTTGAAGAGATGGCTTAGTGGTTAAGACATTTGCCTGTGAAGTCTAAGGACCCAGGTTCAATTCTCAAGTACCAATGTAAACCAGATGAATCAGATGAATGCGAGGGGGGCACATGTGTCTAGAGTTTGTGTGTGATGGCTGGAGGCCTTGGTGTGCCCATTCTCTCTATCTCCCTCCCTCTATCTCTCACACAAATAAGTAAAGAAATAGAAAAAATGAAAATAATTGAATGTAGTGGCAAACACTTATAATCCTGGATAGGTCACTAGAGAGATGGAGAAAAGGCTAGTTTCCAGGAAGAGCTATACAGCCAGTATAGCCTAGTTGGCAAATTTAAGACCAGTGAAAGACCCAGTCTCAAAAAATGTGGATAGCACATGGGGAATAGCAACTGAAATTATCCTCTGGCCTCCACATGTGTGCATGCTGCATGCACACGCACACACACGCGCGCGCGCGCACACACACACACACACACACACACACACACAATTCCAAAGTCTAGTGACCATTATTTCACTAGCTTTAATTACTATTCACTTTTAAGAATAAGCACTGCCATACAAGAAGCACTGATGAGTGAAATTGAAGCACAGCAGGGAAGAAAACAATTTTGCCTAGAAAGATCAGGATAAAACCAAGCTTGGAAAGATATCTGAAAATGATGGATAAAGTACTTGGAGTTTGAGAATATGAATGGGCCTTAGACACTGTTGCACAGCAACAGTTTTCCAGCAAAGGTAAAATACAGCGTTTGAAAGCACATTTCATGAAATTCAACTATTCCCTTAGGAAGTCAAAAGCATATGTGAACACAGCATCTATGACCAACTAAGTTTGTAAAATTCTAGGTTAAACAAAGAAGGTGCAGTTGTGTTCTTTAAATACTTCTCAGAGCTTTCATTATGCTAACTGGCATTACAAATCTATAATATAGTATGTTGTGGAATTCCCCTTTCCAAACTATTTAAAAGGATTAATATTCAATGGATATTCATTATCACATGCTGATTTTGAGCACAGAAACAGATCATGCTTAAGGGATCTAGGCAGAGGACTTAGAGAGCCAAGCTAATGAATTCTGGCCTTTCTTTGTAGGATTCAGAAAATCAAATCAGTAAGGGAAGCCAATGTTTGCCTGTGTAAATTGATTCATTATAGCGTGTATTCAAAGCATAGCATTGGTCAATTGGGAGTTAGTCTCACTGTAAAGATTCCTAGCCAGAGGACAATTGAAAGGAATTTGCCAATATGCCCATTGTGATGCTCAAATGAATATGAGCCAAACTTTTAGATGTGGGTGGGACAATAACTTGTTTTGGAGATGATAAACAAAAAGATAAGCCTGGAGGTCTGGCTGCATCGGAATTTTGTATACCTCTATGTCTCCAGCTACTTTGCTTCCTCATTTAGGTCATATTAGCCAAATAAATAAATACAATGTAAGATATATGCTTTGCCAGTTGTTTAGCTAAAATATGCTCTATAAAAGTCCAGGATTTAAGTGTTTGTGTATTTTTCTGTTATTCCATTGATTGTCAACAAACACAGAATGTGTGATTGTTAGCACGTGATGTGTCTACCAAGGTGCAAGAATTATCAGATATGTACGTTAATACTAATCATCTTCAGATTCAAGAATATTTTGAGATGAAAAGGTCAGATATCCACAAAGATGCTTTAGCTCCTTGAAACAAAGATGCAACATGCTTAGCTCACATTTCGAAAAAAACATGGGAAATTAAATTGATTTAAAGAGAAATTTTCTCCCCAGGAGACTCTATTTACGCAGTAACTACTTTCATTGCTCTTACACTCCATGAGTCATCAGGAAGTAACACAAAGTCATACAAGAACACAGAGTCCTCCTGGGATCTTGAGACAAATGGATTTGAAACTGCACCGTTGATCCTATTCAGTGGATGATAGATACAGGAATTCAGCATAAGGAGAGTTTGATCAGTACAATTAAATATAAACATTGCACCTGTGGAATCTGGAACACAATGTTGCAGCGTGATTTAGGAGGCCAGAGTGGGTGGATTTCATTCATTCAAAGTCTGGCTATCTCATTTATTTGTCGTGTGGTAAATGTTAGCACCATTTTAATGGTACTTGCAAAGGATCAGTTGATGAAATCAGAAACATTTTTCAACATCCCACACATTTATTGAGTTCCAGTATGTGTCAATTTCTATGTGAGCCACTAAAGACCAAAAGGAGTCTGGAAATCAGGCTGACTGGCTTCTTGAAAATAAAAGTAAAATTTAATGTGAAAGTCCAAAGATAGAAGCAAACACCAGGCCAAGTGAGATGCTTCCAGCTTGAAGAAAAAGATGTAGCAGGTTAAGAAGGACCAAGCTGAGTTAACTAGGCATAACTGGGAGAAGATTTGGAAGGTAGGGAAAGTTACGTTTCCTTAAGTAGAAGAAGACACTTCTTATTAGGGGAAATAGTGCTTGGCTATTTTGTTGGGTCTGGAAACATTGTGTTCTATGAGGTTGAGAACATCATCAGACCACCTGACATATGATAGAGTATTGATTTTACCCTGAGGTACTTACAGATGTATTAAAATGCTTAAGTGAGTTATTAAAATGTTTTAAACAATGAAAACAAAATGTAAACTAAGATAATGACCATTTCTCTATCTGTGGCCACCCAGCATTCATTTGCCCTTTCTACCTACACTCTACTTCTTTCTTAGAAATGATAGAAATGATTTTTACCTCATTATTCACATTATTAGTGATTTATAATTCTAGATCTTCTGCCCTCAGAAAGAATGTTTGGAGAATTAAATTGCTATATCATTTCTTTCAATGATTTGTGACAATCATTCTGAAAAAAGAAATACCTAAGATCAGCCATTGAAAAGGAAAAATTCTCTTTCATCCTTCCATTTCCAATATATGACTCTAGGAAAATCTGTTCAATAACTCCCACTGGTAAGAATTAGTTCATATTTGAAATGTATTCTTTAGAATTTTCTTTTATTTTTATAATTACAAGTATCATTTGATATATTTATCCAAAGATGGTATCTCCTTCTAGACACCAAAAGAGACTATAATAAATACAACTAAGAATAAAAGGACAGACAGGATCTTGTAATTTGTTAGACATGGGAACTAGCCAGATTCTTGTCCTGGATTATGATATAGTGTGATCTGTGACACCAATGCCCACTGAACTAGGAAACACTGAAAACAATAAAAATGAGGATGAGGAGTCTGTGTACATGTATCTAATGATGCATTCATGCTGAAATAGGACACCAGAGTTTCAATAGCCTAGAGCACATGGGAACCCTGGAGCACTTGCTAAAGCTCAGATGGCTGGCATGTTGAATTGCTCAGAAAGAAATGAGTTAGGTACATGAAAGCATCTCCAAACCTAGTATACGGAGTAAGGAGGACATGGTCATGGATCAATACAACCTGTATGTAGGGAACAAATGAAAAATATCACCTTCAACCTTCACCCAAAGGAAACTGAGAGAGAGAGTAACCATAAAAGTAAGCAAATGGAAAACAAACAGAAAAAGTTGACTATGAAAATTAAGAGGATGGATGATTGAGATCATATGATACAAAGATTTTTTATGAAATTCAAGAATTACATATTGATTTTAATCAACAACAGTCATTGGTAGCACTGGAGAGATAACTCAATAGTTAATTATATTTCCTGTGCAAGCATGTGGGCCAGAAGGCACCTGAGACTGATTGAGTTCAAGTCTCCAGGACCAATAAACAGTTGGACAGGGACATGCACATCTATAATTCCAGTCCTGTGGGGAAAGAAGACTCGAGCATGAATAGGTCTTGTGAACTGCAAGGTGCAGAATCCATGAGTGACTTCATGAGAATGAAAAGCCAGGCAGGTGACAAATGGAGAGGGATAAACAGTGGTCTAGTCTGCCTGCCATGGATGAGTGCACAAGATGTCACAAGAGCATGTACAAATATATGCTCCACTACACGTACTATCCACATGGGAAAAAAAAAATCAGCCATTTTATTAGGTTTTGGAATTGATTCCCCCAATTAGTAGCACACAATAGGAACTATGAATCTTGTTGATCTACAGATTGCTGGAAGCTGAGCCAATCTAGTCTGAGCTCATCTGGGGTCATTCACATGTGCTCTGTAATTTCATAAGTGCTACAAGGAACCATCAGGCTAATCCACACACAAGCTTTTCACAACAGTGTCAACATAACATAAGCATGTTAAAGTACTTTGTCTTAACACACTCAGCTACATTCTATTAACCAATATAAAGGGCATGACTGAATCCAAACTTCAAGGGAAGAAAATATATATACCTCATTAGTGGTAAGAACTAGAAAGTCACAGAGAAAATTATGGGCCTAGGAAGGAGGATGGCATTATAACTCAACCACGTAAAATACATGAATTGATATTAAGGTCTTTTAGTGTGATTGAAATGAGGTTTCCTTTGATCTGATGGTATTACTTAAAAAGATTCTCTACCTCACACAGAGTAACATCCAATGTTGAGACAGGGGGCAATATATGAGTATTTTATAGAGTAGAAATTAAACAGCAGCCTGCAGATCACTGCAATTCTAAAATTACACTGCAAAAAATAAATGTTGCCTAGTTTTGCTATTCCTATGGCATAGAAGATTTCTTCATGTAATACTAATTTTGTTCTCAGTGACTGGATCTCCATTTCTTTCTTTCACATAGCTATGGCTCTGACTTCCAAAACATCCTTTTCTATTATACTTGCTTTATTATTTATGAAACAGGCACTGGAAGGTATGTTATGTCTTATGGCTGAACCATTTCCTGCTTGAAGAAAGTTGGACACTTAGTAGTTGTCATATATTTTGAATTGTCTCTGTATCTTTTAGTCCAGAATGATAACAAGTATAAAATAAAAGTTGCCAGAAATATTTAATAACGTTTTACTAAACATCTCTACCATAGATGTTTAAAGAATTCACTATAATGAAAGGAATGTTTTTGTCAGTGTAATCTGATATAAGGTAGTCACTGACTACATATGGCTACTAAGTATTTGAAATACAGCTGGTATGAGGGGTGGGTCAAATTTTAGAATGTGAGACTAGCAGATAACCATGTAGATTAATACAACTAATGTTCTTCATAATTTGGAAACTTTCCCACATGCTGCCTTTTAGGTACCACCCTGAATTTCGCAAAGGTCTATTCAAGAGGACTTGTAGCTACACCACAGTGGTGGCTTCTATTCTGAGCTTATATACCTATTGGTTATAGAAAATTTTTACTCTCAGTCTAAAGATCTATTTTCTATTTAGAAAAATAGGAACCAGTTTATAGATTCCATATTCCCTCTAAATTATGCCCATGATTTGCCTAGCCTTTTACTACAGACATCATATAGCTTGTGAAATTCTGTCTGAAACAAGGCAGGGAAGAACTAATGAATTTTGACATGTGTCTGTTACTCTTGGTGTTGTTTAGATCACTATTGCTATGGAAAATAAGACCTGGATTTACCTTGGGGAAAATATTGAATTATTGTAAATATCTGAAGAGAAACATAATGTCTAAGCACCCCACTCTTCCTTTCACAAAGATCTACCTAATTTACACTTCTGGTTGTTACTAAATGTAAGAGCAGAATAAATTGCACAGTTTTTCAAAAGTTGCTTTTCCTTTTTGAACATGCTACTCTTTTAATGGTTGTAATATTAGCACATTAATGTCCAAGAGGTACTTGATGGAGGTTGGTTAGTTTATATATGGTGATGAATTGCAGCTGTTATATAAGTGGACAGCTCTAAACAACAACATTCTCTGAGTCTAATTTGGAAGGAGCCACTTCTGAAACACATAATCATTTTATTGTTACCATAGACTTTAGTGAAATCATTACAAACCGTCTTCAGGGCCAAAAAGGTGGCTCAGAAGTTAAAGGTTGCAAAGTCTGACAGCCTGGATTAGATTCCCTAGTACCCACACAAAGCCAGATACACATGTGACTAGAGTTGTTTGCAGTGGCAAATGGCTCTGACACACCCATTCATTCATTCATTCATTCATTCATTCATTGTTTCCCTCTTTATCTCTCAAACATATAAATAAACATTTAAAAAATCTTCACATAATAAGTAAATGGCATTGAGTTGATTACAACTCAGTATAGAAAAGACATAGATTTGTTAAAGAAGATACTCCATCAAAGAAAAGCTAGAAAAAGGATCAGTTATTGCTTACTCTGAAGCAGTAAGTCCAGCATAAACAGAAAAGTTAGAAAGTCTGGTTAGACACAAGTATAAATTGAAAATGGAGATTTCAAGGAGGATTGTAGGCTGATGAGGAACCAGTGCTACTTGGTTATACTTTATTATTAATGATTAACTTTTATAATGAATAACAAATGATAAAGAGTAATAATATTGATAAAATAAATACAAGAGCAATTTCAAATAATGAGGCTGACATACAAACTAGTGGAGATTAGAGATGCAGCAGACAATACCAATGCAATGGTGTTCATATTTGATATTGATGTTTTAATTTATATTATGGTTACCGGTTTAGCTTGACAAGAAGTTTTAAGAGAATTAGGCTATTTTGTCTACTTTTTCAGGAATTATTTCAACAGACTCATTTATATTCAAAGTATGTAAGTTAGATTAGTAGGGGAGAAAAGATGACAACCACATCCATATTTTTTTTAATATTATGCAAAAAAAATCATCAAGCCTGCTTACCAAAAGGGAAGCTCTTTGCAGATTCCCATTAGTGTCTACATGGGATTCAGCCAATGGAATGTTTAATATTAATTTTATTTCTTAAGAGGGCTATGGATTTTTTATAGGAAAATATGCTGGCTACATTTGATACTTGTTTTGTTCCTGCAAGATGGAATTTAGTTCCAGTAAATGTCTAATATGAGCTGCTTTAATTTCTGAGAAATGAGAGTGATGCCTATCCCCAACCCCTTCTTATTCCGCATGTTGCATCTAATGTCAAATTTAGCTGAGGCCTTATTATCAATACTCGTCACATCTTGTTTTCATTTTCTGTACTCACTTATTAATCATTTCAAAATGGATTATTTTTAGTGGATTGATAGGGGCCTGAAAGCAAAAGGAGAAAAGTCTACTTATCTGTGTGTCTCAGGCCACTCAAAATGGTGGGAATCATTCACCATTGCCAAGCTAAGCAAAACATGGTAATGTTCACCTGAGCATATCTACCATTCCATTGATGTGTTATTCTCAGGCAACTCAAAAGTCCCTGACAGTTAATCTGTGATAATTTCTCCAAAGAAATAAATATGAACTATAGGCTTTAAGAAGTTGATTGATGGGCTGGAGAGATGGCTTAGCGGTTAAGCGCTTGCCTGTGAAGCCTAAGGACCCTGGTTCGAGGCTCGGTTCCCCAGGTCCCACGTTAGCCAGATGCACAAGGGGGCGCACGTGTCTGGAGTTCATTTGCAGAGGCTGGAAGCCCTGGCATGCCCATTCTCTCTCTCCCTCTATCTGTCTTTCTCTCTGTGTCTGTCGCTCTCAAATAAATAAATTAATTAAATTTTTTTTTTTTAAAAAAAGAAGTTGATTGAAAAATCACTGAGTCATTCCATAGTGGTAGGCCAATCCATGATCCATACATTCTGGAACACAAGTTTAGTGGAGCAAAAGAAGACATGTTGGTGTATTTATAACTGATCATTGAAAATCATTGGGATTTATTACTCAAAGTATGGAAGCAACATCTATTAAATACTTGTAATGGCCATCAGCATGCCACTCAGCCTCCACAACCTTCAGACTTCCTTTCTACACTAAAACAGGATTAAGTTTTCTGACTTTTGTATATTATTTGAAGGTTTTGGAGCATTGTGAAGGTGTGTCATAATGCTTAATAGGTAGTCACTGCTTGATTAATAGGAACTATTATAACACTATTATTTTTAGAATTGTATTTCCTAGTGTCCAGTGATAAAATGTGAATAAAGTTTGTCATTTTTAAAATAATGTTTAGAGGTAGTCAAGACTCTGGGTCTAACAGTGACCAATAGCATCCACTGGGCCAGCTTAACTTCCTTCAAATTTTGAGTATGGCATTTCACATATGAGTTATATCAGTGAAATATTCATTTCTGGGTCTTAGTATTCCAATCTTTAAAACACAGATAATTGATACCTCTTTCATGGAGTTCCTGTAAGGATTAAATGAATTATATTTTAGATTTAAATATTTAGAGTAGCATCTGGCATATTCTAATCCATCTGTAGATGTCAGCTATTTTTATGAATAATTAATTATCAAAGATCATGTACGGTTTGTACATGATAGTAAAACCAGCCTAGCTGATTGCTAAGCAGACTGAACAGAAAAGGAAGCTAGTAAAGGCTACTAGCAAAGCCCAGGTATGAGTTGATGTTAGAATAGAGTAAGAATAAATATAGCAAAGGTGGTAAGAGATGACTTAGACAATGAGTTCACCAACACTTTGAACACAGGGGAACAGGGCCACAAATCACTCCAAGCAGATGGAGTTATATTAACTATGTAAGGAGAACTATTGTAAATAAGCATGAAGTTTAGCTTGGTGAATATTTCACTGTAGAGAGGATACACTGGCATATGGTCATAGTCTCAAGGTCAAAGAGAGATCTACAGTGCTGATACAAATTTTGGAATCATTCTCATAAAGTTAGATGGCATTTTAAATCAAGTGGCAGGGTAATACACCTCCCAAAATCCAGTTTAAGACAAGAGTGTGTTAGTCAGTTTGTTTGGTGTAAAGAAAAGAATAACTAATGAAATTATCCAAGGATATTAAGGGGTAAAGAGTAACCTCTTGTGAAGGATACTATATAACAGTAATGAGCAATGAGGTTTGAAGAAGACGGACACCTAGACACTACCAGGTAACCAACAAGAAAGACTTGAGGGATTGCTTGCTAGAATTCTACTAGTTGAACAACTCCACTCCAAACTTTGCTTCAGAGTTCAAATTTCCAATATCTGAAATCTCATTTGTCCAGTTTTCCTCACATGACAATGACTCCTCCAGTCAATGTAATGGCCAGTGCTCAGAGCTTCACTGTACAAGCATGACTATCTGAAAGCTAGTGGCAGGTCCTAAAGAAGGGGCAAGTTCAAACTTGTTTGATCACCCAAGAACAATCTACAACTTAAAATCTAATTGTAAAAGCATTTGAAAATAATATTTTTCTTGGCATCTACATAGGTTGTCTTAGACATTTAAAGTAATTAGCAAATTTATTATGTTTATTATTAACAATAAAAATTTGCATTACTGGTCAAGGTCTAGAAAATTTGAAGTTTTGATGTAATGACACTCACCTCTAATGCTGCCTTCTGACGACTATCAGATTACACAACCAAAACAAAGGAAATATGAGCTCCTCAAACACATGTCTTAAAGACTTACAGGATCCTGACTCCACCATCCAAACATAGACCCTTCATTTAGTAGACAACTGCTCATGTTGTTTAATTCCAAAGGCAAAGCACTCTACTCCAGTGAATGTGGATAGGAAGTCTCAAAGTGTGGAATATACTGTCTTGGAAACTATCTAAACTAAGGTTGTATTCCTGGTCTTGCAGTGAGCCATTCATAGAACTCTTTATGAAAGGTTAACATTCAACTTTGGACAATATCAATAGCAACCTTCTCTTTACCCAATAAATGGCAACTTGACACAGCATTAAAATTGAATCCAGTTTTACACAAGAAGAACTCTTCAGTTATATATAAGACCCACTGGAAAATGGTCATTATCTTGATCAGGCTAAAGATTGGTCCAGTCATGTTGGAGGGAGAAGACAAAGTAGTAAAGTATTTTTCCAGATACTTTGTCATGCTTGAAGCAAATGGTTTGTGCATTCAGAATATATGTATGCCCATACTTGGTACCTCACTGAGGGTAAAGGTTTTTTTTTTGTTGTTGTTGTTTTTTGTTTGTTTGTTTGTTTGTTTGTTTTTCGGTCTTGAGAAAAACTGAGAATCTTGTAAGTGTAAGTAATGGGTACCTACTACTCCCATGTTACAATATGACAGCTCTTTCCCAAATTTCACCCTTCAAATCTTGCTCCAGTGTCAGTTTCTCCAGACAGCCTTTTCCAACATAGTAGAAATAATATGGATTTAATGTTTCTAGACATAGGTACAAAAATTGTTATATTTCTCATCACTGAGAAAAGAACTGCAGGAGACAGCATGAAGAGAGAGAGGTTTACCTTAGCTCACAATTTCAGAGGGTACTATGCCTCATAGTAGGAATGTCATGGTGGATAGAGGCTCAGAGGTGGCATGGAACCTTGCAGTGTGACTTGTTCACATCTTGCAAGAGCAGGTTAGGAAACAGAGCCAGAGCTGGATCTTCAAAGGTCCACTCCCAGTGACCCATCTCTCACTGTCCCTGTTCAGTATTCTATAGCCTCCCAAGATAGCATCACCAACTTCAGAGCAGGTGCTTAAACAAATTAACATATGAAGGACAGTTCCTAGTCAATGTATAACACTTATTTTTACCCACTTATTATTTTTTTTCTTTGTATTTGTTTCTCAGTATTGGAAGAATTTGGGCAGATTTCTACAGGTACTTTTAACAATACTTGATACCTTGGCACAGTAAACATTTTTCATAATTTAAATATCTGTATATTCTAATCATTTCTGGTTTGCTTATTAAATGTCACCTGGGTTTCCTGGGAACCCAGAAGCAAAGAAAAATTGACCTACATTGAAGATAGAAGAAAGGATTTAAGTATAATACTTAGAGACATACTAGCCACATTAAAACAGGAAGGAAGAGCCCAGGGTTAGAAGAAAGATACTGCAAACAAGAATTGTGGAATAGTTAAATGTGTAAATCAGAGTCACCCTCTCTACTTGAATCTAGGGCCTTAATTACCTTTTGGGTGATCAAGGCCAAATCACTTACATCTTCCATGCTTCTGATGATGAACAGCTAAATGGGGTTGCAAGAATCGGATCAACTTAAAAGGTTATTGGAGAATGCAGTATATATATACATCTATCACCTGGTATACTATGAATTATCAGTAACTGATTTATGTTTCATAATAATAAGTATTATTTGTTTTCAAAACAACTGGGGTCATGAGTTAGGGTTATCCTGAGCCAACTCTAAATGTTAAAATGTTAACTGCAAAAGTATATCTTCAGTTTTCTCCAAAGTACCTGATTTGATGATGTTCCTTCTATAGGAGGTAATTGCTCCTGCTAGGAAAAAAAAAAAAAAAAAAAAACAGAGCAAACAGATTACCTCTCCTGTAGACAGGGCAAATAGTCATATTTCAGGAGGAATAAGCTTCCCCACAGTTAGAAAATAACGTGACTAAGCCCGGCGTGGTGGCGCACAACTTTAATCCCAGCACTCGGGAGGCAGAGGTAGGAGGATCGCCGTGAGTTTGAGGCCATCCTGAGACTACATAGTGAATTCCAGGTCAGCCTGAGCCAGAGTGAGACCCTACCTCGAAAAACCAAAAAAATTAAAAAAATTAAAAAAAAAAAACGAAAAGAACATGACTAGATAATACCAAAGTTGTAGAAGCAAGGAATCATATGTTGGCTGAGTATCAGTGGTTTAAAATAAGAGAACTGGGGCTTGTGAGATGGAGGTTAAAGGTACTTGCTTCTGAAGTCCTGATTTAATTCCCCAGTATCCACATAATGCCAGGTGCACAAAGTGGCACATGCATTTGGAGTTGTTTTGCAGTAGCAAGAGTCCCTGGTGTACTCACTCATACATGCACTAAGACTTAATGTGTTAATGATTAGTAACAAAAGAACGTTCAAAGATCTAACAAAAGGAGCAGGTACCTTAGAAAGAGCATTCATGTGAAAGAGAAGACTTTAATCAAAGACTTCTGATTCCTTGAGAACCAGGGTTGAATCACTATCCCTTAAGCCTTGACCATATATTACCTGTACTCCACCTGTCCAATACACATGTAACTAAATGTCAATTCACAGAGTTGTTAATGAAACTCATAAGTAGGTTCCACATTGGAAAGTATTCCTCTTAATTTCTTTAAATCTTAATTCAAATCATGAGAGTTGCTGAAATGTTGATAAGCAGTACATATAATTGAGTTAGTCAGGTAATTTAATGAGTTTGAAAAACCAATTAAGAATATCACTGAGAAATGAACTGCCTCAGAATAGAGGATGACACTTTACAATAAGTTTCAGTCTAGAAACTTTAAAAGGAACCTACCCTAAACATTGCTTTTATTAAGGAAATAAATACACAAATATAAGTGTTACTTTTTAGGCACCAAAACACAGGCTTTTCAAAGGTAAAATTACTATCAAGACAGTATCCCCATTGTAACCCACACATTCCTCATCCTGGCCACAACCTCTGTACTATTTCTTGACAGTGGAAAGTTCTGTGAAACCATGAAACAAAACCAATTACCACTAGCCATCAGGACTGGTGCTTAGTTGTGGGTCCTGGAGCAAACTTGATAGCAGGTGCCTAAGGAATGAACCCATAGAAAAGACTTTAGGGGGCTGGAGAGACAAGGAGAGGTATAATAAGTTGCAATGAGAACGAGGTATAATAGACTTTTTTGAATAGAACTGGCAGAAATCCATAGAAGCTTCAGAATTCAGCAGAGAAAGGAGCTCTAAGATGTAAACATAGAAAACCATTTGGCCAATAAGGTTGGGAATCTTCTTTAAATATTTTACTTATTTGTTGGAGAGATGTAGCAAAAGAGGCAGATAGAGAGACTAGGCACTCCACAGCCCCCAGCCTGCAAATGCACTCTAGACACATGTGCCATCTTGTGCATCTGGCTTACGTGGGTACTGGGAAATTGAACCTGGGTCCTTAGGCTTCCCAAGGAAGTACTTTAACTGTTAAGCTCCTCTTCAGACTAAGACTGGTAATCTTTGATACCTTGTTGGTTTTATATGTGTGCTGCTCATGGAAGAGTGGGACTTCTCTCAGTGAACCAGTAAGCTGAGCTATGTGTCAAGGTGATGCGACAGTGGGGCCCATCCTGAGGAATCTGAGATCTGTAGGCTATGGAATGAGAGTCAGTCATTTTATAGAGTCATGTCTACGTCCATCACAGGAGGATGCATGATGAAAGAAAATGTTATCATTGAGCGAGGATGTGAGGGCCAGCCATGCCATGATGAGTTTCTCATTTTGTGTGGCACTCAGAGTGTGGAATCAGGAACACAAAAATGCAAATACTGGATGATTTCAACTGATATGGATTTTTTTCAAAGCCCAATATCAGTGTGGAAATAACTGCAAAGTATCTTAAACACAAAACAAATCTTAGACCCTCATATTCATCTTTGCATATCATAATTTTCTTGGAACATCTGTCACTCATATTTACCAAAGCTCCATGGAGATGTTATGAAAATTGGGAGGTTCTAGAAGGCATACACTCCACTTCTTTTTTTTTTTTTTTTTTTTGATTTTTCGAGGTAGTGTCTCACTCTGGTCCAGGCTGACCTGGAATTAACTCTGTAGTCTCAGGCTGGCCTTGAACTCACGGCGATCCTCCTACCTCTGCCTCCCGAGTGCTGGGATTAAAGGCGTGCGCCACCACGCCCGGCCCTACTCCACTTCTTTATCTTCAGAGATGAGGACTTTTTAAACTTAAGATATTTAACTTTCTTTAGATGTAAGCATGTAACACAGGGAGAGGAGGACCAATTGGAAGACTTTCTAGATCACCTTCTTTTCCTTGTGACAGCTGTTTTGGTGTACATAAGTTTGAGGAACATGGAGCAAAGATTTATGTGTAGAATTGACTTCATTAGGAATGTAGAAATATGTGTTGAGGCTAAATAAATAATAAAATAACATCAATTCCTTACAATGGTAGACAACAGAATATGTGCCATGTCATACCTTCCCCCTGATATGCATGTCAGTCCCTGTAGAAATGACTTTCCAGCCTCTGGTGATGCATGCCATCACCTAATGCAATTTCTGGCAACTCTACCTTCTGCTACCTCTTTCTCCAAAATGGTCCTACATTGTTTCAGTGTCTTCTGATAATAAGCAGCAAAATATTCCATACTGCCATCTTACATTTTAGGAAACTACACGGCTAAATGCAAAGGCTTTTGTTGCTAACAAAAGACTGTCTCATCTTACTATGTGATACTTTTGCACACAGGAAAAGAGAATTATTGTAATGACAAATTTAACAGCATGGGCTATTAGCAGCTAAGTTTAGACTAAGTCTTTACCCTAGTTACTATGATTAGACTTGAAAATGAAAATATTATTTCAACATGGAATAGAAATATTCTCCATGCTTCTCACATGGGAAAGAAATAGTTGCTGAAATGAATTTGAATTGGTTATTAATTTAATTGAAATTATTCTATTGAAAACATTGGCTAAATGAGTATGTCTAAAGATATAAACCAAATAGTCTAGGATGTCAGTAAGATTCATTTTGTTCCCATACAGACTCCAACCCCCCCCCCCCCACACACACACACACAACACACACAGAACATTTCAAGATATAAATGTAGCATTTACTTGAGAGTCATCATTGGAATTCCAGTTCTGTGATACTTCATTTATATAATCTGAGCCTCTGTGTCCTCTGAAATAAGAGAGGTATGCCATCTTACATTTCAGCAGGACTCAATAAGCTTTGTACATAAAATATTTCCTTCTCTTTTTCTATCTCTTTCCTTATACACTAGTCCATTAATTTCCTGACATGCCTCCAGGCATGATAGCACACACCTTCAATCCCAGCATTCAGGTGACAGAGGTAGGAGGATTATCATGAATTCAAGGACATCCTGGAATTACAGAGTGAGTTACAGGTCATCCTGGGCTAATGTGAGACCCTACCTCAAAAAATGAAAAAAAGAAAAACCTGAGGTGGATTTTCAGTTCTCAAGGACAAAAGGTGAGAGTTGTACAGAAAGCAGTCATGTAACAAAAGCACAAATGTGTCCCAGGCTATGTGCAGGACTACAATGCCCACCTAAAAACTCAATGACTCCATCTTCCAGTCCCTCATCTATAATCATTAGTTTGGTACCATGTTGTTCCATGAATTCTGAATAATAGGCTTAGAGATGCTTTTGTCTTTTTAGTCCAAGACATTTAGACAAAAGGGGCAATTTATTTGCACATTCTCTTTCCCTGACAAGGTAATCCTGAAAGCCCATTGTATGATATGTGTCATGATAACATGCAAGAACTTTCAACCCAGGTCATTGGATGACTGACACTAGGAAAGAAAATTACCCTCCAAGTGAAGTAGACATATATATGTCATGATGATGTGTAAATCTTGTATTATGCCCTACCAAATGCACAAGAGAAGCCTGATCATGTCGCATGCCAAAGCCATGGTAATTCTGCTTGGATTGCAATTCCACTAGATGTATTTACACAGGACGATGCTATTGTTTTGGTTGTGTAAATTAAATAGTTATAGGCACTATTAAGGACTGAGATTTAGAGGGCTATGGGTCATTGTTGAAATGATAGCTAGAAGTACAAGGAAAGGAATGAAGCTATAAAATAGCATGATGCAGAAATTGCAAACAGTTGATCCTATAGCAAAAAAACAAACAAACAAAAAGTCTGCAGTGTGGTGTTCTGTTAAAGAATTCCTGAAGAGATATGGAATCTCACAAAAGTGTGATTATCCTTTTCTTTTGAGACAAAAGGTGAAAAGAGGGAGGGGAAATAATGACAGAGACAGGATCCCAATAAATACATTATTCATCTACTTCATAAGTTTACCTCAGTTTGTCTGTTTTGTATTTTGTCAAATACAAAAACAAGAGGAGCTCAATTTCATGACTGGCTAGTAACCATGTAAACTTGCAATACTACTTATTCTCACCCAAAGTGGTTTCAAGCTAAAGCTGCCAGTTTCAAAAATGGCTTCCTTGTATGCAATGTTCACATTTGGGACCCACTTATCCCATAAAATTCAGTTAATGTATGAGCTTAATTATGTGGAAATGGATCAAGGGTCTCAGAGGTGAAAGGTTAATGAGAGCATTGAATCTTGAACCACTTAACAGTTACTCCAACACTTGGAAGAATAGTATTTTAAAATAGTGTTTGAAATATATTTAAACTCAAATAAATAAAACATATTTCCCTGCAAATGATGCCAAGTCCTGCCAATTAAACTCAGATCATTTTTAAAAAAATCTTTAGCTCTCAACAAATGCTTGTTCCTTTTTCCCACTAAAAGCAATTCTGAGCATTCATGCTCTCACATTTTCCCTGTATCATTATGCTGCATTCCTCTTGTTAATATTTAAAGCTTCTGAAACTGTTTTCCCCATATGCTTTTGGACTAGATGTGAAAATCATTTTTTCCTGTTTCTATGAAGTCTTTTAAATATAATTGCATGATTTTTAAGAGAAGGTATTACTAAAATCAACATACATAACATCTTTACCAAAAAAGAAATTTAAAAACATGGAAAGTCATATGCATCATTTTTATATTTCACTGTTTATTATTAAACACTTAGTAATAATAGTAAGTTGTAACTGTGAAATGCCTGATTGTTTGTAATCTCTTGCTACACAGTCTTTTATTATATTACCATGACTACCATAGAAATATTTTTCACATGAGTAGACAGAATATCAGTGATCAAAGAAAATTTCCCTTGATGTCAGGGTTTTAAGAACTTGTGTTAGAACTTGTACCCACATCCATATAAAGTCAGTTTAAATTGCTAAGCTATTCTGCATTAAATTTTATAGTTGGTTTACTTAATGAAGTATGATATTTGAAATCACCAAATATATATTTGAATGCCTAGTGCAGATTCAATGAAAGGATGATTACACTTTTATTCGAAGCATGGATCTTCATTTATGGATGAAATTATGCAATAATATCAGAGGAACCACCTTCTCAAACTCTGGATAGGTTAATACATAAAGTTTTAAGACCACTGGAATTGTATGTATTAATGCAGATGCATTTCCTCTGCCCCAAAAGAGTTAGAATTGAATATGATAGACTCATAAATGGTTTAAGTATGTTTGGTAAAGTGTTGTCAAAGTCCTCTCTGATGTTGATTTTCATGCATGTACTCTACAGGGAGCCAGGCAAAACCACAGAAGCACAATCGCTAAGCTGAACCTCCCAATAAGAGAAATCTTATCTTGGCATGCTGCTTCTTAAATGTACCTCTAAGCAAAACTACCTCAATATACTCACAGCTTACCTATTAAGAATGAGGGTGATGAGGAAGAGAGGGGCCTCCATAAAAACACAAAGTCCTCTTGCACTTAAAATAAGCTTTCTCCTACTTTAATCAACTCTCCACAGCATCTCACAGCTTTGATAATACCTGTCCTCACCACACAGCCCGTAACACTTTACTCTTCAAATGAAGACATCAGCTCTTAACAAGCCGTGTTATGGATCCTGACAGGTTTCTTCAGCATCAGGTTGTGTTGTCCCTATTCTCTGTAATTTAGGTACCTAGGGCAATTTATCCCACTACCAACACAGTAATTGGACTACTTCTTTTATTGTGATGATCTATCATATGTTTCCATTTTATCTATCCCTATTTTGCTGACTTAATTTTTGTCCATTCTTGGAATTTCATCAGTACCTCTCCATTTCTTTAAGAATCCTATGTAGGTCGCTTTCAGATTTTAAAACTATTTTTATTCATTTATTTGTGATGAAGAGGGAAAGAGAGAGACAATGAATGAATATTGGTATTCCCAGGGCCTCTTGCCACTGAAGATGAACTCAAGTCATATGTACCACTTTGGATGTGTGACTTGATGTAGGTCCTGAGGAACAGAACCCAGGGCCATTAGGCATTGCAAGCAAGCACCTTTAACTGCTGGGCAGTCTCGCCAGCCTACTCTCAGAGTTTTTGAAAGTAGGATTGGGTTCTTCCAGTAAGGTGTATGCTTTTCACATTTTATACCCACTACAAGAACCATGTCTAAAATACATCAACATTCCTCAAATGATTGTTCCAGGAAGACTTGGGTTTCTATACTCAAGGGATTATGATCTGTGACTTTTAGTAGAGAATTAGATGATTTGGTGTCACAAGGTGGCAATGCTTTGCACCAACAGATTGTGGAACACTGTGGAAGCCATGCAGATACCTGTAGTGTCTAGAAAATGCACAGGTGCCCTGCAAAGGAGCCAAGACAAAATGGGACAAGTGGAAGGTAAGAAGTATCAACAGGTAACTCATCAAACTAATTCCTGATACAGCTTTCTAAGCATATTTGAGATAACTGAGAACTCTCACACTGTAACTCTTTAAGGGTTTTAATGTTCTGAACTCCCTGAATTGGTAAGTTGAAGGATATCTATATGAATTTCCAAAAAAAGGACTAACTATATCAGTTACCTATTAACCTAGACCAAGGACATGGCCCTTTAGGAACAAGAAAGTCACTGCCAACTTACAACCACTACTCACAGTGTCCAGCCTAGCTATTTGCCTATGATAAATAATATTTAGGAAAACTATAGTATAATGTTAATTTGGGGTTTCTAGCATTTTGGACCTGCACTAGTCAGCCCCAGGGTGATGAAATGAACTTCAAAACCAGGCACAGTTACGGAAGAAAGGCTATTTATTGAAATTTACAGATCCAGAGGAAGTTCTATCCTGGCAGAAGAAACTGGCCTGTTTTAACAGGTCCAAGCAGAAAGAGAGGAGAAGAGCCACAAGCCAAAACACAAAAGCTACATATAACATTTAGGAACTCCAGGCAAAGCTCAGACACTTTGCATATCTTTAGACTGAAATCCCATATCTACCTCCACACCTTAGGGCTGGAACTTTTCAGTCTGGTGGCTGTAATAAATTCTGAATATATTGGGTGCCATCCATTCAAACTACCACAAGGGTTATCACTCCCATTTTTCCCCAAATAATGTTGGATGTCTATTGTTGTAATGTGATAGTTTTTATTTAACTTGACATGTTCCAGAGTCACCTGTGATGTCTTTTATAGATGAAATTAGACTCTGTGCATGCATGTGAGGAGTTATATTGATTAGTTTAATTAAAGTGGGAAGGCCATCTAAAGTGTGGGCAGCACCTTTGCATGGGCTGGAGTCCTAGACTGTATATCAAGGGAGAGCTGGCTGAGTACCAACATTCCTCACTCTCTGCCTCCTCACTTTACAAAATGTGACCAGGAGCTTCTAGCTCCTGTTCCTGTGACTTCACTGCCATGAGTGACTGTAACCTGAATCAATAAGTCAAAATAATTCCTTCAAACTAAAAAGCTGCCATGATGAATTTTCCCTTGAAGCTTTAAGTCAAAAATAGACCTTCCTTGCCCTGAACTGACTTTTGTCAGGAATATTTTCCAAACAAGAAGATAACTAATATATTCCCAAAGGGCCAGAGTATGGTACAGGATCAGCCAGATTCTTTACTGAGCTGCTGGAAAGGAAATTTAAGTCTTCTCATTGCCTTCAGGCCCACGGTTTTCCCTTTTTTTTTTTTCTTTGTCTCTTAAGTTATTACCATTTTCTGTTGTGCTTATTTTCAAAGTACTTTTATGGGCCCTTCATATTGTGCTCATTTCTCCTCTCTCCCTTAATCTCAGCAACATCTGCTACTCTAGAAGAGTCTTCCTGGCTAATAAACCAAGACTGTTAACACCAGCATTCAGGTACTTAGTGACTCATGACTAATCAATTTACTTTCCACTTTTGTTCCTTCAATTTGAAAATAAAAAAAAAAAACTAGAAAATATATCACCTGAGAATTCTGCATTCATGGACAAACTTCGATCAAATGTGGCCAAAATCCCTGTAGTCTTTTTTTAGCGAATTTCTTAGTGAATTCCTCAGACATACTCCCCCTATCCTATTACTTTTCCCTTCAGCTTTTGCCAAGGACTTTCATGTTTTCTTCCCATTCTTCCCAGTTGCCTAATTCATGCCCATAGAGCCTCTCTCAAATCTGTATTTTCAAAGGTGCTCCCACTTATGATTGCAACACTTGTTGGCTCCATGGTTACTGGGTATGTGTATCTGCATATGCCATGAGTAACATGTTTCCTACACCAAACCACATTCATTGTCCTCCCTGCTTATCCAGGTATTAGTATATCGTACTATCCAGTCCTCCAAGATCTTTCTTTCTTGAATCTTAATATCTAGTTCCTTCTACTAGTATAAAACATAAGAGAATGAAAGCCTCTCCTTCCTTTTTCATAAGAGAGAATCCCACTGACTTAATGTCTCTTTTTGTGTGTGCCATGAGAACATTGTATAGTGCCATATTAACATCTGTGTATTTCCTTGCCATTCTACCTACATTACATCCTGATCCTTCAATTTTCTATTTTCAAGATTTGATTACCTTTCTTTAAGACATTCAGAATATTGATTTTTATTCAGTATTTAGACATGCTTACACAGTATATACTTCTAAATGATTGTGGAATGATTTTTATAAAATAGAAAATATAATCATACAATCTCTTAGGATAAAATTCCTTAATATTGCACACAAGAAAAAAATAATAATAGTCAGGAATGGTGGAGCATGCCTTTAATCCCTGCACTCAGGAGGCAGAAGTAGGAGGATCATCATGAGTTCAAGGCCACCCTGAAACTACATAGTGAATTGTAGGTCAGCCTGGTCTAAAGCGAGACCATACCTCAAAAAATAATTAAATATATTTACATAGTACTCAATGTCTTTCCAAATCTGCTGTTTATTACTACTTTACTTTTCCTAATCTTCTCCATTAAATAACTGTCCCTACCATTCCAAACAAGTTTTACACTTATTATTGTATAAACTCATTATTCTCCAACACTGCACATAAATTTCTGTTTGTCTGGAATATATTAGTTCATTTAATTGCATGAGTAAATTCTACTTAGATATCAACATCTATTTCAGATGTTTCCCCCTTTGGAGAAATCTCTGTATCATGTCCCACTTCCATTATATAGGTTATTCTAACACAGGACTCAGGATCATTCATAACATCTTGCCATGTCCATTATGATCATCTTCACAAACACTACGAGTCAAATGGTACTTTAAGGAGAATGATGATATTAAAGATGTTAGTTCCTTCAATGTAACTGTTAAGCAATCTAGCAGTTACTTATTTATTAGGAACTGCTTCTCTCTCTGAGCTCAGCCTCCTCCTTTTTCTCAGCTTCTATTGCCCTGTTCATGCTATAAGATGAAGGTGGTTTTTTGCCTACATAAAGCCTATTTTTAAAATATTTTATTTTTATTTATTTATTTATTTGACAGAGAGAGAGAGAGAGAGAGAGAGAGAGAGAGAGAGAGAGAGAGAGAATGGGCACTCCAGGGCCTCTAGCCACTACAAATGAACTACAGAAGAGTGTGCCCCTTGTGCATGTGGCTAATGTGGGTCCTGGGGAATTAAACCTGGGTCCTTTGGCTTTGCAAGTAAATGCCTTAGCTGCTAAGCCATCCCTCCAGCCCTGCATGACGCCTTTTTAACTATACATAAACTGGTCTGTCCCCACCCCAGAAACAAATATGAACATGATTTTGGCTATTCTGTTGCAATTGACCATCCAATAGGACTTGCTATCACATATTCATTCTCAGGAGGTACTATTGCTAATCCATTCACTTCATGCTATGAGCTTACCTAAAATTTTGAAAGTAAGATCTAGATAAAATAATCACCTAACATAATTAATATTTACCAGTTAATAATTTATCAGTAATAACCAAAATAAATGGAGGATCTTATCCTGATTTAATGCAGTTTTAAAATCTCCTCCTAAGTAACCTAGTGAAAATTCATATCATAAGGAATAACTCATGTACTTTAATAGATGTAGAAACATATGGGTCTGTGAGGCCTTGGGTACATCTCAGATGATGCCTCCTGTGAACATGTTTTATATTATAATAAAACCCAACCTGTTTAGGGATCACTTTGGTTGGGAACAATTTGATCCATACAATATAATTATCTTTTATGTTCCTCCTGTAGTGCCTTAATGAAAAGACAAGGACATCAGAACTGGGATACTTTGTCTAACACTGTTTTTGGTTTAAGAGGGAATTCTCCTCTTAGTAATACTGTGATACGATATAATCCTGAGGCAAATAGTTCCAGTTGTGCAAGCTTTATTTCTACTGAAGAACAAAAAAAAAAGAAAGAAAGAAAGAAAGAAAGAAAGAAAGAAAGAAAGAAAGAAAGAAAAGAAAAACTTTACTCATGCCATGCAAATCCTCTGATCTTAAAAGGGCTTTTCATTTGCTGAAAGTCTAAAAATTATATTCTTTCATTATCAGCATATTTATTCACTGAAAATCCACTATGAACATGTACAGCAAAGTAATCATTATTTTTAATGTAGTGTGTCTATAACTCAAGATATATTTCTCTTGTTTAAGCTATGAGGAAAAAAATCTTCTGTAAACACCAATATAAGTTAATAACCTCAAAATATTTTCTAACTACTTAATTTTTGAGTGACCTTATAGCTATCTCAAATCCAAAATCCAAGCTAAAAGCACAATTTACATAAAGGAAAATAGATATGGATGGAAATAAAAGAAGTCAGTTTCTTGTAGTATTATGACTGTTTTTTTTAATTTTCTTTTTGTTTATTTTTAATTATTTATTTGAAAGCAACAAAAGAGAGAGAGAGAGAGAAAAAGAGAGGAAGAGAGAGAATGGGCGTGCCACGACATCCAGCCACTGCAAACAAACTCCAGACTCGTGCACCCCCTTGTGCATCTGGCAAATGTGGGTCCTGGGGAATCAAGCCTCGAACTGGGATAGGACTGTTACCTTTTATTTTAAAATGGCTTCTGTATGGGATGGAGAGATGGTTAAGAAGTTATGGCACTTGCCTGTGAAGCCTAAG
Source organism: Jaculus jaculus (assembly GCF_020740685.1). NCBI lineage: Eukaryota > Metazoa > Chordata > Mammalia > Rodentia > Dipodidae > Jaculus > Jaculus jaculus. Next base: position 50,717,522 of record NC_059109.1, read on the forward strand.
AACCCTGGTTCAATTCCCCAGTACCCAGTAAGGCAGATGCACAAGGTGGAGCATGTGTCTGGAGGTTGCAGTGACTAGAAGCCCTGGCATACCCATTCTCTCTTTGTGTCTGTCTTTATCCTTTCCCTCTCTCTCTCTCTTTCTCTCTCCCTCTCTCTCTTTCTCTCCCTCTCCTTGGAAATAAATAAAAAATAAAAGATGGCTGTTGTTAGTTATTGGTCATAAAGCAGCAAACCTTGACAAATCATATGAACTTCCTAAATTTTATCTCCAATATGAAAATATATGTAAGAAACTTAAGATACCTATTTTTTTTAAGATTTCATTTATTTATTTGCGAGAAGGTGAGAGAAAGAGACAGAGACGGAGAGAGAGAGAAAGGGAGAGAGAAGGCATGCCAGGACCTCTAGCCACTGCATACAAACTCCAGATGCTGCCATCACCTTGTGCATCTGGCTTTATGTGGGTCCTGGGGAATCAAAGCCCAATAAGTCCTTTGGCTTTGCAGGTAAGCTTCTTTACCACTAACCCCCTCTCCAGCCCAAGATCCCTACTTTGTAAGAATTACTTGGTAGAAGTACAAAGCACAGTCCTCATATATATCAAAGGCTCATTAACTGATGTGTGACAAAGAGTAAAAAGAAAATTATTTCACATATAAGTTATGTTGAAAAGTTATTGTTAACCCATACTTTCTACTGCTGTAAAAATTCATTTAGAAATTACTTCAGCTGCATTGGTAAAATAACCAAGGGCCTAATCTATTTCTAAAATGAAAAAACGTTTCTTGAAAAATTAACCTGGGGCATACAAAATTCCTGGAATTCTATAATCCTATAGTCATTCTCTGTACTTCCCTATAGAATTTAGGCAACAAGGAGATATTAATTCTTATCTATATTGCATTTTCTCAAATAATTATGGCCATATATCTCAATTTTTAAGTTAGGCTTTAAGGGAAATAGGTTTCATAACTCTGAATTAAAAAGCAAGTTATAAAGCCTCCTGTGATTCCCTGAGAAACCAGACAGCATAACTTCATTAAGGATGGAAATGAAGTCCCATTGTTTCAGAAATTTATCTTCCAGTGCACAAAGTACAGGTAAGGGAGGAATAAATATATGTGAGATTCAGAACAGCGAGTGAAATATTTGCCAGCCTTGATGGTGTCATCCTTTCTGTAATCAGAACGTAGTTCTGTCACTTCTTCTAAACATTAGAGCAGTGTAGAGGTGTCAGAAAAATAACTGAGGGGCAGAAGAGATGGATTAGTAGTTAAGGTGCTTGCCTATAAAGCCTAATGAACAAGGTTCAATTCCCCAGTACCTACATAAAGCCAGATGCACAAGGTGGTACATGCGTCTGGAGTTTGTATGCAGCAGCTGGAGGACCGGGTGTGCCCATTCTCTCTGTCTGTCTCTCTTCTCTGTCTCTGCTCGCAAGAAATAAATAAAAAATATTTTAAAAGAATTTTTTTTAAAGTCTGTGTTTCAAACCTGTCTTTTACTTTAAACATTGTAGCACTTCTCAAATAGATAAATGTTTATCACCAAATGGCACTAATGGGAATGCATTTTACAAGCACACTCAATTCTACTTAAAATAAAATGGTAATGCATCAATTCCAGATTCACTTTAGTTGAATATTCAGAGGTTGAAAAACTACTTTAGATTTATAGTGGGAAATGATGTAGCAAAACACCAATCATTACTCTGTAAATACCTGTAGTAGATTATGAATGGACCATGGTGATTGGTATCTTTGAGTTAAGCCCCTACCTTGGCTGCAAAAATTATCCATGCAAGTGGATGAAGATGTTAGTCACTTAATAGATGTGTTATGAATTTACTTAAAAGGCTCATCAATCCTGAGTTGGGAAGATTAGTCAGTGGTTAAAATGCTATTGCACAAGTATGAAAACCCGACTTTGTACCTGAGAACCCATGTAAAATGCTGTGCATTGTAGGGAATGAGTGTAATCTAGCTTTGAGGATATGAAAATTAAAAATTCCTTGGACTCATTGTTTAGCTAGTCTAGCTGAATTGTGAGGTCTATGCTAAAAGAGAGGCCCCACCTCAAAGAATAAGGTGAAGAGCTATCAGATAAGAACTCCATCACTGACCTCTGGCCTTCACATGCTGCTGTACACACAACTACACACATGTGCCAACACACAGATGACCACACATAAATACATGAACACATACAAACACACACGCCACCTACACACATGCAAAAAATATTCTTCATTCCTTTGCAGAATCTAAAATCCCATAATCTGTATATTACTCTTTGTCTTAAAAATAAATTACAGGGCTGGAGAGATAGCTTAGCGGTTAACACTTGCCTGTGAAGCCTAAGGACCCCGGTTCGAGGCTCGATTCCCCAGGACCCACATTAGCCAGATGCACAAGGGGGTGCAGGAGTCTGGAGTTCATTTGCATTGGCTGGAGGCCCTGGTGTGCCCATTCTCTCTCTTTCTCTCTCTCTCTCTCTCTCTCTCTCTCTCATTTTTTTTTCTCTGTCACTCTCAAATAAATAAATAAATAAAAATTAAAAAAAAAAAATTACAGCCCTCTAAGCCAGTATGATAAAGCTCTACCGCATAGCCACCTAAGACTGTCAAACATGGTATGTTGGGACAGGAAAGATGGTTTAGTTAGTGTATTAGTCAGGGTTCTTTAGAGGAACAGAACTGCTAGAATGAATTATTTAAAAAGGGGATTTATTGGATAAGCTTACAGTAGTCCAATAGCAGTTGCAGGCCCAAGAATCACCGAACCTGGTAGCTGCTCAGTCCTCTTGTCCAGAAGCCTCAGTAGTCCCGACCAGGCACTGCAGATGGTGCGGGGAAGCCTGGCGGCTTAATGAGGAGCCCATGGGTTTCGATCCACATGGGTCTTCAGTTGATGCTGGTCTTCAGTCCGCACTGGTCTTCAATCCACGCTGGAAGGTAGCAAGCAGCTCCCCCTGCAGCCAAGTGTAAAAGAGGAAGGAAGGAACTCTTTTTACCCAGAGCTTCCTTATATCAAGTCCCCCTTTGAGCCGGGCAGCCCACTCTGGGGGAAGGGCTTACCCTGGGGGAAAGACTTCTTCCTTTAATTGAGCCTTCCTAGAAGCAACCTGTGGATTACTAAACAGATCAAGTTGACAACACCTTAACTATCACAGTTAGTAAAGTGCTTCCTGTACAACTATGAGGACCGGAGTTCAGGTCCAATCAGCCACATAAAAGCTGGGTGTAGCAGTGTACATCTGTAATCCCAGCCCTGGGGAAGTAGAGACAGGGGAGGGGGAACCCTAGGACTTCCCGGTTAGTGAGTATACCAGAATCAGTGAACACCAGTTTTAGTAAGAGACTCCATCTCAAAAATAAGGTGAAGAACAATTGAGGAAAATATACAATATGTTTCTGAAGTTTATGCATCTAATTAATATGAGTTTCTTAATGATAAGAAAGGTTTTATAACACTGATTTATAAAAATACAAGATTATCATCCTTCATTCTGTGGCTTTATTGTTGACTCAAATCTTTTATACACATGGTTAGTTTTAACTGTAAAAATTAAGTATACTGCATATAAAGATGATATTGGAACAAACCATTGATATGTGTATTCTATTGAGAATATTATATACTTTTCCCACTTGCCTTTCTCTTTGAAGAAATATATAGTTACAGCTAAATGCTTATCCCTTCATATTTTTATTTGCTTCTTTTCCTTCTTCCTCAGGAATCCTGTAGCTAGTTCATTCCTTTACTCCCTTGACAGATATTATTCCACATTTTTAGAATTCATTCTTTAACCAGATATAAATGCTGCTGCCTCTCCAAAATTTACATTTTACATAGGCAAGATAGATTATAACCAACAGACATAATTAATGACTAATTATACTTTATATTATGTTGTAGGTAAGTGAAGTGTTGGAGAAGAAGGCAGACCACAATTAGGAGTATGAATGGGGTGCAATTAAAAATTGAAAAGAGAGCAAAAATGTGAAAGAGATAAAAAAAATAAAGTGAGCTTAAGTGTTATTTAATGGAATGAAATTACTTCCAGGCTTTAAAATAAGAAATATAAAAACACAATGGCCTAAGTCTACCTTGAATGTTTTAGGAACAGATGGGGCTGCAACAGAGGAACAGAGAAAGACATTAATAAGTGACTTCAGAAAGATGATTGGACTTGCATCAAATAATGCCTGGTAGGTAAGAGAAAGGAGTTACTCCCAGAGAAATAGGGAGTCATTGGAGGATTGTAGGCAGCGATGGCATATCATCAAACTTATGTCTTGAAATCAGTATTCTGATGCTAACAGTAGGTTGAAGAATAGCAAAGGTGGAAGCTGGAAGACCAACTAGGAAGAAATGGAAATAAAGATGAAGTGATGGTAGCTTACATTGGAAAGGACACTGAAATAGTATAGGCTTTACAGATAATATTTTTTTCAATCAAAAATATTTTATAGCTGGGCGTGGTGCTGCATGTCTTTAATCCCAGCACTTGGGAGGCAGAGGTAGGTGGATCACCTTGAGTTCAAGGCCACCCTGAGACTACATAGTTAATTCCAGGTCAGCCTGGACTAGAGTGAAACCCTACCTCAAAAAAGAAAATTATTTTAGGTGGGAAAAGAGGGAAAGAAATAATGCCAAGGTGTAGAGCACAGTGACTATAGAAATAAATGTATCATTCATGAGTTCATGGCCTAAAATCCATATTTAAAAATATTTCATATTAATTTCTAAGATGTAAAACGTTGTTATTTGAGACATTATAATGGAACTTTCCACATTGCACTTTGAATTTTTAAAATTAGCCCACATTGATCCATATAGTGTTAATTAATATTACTATTCTCTAGTATTTGACCATATGGGTAAGCCATTTTTCAGTCATTTTTCAAAGAACTATTCTGTCCTCTCTATAATTTTACTGTTTAAACCACTATAGCATAAAATCTCCCATGACTATGAATGTATATACATATATAGGTAAATGCATATAAATAAAAATAAATATATCACACACATATACATATGTCAGATAAGAATGAATTGGAAGTACTTTGCATGTATGTTGTTTAAATTATTTGGCTAGTTACAAATGAATTTCCATCTTGAATGTACCAGTGTATTATTCAATTAATTACTACTATACGTAAGATTCACATCTTCCGTAAGCCTCATCAAGATTTTGTTTCCAGGTTTAATTTTTGCCAATCTTAGAAGTAAGAAATATCTTGTTTTAATAACCACTTAAAGATTAATAATAGGCCTAAATAGAAATTTATCAAAACAAATAATTCACCAATGAGTATATTAAAAGAAGAAAAACATGATCGGCATTATTAATAACTAGGGAGATGCAAATTAAAACCATAATGAGGGCTGGGGAGATGGCTTAAAGTATCTTCTGTATAAGCATAAAAACCATCATTCAGGTCCTTAGCACAGGCGTAAAATGAGGCACATGGTAGCACACACATATTATCACAGGGTGCAAAAGGTGGAAACAGGAAGATTCCCAGAATTTTCTGACTAGCTTCTCTAGCTGTTTCAGTGAGCTTCAGGTTTAGTATGAGACCCTGTCTCCAAATAATAATAATAATAATAATAATAATAATAATAATATGAAGAGTTATTGATGAAGACACCCAGTGCTGACCTCTGTTCTCCAAATATATATGCACACACCAACATATGCATGCACCTACATATGGAGACCCAAAACCAATGCACACACAAAACACATACATACACATCCAAAAATTACATAAAATATAAAACAGAAATAAATTAAAAACACAATATTGCTCACTTCATTAAAATGAAAAAACTATCAAAAACTGAATAACAACTAAAAAATGAATGACATCTCAAAAGGCAAAATATAATGTGTGTCAGTGGCAATGTAGAGAAAAGAGAAACTGAATACTCTTTGTGGCAAATAACTTCATACAGCCATTCATACATTATGGAGCTTCCTCAAAAACTTGAAAATGGACCTATTATGCAGAAATACTACTACTGGTGTATATCTACAGGAAAGAAAATCAATATATGGAGAAGACAACTGCACTCCCATATTTATTGCAACACTATTCATGACACCCAAGAAATAGAAATGTTAGGTAATAATCAACTAATGAATGCTTTCTGATTAGACTTGAGGCCTGTTGCACAGAAGGATTCCTGACTGGTACTGAAAACCTAACAGAAGCCAACTGGAAAATAATAAACATTAAGGGGGAAATAATTCTAGTTGTCTGGCTAAGTGGATCTATTATACCTACCAAACTTCCCTCTAAATACTTATGTTTACTCCCATAGATTAATGCTACTCTCATCTTTATTAAGGAACTTTCTCTTTTCAGATGGTGGTAATCACTGGGGAGACACAAAACTCATCAAAGTGCTAAGAAATGACAAGGAAGTATTCAGCACTGAGACATCTCTATCACACACAAGAAGTCTCAGGAATCATTGTAATAGAATGGCCTTGATATTCATGACCTCACAGTGTCTGACACTACACCTGCTTAATAGGAGACAAAAAGATATGACATCAAAACAGAAGACAGAATAGTTGGAAAGATGAAGTGAGTCATGGTGGGGGATTTGAAAGGGGTAAAAGGAGGGTAGTGGGAGAGGATTATTATGTTATATTTATGGAAGTTGGCATTAAAAAGTGCTATACATGCATAATGGAATGATATAATAAAGTTAGTCTGTCATTTATGACATGAATTTATGTTGTGCAATATACTAAAATATCATAATGTACTTCTAACCTATGTATAATTATATACCTTTATGATCAGTTAAAAATTAAATAAGAGCCAAGGAGCTTGCTTAGTGGTTATGGTCGCTTGCTTGCAATTCCCAAGTATCCATGTAATGCCAGATGGACAAGTGGCATATGCATCTAGAATTCATTTGCAGTAGCAAGAGGTCCTGGCATGCCCCCCCCCCCGCTCCAATAAATAAATAAATAAATAAATAAATAAATAAATAAATAAATAAAGTTAAATAAATGACTTCAAACACCCAGACTTATTAGTGACATTGGCCATATTTTAAGTATTTATAACACTTTTAGAATCCCAGCAACATTGCAGATCTTCCTGCTTTCCTGTTCCTTCTATTGCTACTGAAACGTTCATTTTGTTAAAATATTTTCTGAATTTTTAAATCTATAAAATATTTTTTTTCTGAATAATCTGTGGATTTCACTTTGTCTTCTTTTTATTTTAATGCAATAAAATTTAGCATGATCTCTATTTTACCAAATTATCTCATTATCTAATATCTTAGGGGAATTCTCATATTTTTCTATAAACTTTTATATTTTCAGGTTTAGATACTAATTTTTCATGTATACTGTGATGAAGATATATAAGTTGGGGTAGGGTTTCACTCTAGTCCAGGCTGACCTGGAATTTACTATGTAGTCTTTGGGTAGCCTTGAACTCATGGTGATTCTCCTACCTCTGTCTCCCAAATTCTGGGATTAAAGGCATACACCTCCACACCTGGCTTCATGTATGTAGATGTGTGTGTGTATGTATGTATATGTATACATACATATATACATACATATACATATACATATATATACATATATATACACACACACACACACATATATATATATGCTACATGTATATACATGCCCTTACTCAACAAGATAAAAAGTAAATCAATACCTATTCTGTCACTTACAGAAGATTCACCATCACATAAATGGGCATCACTAATAAACATGGTCTTTTATTTCTGTGTGTTTGTCTTCTGAGACATGTATGAATGTGTATTTAGCTACTAGCAGAATTACTGTGCTATGAGGTGTGAAAATCGTATCAACTTTGTTAGGGGTGTTGATAACTTCCCAAATTGCTGACACAGTTACACACTGCCTGCAACAGTGTGTCACAGGTGATGAATCAATATTCACTACAATCACATCAAAACCAAGGCCTTGTGCATGCTAGGCATGTGCTCTACAAATATACTACATTTCCAGCCCCTTTGCATATTTAGATTTCTTTTCAAAACACTGTTGAAAGTATAGTTGAAATGTCTAAATATGTAGAAAATATGCCATCTTCATATAACAAACAATCTTGTAAAGATGGTAAATTCCCTCAATTAACCTATAAAATTAAAAAAGTCCTACTAGAATTCCATTGACTTCTTTAACAAGATAAGTTTAAATTTTGTGGGACTGTTCAAAGAATCCACAGAAAGCAAAATTATCTACAAAGGAAGGGATTGTAATCACAATAGTGCATTACTAACAAAATATGAGCATATAGACCAACTATAAATACAAAAATTAGTTCATGTATTTACAGCCAATTGATTGTCAGTGAATGTGACAAAGCCATTCCATGGGGAAAAAAATATTTCCAATCATTTGTATTAAGAATATGAAATAACTTCCGGTTAAGATGGTGGCGTAGGTACCACACCAAAGCAGCCTAGGGGGCAAAAAAGACCAAAAAAACTTAGCAAAATACACACTTTTACTGAAAAGTGAGGTGTATAGGAAATTGAAGCAGCAGCGGAGAAGTAGAAGAGTTATAGAGCATCCAGAGCCTGCACAGGCGGGAAAAGCAGCTCTGGCAGCTCGGCCAACCACTGCGGCCGCAGTGCACCAGAAAGCCACCAGACTTGGCTCAAGCTGCAGGAAAAGACAGGTGCGGGAGCTTTCCCTCACACCGCACTCTCCGCAACTGGGGAAATGTGCATGAGGGGAGAGCGGCAGCGAGCAGCGGAGGAGCAGACCGCGAGGTAGAAGAACGCGTGGAGCAGCGAGAGAACCAGAGCAACTGCGGCTCCCTCCCCTTCCCCACCGCCTGAGCCCAGCTCCGGTGAACAGAGCAGCGGCCCGGGACCTGGCCACACCAACTTGGGCTGACAGCGGGACCCAAGCAGGAGCAGAGTTCGGCAGCAACATCAGCGGCTCCAGCATTGGTAACAGCGGCCCCAGCAGCAGCAGACCCAGGAGTGGCAGCAGCGGCAGACTCGGCAGCAGCAGCTTCAGGGGGAGCAGTGGCAGTGGACACAGCAGCAGCAGCTTCAGCAGCAGTGGTGGCTCCAGCAGTGGCAGCTACAGCAGCAGCAGAGGCAGCAGCAAGGGAGCTGATCTGCAGGGACACACTTGCCAGGCTCGGTTGGCCCCACAGGAAAAGCAAGTGCCCAGCTCCAGAAATCAGAACAGCAGCCCGACGACCCAGGCAGCAACTTGACTGAGACCAAAATCATCCAAGGTAACTGGGATTGCACCAGGGAAGGGTCTCACTTGGTCGCAAGCTGATTGGATCCCTCAACAGACCAGAAATCTTAACCTTTTTGTTGATAGAAGATCTGGTCGTTATAATAACTACTCTTGCATACATACTCGGGGCTGTTTTTGATTGAATATGTACAGTGTTTAGTTAAATTTTAGAATCTACCTGTATTTTATTCCACTTAGCCTGCTTGAATACTCCTATAGCAGGGAAACTCAACCCCTAAGAACATCTTTGTAGATACTCTGAGAGTCTTAAGAGCCACACCTTAAGGTCCTACCCTGAAAATATATTACATCAAGTCAATTGATACAGCTAAGAATACACAGCTAGCTAGAAAATCCAAGCATTAACTTAATCCAAGATGCAAAAATATATACATTATAACACAAGACACACTAAAAAGCAAGACGATATAAAACCACCTAAAAGTATTAATGCATCAGAATGTCCTCCAGTGAGAAAGAGTTAGAGGAAATGCCTGAGAAAGAGTTCAAAAGAATGATTATAAATATGTTCAAAGAGGTCAAAGAACACATGAAAACAATCAAAGAAGAAATCAAAGAGGAAATCAAAGGAATCAAAGAAGATGCAGGACACCAATTTAATGAAATAAAGAAGCCAATACAAGACATAAATAAGGAAATAGAAATAATAAAGAAAAACCAGTCAGAATTGCTAGCAAAGAAGAACACAGTTAATGAAATAAAAAACCTCTGTAGAGGGCTGGAGAGACGGCTTAGCGGTTAAGTGCTTGCCTATGAAGCCTAAGGACGCCGCTTCGAGGCTCGGTTTCCCAGGTACCCACGTTAGCCAGATGCACAAGGGGGCGCACGTGTCTGGAGTTCGTTTGCAGAGGCTGGAAGTCCTGGCGCGCCCATTCTCTCTCTCTCCCTCTATCTGTCTTTCTCTCTATGTCTGTCACTCTCAAATAAATAAATTAATTAATTAAAAAAAAAAACTCTGTAGAAAATGTCACCAGTAGGATGGATGAGGGAGAGGACAGAATATCTAAGCTAGAAGACCAGGTGGCAGACCTAATGCAGTCCAACAAAGAGAAAGACAAACTTATAGAAAAGTATGAGTGGGAATATCAAGATATTCGGGACACTATGAAAAGATCCAATATAAGAATTCATGGCATGGTAGAAAGAGAAGAAATCCACTCCAGAGGCATAGTAGGCATCTTCAACAAAATCATAGAGGAAAATTTCCCCCAAATTGGGAAAGAGGTGCCAATACAGATACAGGAAGCCTTTAGAACCCCAGCCAGACAAAACCCAGAAAGAACCTCTCCTCGCCATATTATAATCAAACTTCCAAACACACACACCAAAGAAAAAATATTGAAAGCAGTTAGAGAGAAAAATCAAGTTACCTACAAAAGCAAGCCCATCAGGATTACAGCAGAGTATTCAACACAAACTTTTAGAGCCAGAAGGGCTTGGAGTGATATATTCCAAGTTCTGAAAGATAATAACTGTCAACCAAGGTTACTTTATCCTGCAGTTATCCATTCAAATAGATGGAGAAATAAGGACATTCCATGGCAAAAGCAGGTGAAAGGAGTATTTGAAGACAAAACCAGCTCTACAGAAAATACTTGATAGAATCCTCCATGCTGAAGAAAAGGAAAAGCACACATATAAGGAACCTAGGAAAAACAAGCAATACTCAAATACTAGTTAACAGAAGAGAGCACAGGTAGAACCAGAACCACAAAAAAAAAAAAAAAGGCAAATATAAATACACACCTTTCAATAATATCTCTTAATATCAACGGCCTCAATGCCCCAACGAAAAGACATAGATTTTCAGACTGGGTTAAAAAGCAGGATCCTACAATTTGTTGTCTCCAAGAAACTCACCTTTCTACAAAGGATAGACATTATCTTAGGGTGAAAGGTTGGAAGACGGAGTTTCAAGCAAATGGGCCTAGAAAACAAGCAGGGGTTGCTATCCTAATATCAGACAGGGTCGACTTTAGTCCGACGTTAGTCAAGAAAGATAAGGAAGGTCACTTTATATTGATTAAGGGCACACTCCAACAGGAGGACATTACAATCATAAACATATATGCACCTAACATGGGGGCTCCCAAATTCGTCAAACAAACACTATTAGAACTAAGGTCACAGATAACACCTAACACAGTGGTGGTGGGTGACTTTAACACCCCACTCTCATCAATTGACAGGTCATCCAGGGAAAGAATAAACAGAGAGGCATCAGGACTAAATGAGGTCATAGAAGGAATGGACCTAACAGATATATACAGGACATTTCATCCAAAGGCTGCAGAATATACATTCTTTTCAGCAGCACATGGAACATTCTCTAAAATAGACCATATATTAGGACACAAAGCAAATCTTAACAAATTCAGGAAAATTGAAATAATTCCTTGCATTCTATCTGACCACAATGGAATTAAACTACAAATCAGTAGCAACAAAGGCTATAGAGCATACACAAAATCATGGAAACTAAACAATACACTACTAAATGATGAGTGGGTCAATGTAGAAATCAAAAAGGAAATCAAAAAATTTATAGAGTCAAATGATAATGAGAACACAACATACCAAAATCTCTGGGACACAATGAAGGCAGTTCTAAGAGGTAAATTTATAGCCTTAAGTGCCTATATTAAGAAATTAGAAAGGTCGCAAGTAAACGACCTAATGCTTCGCATTAAAGCCTTGGAAAAAGAAGAACAAGGCAAACCAAAAAGTAGTAGACGGGAAGAAATAATAAAGATTAGGGCAGAAATTAATGAAATAGAAACAAAAAGAACAATCCAAAGAATTAATGAAACAAAGAGTTGGTTCTTTGAAAGGATAAACAAGATTGATAAACCCTTAGCAAATCTGACCAAAAGAAAGAGAGAAGAGACACAAATTAATAAAATCAGAGATGAACAAGGTAACATCACAACAGATTCCAGAGAAATTCAAAAAATCATAGGGACATACTATAAAATCATATACTCCACAAAGTATGAAAATCTGAAAGAAATGGATGATTTCCTTGATCTATATGACCTACTTAAATTAAATCAAAATGAGATTAATCACTTAAATAGACCTATAACAAACATGGAGATCCGAACAGTTATCAATAATCTCCAAACTAAAAAAAGCCCAGGCCTGGATGGATTCACTGCTGAATTTTACCAGACTTTTAAGGAAGAGCTAACACCATTGCTTCTTAAGCTTTTCCAGGAAATAGAAAAAGAAGGAATTCTACCAAACTCCTTCTATGAGGCCAGCATCACCCTGATACCAAAACCAGGCAAAGATAGAACAAAAAAAGAAAACTACAGACCAATCTCCCTCATGAACATAGATGCAAAAATTATCAACAAAATTTTGGCAAACAGAATACAAGAGTATATCAAAAAGATCATTCACCCTGACCAAGTAGGCTTTATCCCAGAGATGCAGGGAGGGTTCAATATACGCAAATCTATAAATGTAATACATTACATAAACGGGTTGAAGGACAAAAATCACATGATCATCTCATTAGACGCAGAGAAAGCATTTGACAAAATCCAACATCCCTTCATGATAAAAGTCCTACAGAGTCTGGGAATAGAAGAAACATATCTCAATATAATAAAGGCTATTTACGACAAGCCTACAGCCAACATATTACTAAATGGGGAAAACTAGAAGCTTTTCCACTAAAATCAGGAACAAGACAAGGGTGTCCACTGTCCCCACTTTTATTTAATATAGTTTTGGAAGTCTTAGCCATACCAATAAGGCAAGAGACACACATAAAAGGGATACAAATTGGAAAGGAAGAAATCAAGTTATCATTATTTGCAGATGACATGATTCTATACATAAGGGACCATAAAGAGTCTACTAGCAAGCTGTTAGAGCTGATCAAAACCTACAGCAATGTAGCAGGATACAAAATAAATACACAGAAATCAGTAGCCTTCATATATGCTAACAACAAACACACAGAGGACGAAATCAGAGAATCACTCCCATTCACAATTGCATCAAAAAAATAAATAAATAAATAAAGTACCTTGGAATAAACCTAACCAAGGAAGTAAAGAATCTATACAATGAGAACTTTAAAACACTCAAGCGAGAAATTGCAGAAGACACTAGAAAGTGGAGAAACATCCCTTTTTCCTGGATTGGAAGAATCAATATTATGAAAATGGCAATCTTACCTAAAGCAATCTACACATTTAATGCAATCCCTATCAAAATTCCAAAGGCTTTCTTCATGGAAATAGAAAAAACAATCCAAAAATTCATTTGGAATCACAAAAAACCTCGAATATCTAAAATAATACTGAGCAACAAAAAAGAGGCTGGTGGTATCACCATACCTGATTTTAACCTATACTACAGAGCCATAGTAACAAAAACAGCATGGTACTGGCACAAAAACAGACATGTAGATCAGTGGAACAGAATAGAGGACCCAGATGTAAGCCCAAGTAGCTATAGCCACCTGATATTCGATAAAAATGCCAAAAATACTCATTGGAGAAGAGACAGCCTCTTCAGCAAATGGTGTTTTGAAAACTGGATATATATCTGCAGAAGGATGAAAATAGATTCTTCTCTTTCGCCATGCACAAGAATTAAGTCCAAATGGATTAAAGACCTTAACATCAGACCAGAAACTCTGAAACTGCTAGAGGAAAAAGTAGGTGAAACCCTTCAACATATTGGTCTTGGCAAGGACTTTCTGAATACAACCCCAATTGCTCAGGCAATAAAACCACAGATTAACCACTGGAACCTAATGAAATTACAAAGATTTTGCACCGCAAAGGACACTGTGAAAAAAGCAAAGAGGCAACCTACAGAATGGGAAAAAAATCTTCGCCAGCTATATATCTGATAGAGGATTAATATCTAGGATATACAAAGAACTCAAAAAGTTAAATAATAAGGAATCAAACAAGCCAATCAAAAAATGGGCTATGAAAAAAAAAAAATGGGCTATGGAGCTAAATAGAGAGTTCTCAAAGGAAGAAATACGAATGGCATATAAGCATCTAAAAAAATGTTCTACGTCACTAGTCATCAGGGAAATGCAGATTAAAACTACATTGTGATTCCATCTCACTCCTGTCAGATTGGCCACCATCATGAAAACAAATGATCATAAATGTTGGCGGGGATGTGGAAAAAAAGGAACCCTTCTTCACTACTGGTGGGAATGCAATCTGGTCCAGCTATTGTGGAAAACAGTGTGGAGGTTCCTGAAACAGCTAGAGATTGATCTACCATATGATCCAGCTATAGCACTCCGAGGCATATATCCAAAGGACTCATCTCATTTCCTTAGAAGTACATGCTCAACCATGTTTATTGCTGCTCAATTTATAATAGCTGGGAAATGGAACCAGCCTAGATGTCCCTCAACAGATGAGTGGATAATGAAGATGTGGCACATTTATACAATGGAGTTCTACTCAGCAGTAAAGAAAAATGAAGTTACGAAATTTGCAGAAAAATGGATGGACCTGGAAAGTATTATACTAAGTGAGGTAACCCAGGCCCAGAAAGCCAAGTGCCACATGTTCTCTCTCATATGTGGATCCTAGCTACAGATGATTGGGCTTCTGCGTGAGAATGAAAATACTTAGTAGCAGAGGCCAGTAAGTTAAAAAGGAGACATAAAGGGTAGAGAAAGGAAGGGAGGAGGATACTGTATTGTACATATGTAATTACAATGAATGTAATGGGGAGGTAATATGATGGAGAATGGAATTTCAAATGGGAAAGTGTGGGGGTAGGGAGGGAGGGAATTACCATGGGATATATTTTATAATCATGGAAAATGTTAATAAATAAAAAAAATAAAAAAAAATTTAAAAAAGGAATATGAAATAAGTCATCCTGTATAAAATGAAGTTGAAATATTATCCTACACACCAAAAATATATTGAAGCAGGTCAAAACTTAAGTATATGAACTAAAACTATAAAATTTTTGGAATTAAATAAAGGAGTACATATCGTTAACCTTATATGTGGAAGGGAATCTTACATAAGACACTCAGTACATTAGCAACCAAAAGACCTAAGAGACAGAGGAAAGTAAAAGGAGGGGTGTGATATACAAAATTAATGGTAGTATAAATATACATTGTGGAAGCTTACTTCTTTGTTCACTAATTACAATATATAGCATTTCTAAGAAGATAAAGAGAATTTTGTACAGAAGTACCTTGCTGGCATAGATAAAGATTTAACTTGAAGCCATAAATTGTGGTGGGTAAATCCCAGTGCTATACATGGGGCATCCTCCCTCAGTGAGCTATTGGTCAGAGAGGCCCATGAGATCTTTCAAAAAATACAGATCATTGCCAAAGCATTTGGCTACTTACCAGAACTAGATGGTAAGAATGTATTGCTGAACACACCATGGGCTTTGTTCCCAGAACATTCAGAAATCAAGCTGGAAGTGAGATTTAAATTGTCTCTCTGCCAGCTTGCTGGCATAGTGCTAGAAATCACAATGTGAGCTGCTGGGGGAGAAAAGTTATCTACTGTGTGAACAAACAATAGATCCCAGAAAGCTACAAATTAAACCAGCCAGGCAAGGTATACCTATGAGTGCAATAGTGGTACATAAGTTATGATTGTAGTCAACTGCTCTCTGATTGGATCATGGCCTGTTCAATGGGAAGGAACAAATTTATGCCTAATACTGAGAATGAAGTCAAAAGCCTATTGCTTAGAAGGTCACAAACCCCCCAGAGAGAGGATAGCACTGTTCTTTGATTAGAGATATTATGCCCATGAAAGAGCCTACAAGGGCTGGAGAGATGACTTAGCGGTTAAGGAGCAGGCCTAAGAAGCCTAAGGACATAGGTTTGATTCTCCAGGCCCTACAAAAGTCAGATGTACATAGTGAAACATGCACCTGGAATTTGTTTGCAGTGGCTGGAGGCCCTGGTGAGCCTATTCCCCCTTTCTCTTTCTCTCTAATAAATAAAGAAATAATCTTTTTAACAAAAGCCTACTAAATGCATATGTATGTGTATGCCCATTGATTAATCTTTTTCTAATTTGTTGTTAGAGAAGCTTCTTTTTACAGATTGCAAAGAACACTGAGGAGGCCCAGGATTACAATAAGAAGAGAAGGCCAACACTTAGCACTGGGTGAGTCATCTCTATCACAGCCATCAGGACTCAGGGAACATTGCAGAGGAAGAGGCAGGATGAAAATGAATGCTGTTTTCACTGCTATTCAGAGAATGTTCTCTACGGAGATGACAAGAGACACTGAGGAGATTCAAAATTCATCAAAGCAGAAAAAAAAGACAAGAAAATGCTGCCTAAAACTGAACAGTGAGCCAGGCATGGTGGCGCACACCTTTATTCCCAGCACTCAGGAGGCAGAGGTAGGAGGATTGCCATGAGTTCGAGGCCACCCTGAGAATACAGAGTTAATTCCACGTCAGCCTGAGCTACAGTGAGACCCTACCTTGAAAAAAAAAAAAAGGGGGCTGGAGAAATGGCTTAGTGGTTAAGCGCTTGCCTGTGAAACCTAAGGACCCCGGTTCGAGGCTCAATTCCCCAGGACCCATGTTAGCCAGATGCACAAGGGGGCGCACGAGTCTGGAGTTTGTTTGCAGTGGCTGGAGGCCCTGGCTCTCCCATTCTTTCTCTCTCTCCCTCTATCTGCCTCTTTCTCTCTCTGCCTGTCGCTGTCAAATTAATAAAATAAACAAAAAAAAATTAAAAAAGAAAAGAAAAAAAAAAAACTGAACAGTAAAGCAGAAACCTAACATGCCCACCAAGGCTCAGGAAGTTTGCAGAAAAGGATGCAGAATGTATGTAACAGCCACAAGGTGGGAAAGAGAACTCCGTGGCACTGAAACCACAGAAACCAACTGGTCTGTTTGTCACCCCACATTAGTTACCAGTACCTCCACAATATCTGTACGGTTTTGAGCCCATCAACATTTTGACATGGAGGACAAGAGGAATGAGACAACAATGCAGGAAAATCTACTTGGAAAGAAGAGGGTCTTCAGTGCAATGGGGTAAGGGAAATACGTAGGATAACAGGAAAGGAATATGATTGCATTACAGTATGTTCATATATTAAAGTTCTCAATGATAAAGAGATACATAGCTAAGCAGGATAACTTCAGATGCCCTTTTTTATTATTAGTTTTGTACTGAGTGAATACAGTCAAGTTGTTACCATGGTTAGCCTCCTCTCTGACCGACCCCCTCCACAGGGACCCTCCTTGTTGTGGAATATGGGTTGTTCATTGTGGGGTCAGCCATCAATTATGAGTAGGAGGCAATGTCTCTGTGTATCATGACCCAACGTGTTGCTCTGATATTCTTTCTGCCTCCTCTTCTGCAAGCTTCCCTGAACTATGCTGGGTTCATTTTAGGTCTGCTTCAGTGATGAGGACTTGGGAGACTTTGTGTCTCTGCATATCTGGTTTGATAGAAGTTAATTGTTCTCTGTGTCAATCTCCTTCACTGTTGTGCTGGGACCAGATTCACCAAGAAAACAGCACTCTTGTTTGTTTCCCCAATTATTCTTCATCTCAATGGGGGCCCTTTTGAGGTGTGGAGAGGTGGTTCTTTCCTTAGGATCTGTATCTATGTGTAAAAGAGAAGCAAATTCTCCAACAGACTTCCTTTAAAACTATACTTAAGAAAACAAAATGTCTGCAAATTATGACTATAATAGACATATCTGCTTTATATAATGAACTATTATAATGAAATAATAGAAGGACTAATTGAATTAAATACTAGTCAAAAGAATTAAACAGGTATTTCTTCAAAGAAGCTCACAGATGGGTAACAAATACATGTTCAATATTCTTAGTCATTGGGAAAATGCAAAAATTACAATGATCATAATCAAAAATCCAGATAATAACAGGTGTTAGGAAGCATATGTAGAAGTCAAAACACTTTAGGTCAGAAAACAAAATTGTTTGAATACTTTGGAAAGCATTTTTGACTACTTCAAAAATTAAACATAGAATTACCATTTTGATGTTTCTTTTAATATATTATTTTATTTACTTGACAGAGAAAGATGGAGACAGAGTGAGAGAATCGGCACACCACGGCCTCCATCCACTACAAACAAACTCCATATGTGTGTACCCCTTGTGCATCTGGCTAACGAGGGTCCTGGGGAATCAAACTTGGGTCCTTTGGCTTTGTAGGCAAATGCCTTAACTGCTATGCCATCTCTCCAGCACTTGATGCTTTTTATTGATGGTCAATTTGATAGGAAATGGAATCACCTGTGAAGGATTATGTGGATTACACTAGCCTCTATGCATGTCTATAAAAGACTATCTTGATTGCCTTTTCCTTTAACTGTGGGCCATTTCATGAGTTGTAGTCCTGGACTATATATGCAGAGCTGGATGAGCAGCAACATTCATTGCTTTCTGCTTCCTCAGTGTGAGATTAAAATGACCCAGTTTTCTGAAGCTCCTTTTACTATGCTTTCCTTGTCATTGTAGACTGTAACCCTGGACTTTAAGATGAAATAAATATTTCCTCCCTAAACTGATTTTTACAAGTATTTTGTTCCTGCAATGAAAAGGTACTGAATACAGAAAATTGGTGCTGAGTAGTGGGGCTGTGATGGTTTCAATATAATTACCCCTATAATCCTATAACTTCAGGTATTTCAAGCATTTTTATTGAGCTTCCTACTTAATACCAACCTGGTAGAGTATCGGGGAGGTGGAGTCTTGTTATAGGAGATGGGTTGCTAGGGGCAGGTCTTAGGGTTGATGAGTCTTGCCTTTGGCTGTTCAGAGCCAGCTCACTTTCTTGCTGCTATTTTCTACCTGTTGTGGAAACTATGTTATGTCTGGTTTCTGCTTATACCATGCTTTTCCCTGCCAAAATGAAGCTTCCTCCTTGAGACTGTAAGCCAAAAACAAACCTTTCTTTCTATCTGCTGTATTTGATTGGGTGTTTTGTATCAGCAATGAGAAAAAAACTAAATCAGAAAAATTAGTACCATGAAGTGAGGTTGTTGCTGTAATGAGTCTGATTATGTGCTTTCTGCTCTTGATTTGGCTAACTGATTCCCTCAATGATATGGGACCCATAGCTGGATCTGGGAAACAAGTCAAAACCATATCCAAACATAAGCCCACTCTCTAGTATCAAGCTACCACCAACCATGGGCTACAACAGGGTCTACACCTATTAAATTCTCTATAAATAGTGTAAGGGTTATCTCATTTGTCCTGGTGCTAACGCACTCTCCATTGGAGAACCTGCTTCTCTTTTTCAGATAGATGTAGATCCTAAGGAGAGAGCCACCCCATCATACCTCAAAAGGGCCCCAGCTGAAACTAAGAAAAATTGGCAAAACAAACAAGAGTGCTGTTTTCCTGATGAACCAGATACCAACACAATGGGGAAGGAGATCAACACAGAGAAAAATCAACTCCTACCAAATCAGAGCCAGAGCCCCAGAGGCCCCCAACACCTCATCACTGAAGCAGACCAAAAATGAACCCAACATAGCTCAGGGAAATTTTGCGGAAGAGGAGGCAAAAAGAATGTCAGAGCCACATGTTGGGTCATGATATGCAGAGACATTTATCTTACCCATAAATGTGGACTAACTCCGCAATGCATGACCCATATACCTCAACAAGAAGGAGCCAAGGGGAGGGGGTAGGTCATGGATGAGCCTAATAATGGTACCAAACTGACTATATTTACTGAATACAAAACTGTTTAATTTTAAAAAAAAAGAAATAGTATGAATTGTTTTAAAAGATACAGGTTTCAAGGAACAATGTTGACCTATGTCTCTGCTTGATCCCAGTGTGACAACATTTTTTGACAATATTACCCATGTACTATTGATTTTAGAATGAAATATATAGAATTTTGTGGGTCATGGAATATTGCATCATGATTCCAGAGAGCTACTGAAGTTAAGCAATGTGACACAGGGCCAGAGTCCTTGCTCAGATATAATGAGAGGTCACTGTGTGAAGTTGTGAGGATGAATGCTAACTTACAGTGGAGACCACATGTTGGTCACAATGCTAGGACCACGAGATATCTGCCAAGAAAAGCTGTAGACTCAGAGTGGATCTAGGCCCTCAAAGACATTACATCAGAACAAGTGAAGGGGTGGAACTACTCAAGCTCTTTGGAACCCAAAGGATATCAGGAATCATAGATACTTGACATGTAGCTGTAAGATTTGTTAATATCCCTGCTGAGGGTTGGTCTTGCTTTGATCCAGTCTTTGCTTGTCATACTCCCTTTCCTCCCCTTTGTAATGGGAATGTTTACTCTGTCATTATATGTTGGAAGTATATAACTTGTGGTTTTTTTTTTTTAATTTTCATTCATTTTTATTCATTTATTTGAGTGACAGAGAGGGAAAGAGGCAGATACAGAGAGAGAGAAAATGGGCACGCCAGGGCCTCCAGCCACTGCACACGAGCTCCAGATGCGTGAGCCCCCTTGTACATCTGGCTAACATAGGTCCTGCGGAATTGAGCCTCGAACTGGGGTCCTTAGGCTTCACAGGCAAGTGCTTAACTGCTAAGCCTTTTTTCCAGCCCAATAACTTGTGTTTTAATTTTGCAGGATTTACAGTTTAAAGGGATCAGGTGAGACTTTAGACTTTCAACTGTTAGAGACTGTGAGGACTTTTGAAGTAGAAATAAATAGATTTTGTATTATGAGATGACCATGAACCTATGAAAATAGGGATTAGGAAGTCTGTGACTTAAACACAATATGCTTCATTGTCAGGTTATCAAGGTGTAGACTTTTGATGGTGTATTTTGATTGTCAACTTGACAGGATCTAGAATCACCTGTGAGGGACTGTAGATTACATTAGTCTCTGTGCAAGTATATGAGGGATTATCTTAATTAGGCTAATTAACATGGGAAGACTCACCTTAAATGTGGTTGGCACCATTCCATGAGCTGTGATCCTGGACTTCATAAAGGGCGGGGGGTCTTGGGCTGGAGAGATGGCTTAGTAGTTAAGCACTTGCTGGTGAAGCCTAATGATCTCTGTTCAAGGCTCAAGTCCTTAGTACCTATGTAAGCCAGATGCACAAAGGGGCATGTGCATCTGAAGTTCATTTGGAGTGGCTGGAGGCCCTGATGTGCCCTTTCTCTCTCTCTTTCTCTCTGCTCCATTCTCTCTCTGTCTCTCTGTCACTCTCAAATAAATAAATAAAAATGAACAAAAAAGCATAGAGCTACTGGATCTATTCATATTTCATTAAAAAGGGAGAAAGGGGAGAGAAAGAGAGAGAGAGAGAGAGATGTATGACCAGCATCATTCATTGGTTTTACCTTCTTTACTATGGGCTGAATGTGACCAGCTGTCTCGAATTTCTACTGTGGTACCTCCCTCCCCCGTCCCCCATGATGGTGTGTACCTAACCGTAAGCTGAAATAGTCATTTCCTCCCATGGGCAAAGTTGTTTCAGGTATTTTGCCCCAGCAATGAGAAGTTTAGTAATATACCACTTGACCTTATGTTTGCATTAAATTTCATTTTAAGAAAAAGTATGATTTTGGTACACACAAACTTGTATATGAATGCTTACAGCAGCAGCATCTAGAATAATCAAAGGTAAAATAAAAACAGCTCAATATATATGAATGAATGATTGGATAAACAAGAAGTTATACAATTGGATAATAATTCATCCATAAAAAGGAATAAAGCACAAATACATGCCAGAATATGTGTGAGCCCTGCAATCATTATAATAGGTGGAAGAAAATTATCATAGAATACCATATTATATATTCCCTTTCATATAAAATATCCAGAATAGGTGATCAAAATAGATTAATCTTTTAGAGATTTTAGGTAGAGGTACCTTTCAATTTTTATAGGTGATGCTGCTGTAAGCATTCATATACAAGTTTGTGTGTACCAATATCTTATTTTTCTTAAGATGAAATTGAATGCATTTATAAAGTCAAACGGTGCTTGAGAAAGCAGTCTGAGATAAAAGAGATGGAATACCTTTTAGAGGTAATGAGACTAAGTTGAATGTGTGTCGATGACCCATTCTCTCCTCCCTTTCTATGTGGTATACACTGTGGAATAATTCTTTTTATTTTTTTTAATTATATTATTTATTTGCAAGCAGAGGGAAAGAGAGAAGCTAGACAGACAATGGTAGAGAGATTGGGCACACCAGGGCCTCTAGCCACTGCTAACAAACTCCAGACACATGTGCCGCTGTCTTATGTAGGTCCTGGGGAGTTGAACCTGAGTAATTTGGTTTTGAAGGCAAGCACCTTAACTGCTAAGCCATCTCTCCATTCCTGTAATAATTCTTGGATCACATTTTTTCTTCTGTTTCTACCAAAAGTGCAGGAATTAAACCCCGGTCATTTTTTATACTCATATTTTGGCACAAATGTTGTCAAAGTCCTTGAATTATATTAATTTAAACAGCAAATGCACTGGAATACATGTTGTAGCTTTCAATTCTTCAGGTAACTGTTCCCTTCCAGTCCCCAGTCAATAACTCAAGCCTGGGTGTAGACAATCTCTTGTCAATATTTTAAGTTGGTGGCAGGTTACTTTTACTCTAATTTTTCTGACAGTTGTGGATTGTAGTCTTTATTCTAATTCTGCAGCTCCTTTATATCTCAGTCTCCACTTCCTGTCATAGCACTGGGAGTGAGATAACCAGGCCCATGGTAACAAGGGCCTTTACCACTGATCCAGTAAGAGAAGCTGCTTCATCCTCAGACTGTAAACTCCAGGGTTGGTATCTAGCAGGAGACAAATCATTCAAAAAACTTGCCCTATACAATTGTTATTGTGACCCAAATAATTGATTTTTTTCTCATTTCATTCAGCAGATACTGTTTAAATTAGTAAGAATACCTGTCCATTTGTTAAGTTTATCCAGTCACTCAGAAGGTATCCCTCCTACCTCTGCCTCCTAAGTGCTAGGATTAAAGGTGTGCACCACCATGCCTGGCTAGAAGCATGTTGTATCACTGTATACCAATATTTGGAGTAGTTTAAAGAATTTTCCAATACTTTCCTATCCCTCCTTTTGAGGAAATAATTAATAGTTTCTGAAGGTAAAAACGTATGTACCATGATCCTAGTTATTGTGTTATCACTTGAGTAAGTTTTCCTAGTTGCTTTAAATACCAATCAAAACTACACTGTTCTCTAATAAACTAAGATTTGCTATCATTGTCCACTTTGCTAAAATATGTGTTTCATCCTGAGTTGTACTAGCATGCCTTACTTTTTTTTGAGGGCTACAAAATAAACATTTAAAGTCATGTTTCCACTATAGCTGCCCTTTATTTCAACTCTGTAAGTACTTTTGTTGATATCACTCAGTACAATAAAATGTCTGTGTGGTGGTTTGAATATAATAGATGGCCCCCAATATATTCAGTTGTTTGTGGTCTGCATCTGCTGGCTACCTGGCTGGAGGCAATGTCACTGGGTGGATCTTAAGATGTGGTGGTGGGTTTCAGATTTCAATCTAAAGATATGCAAAGTGTGCCTAGCTGGAGTTCCTGAAGTGTGCTGTGGCTTTTGACCTATAGGCTTGTACTTCATTCTCTCTGCTTGAGCCTGTGAAGGCAGGCCAGCTTCTTCTGCCATTATGGAACTTCCCCTGGATCTGTCAGCTTCAATAAATATCCCTTCCTCCATAACTGTGCCTGGTCTGGAAGATCATCTCAGTGAACCTGAATCTGTGTGCTACAGTCTGCATATTGGAAAAGGTAGACAATTAACTATTGAGGGGAGAGGAGTCATAAAAAAAAATCTTGTAAAAATGTGTAATTTTTAAATTACTGACAAAAGGTAAACATTAGCCCCTACTTTTTACCAAGGGATGCAGTCTAATGCCTCTGTTGGATGCTCATAAGAAACTTTAATTTATAAACTAAGGACAGTAAGAGAGCAGTCAGTAGTAAACAGGTATGACCATCATTACAATATGGTTAAGTAAAAGTGACATGACCGCAGTTTTTCTCAGCATTTTGTTGTGTCGCGTCATACTACTCTCCTTGTGCAGCCTAAAACAGCACTACACCATGGGATGAAGTGAGGCAAATGATATAGGTGTTGCATTATTGGGTCTGAATATTATGAAGGGCCCACTTGAACTTGGATGTAATACTGGGGCAGTAGGTATGATAACCTAGGGCATACAAAATGACAAGCCGCTCAGGAGTATGCTCAAGGAAAGACTCATGTGCAGGGAAGATGGAGTAGAATACTGAGAAGTTTCATCATGGTGCTCAGAATGGCAAACATTTGGAAATTAGTGAATTGTTTATTTCTGAAATTTTCCATGCAACATTTTTTGAGTGTGGTTGAGCACAAGGAACTTAAATTACATAAAGAGAAACCACAAGCACAGGGACATGAGTATATAATAACCTTCAGTTCAGTTATTCTCTCTCACACATTCCTCCATAGCATTTGGAGAAGGATCATATAAAGACAGAACTAGGAAAATGTGGGCAGGGAGGGAAGAGGGCCATACTCATTGACTGTATACATTAGACAACCTTAATAAATCTGATTTACATGAGCCATCTCATTTTATACTTGTAATTCAATAAGATAAAATCATTACTAGCTGCAACAGTGTACTTGGATAGAAATCAGTACCTATGGTACAAGAAGTTGTTGTGGCTTAAATCAATCTCTCCAAAGAGCATATGCTGAAATCCTCGGTTCCTATAGTGATGGCAGTAGGAGGTGTGGCCTGACAAGGGTATTGAGTTGCATGTTCATGTTTGGAACTAGTGTCCACAGTCATAGAAAGTGTGGGAGAAGCCTTATGTAAAATATACTGTACTACAAGAGTCCCTAGCATATTAGCTTGTTGCTTCCATCATTGCGTACAAAGCTAGAAGAAAGTCCACACAGTTCTAAAAGTGTGGATCAAATCTGCCAGCACCTTGATCTTGTACTGCCTAGCCTACGTAACCATGAGAAATAAATTCCTACAGCTATGTGTTATAAATAGCACCTCAAATAGAGTGATACAGGAGAGTGGAAGACAATGAGTGAGGATAAGATGACTGAAAAGTTTAACTGTGCTATAGTTGTAAAAGTGACACAAGGAATTGCATTAGATTATGTATATCCTGGAATGTTCCTTAATGTACACCTTCTAGTATGTAATGTATCTTTGAGTCACTTTTGCTATCAGTGAATAAACCAAGCCCTGCTCTATGGAGAGCTGGTTCCCATCCTAGCCAAGGCATGAATTGAGATGACATACACTTTGGGAATTTGCATTTTTGAAGTTTAGCTGGAACAAAGATTACCCTTCTGGAGGAGAAAACCAACAAAATCCAGTGTTGACAGCATATCTACAATGTTCAGTATATAATAAAAAATGACTAGACTTGTGAGCAACAGGAAATAAAAACGTACACTGAAATAAAGCAGTTTATATACAATGATAGGGAAGTAATCTTAACAGTAGATTAAATATTTAAAGTTATGTTATCTATTATTATCATGAAAAAGTTTCATGTCTTGAATTTCTATCAAGACATGATGTTTAAAGGGATGAGGGGAAATGTTAAAAGTGATATAAAGAAAATTTTAGTAGAAAAGAAAAATGTGAAGAACAGGAAAGAGTGTCAAGAAATAAAAGATTTAAATTCACTAAAACCAAAGTTGGTAGAGAAAATAAATGAATAAAATATAAAATAAATGAGAATATTGCAAATTTAACCTTGAAAATCAAGGTGAAAGAAACTAAGAAATTAAACAAAGCAAAAGAGTACAATAGAAACAATGGTAATAAAATGTCACTGAGCAATGTGCAGAATAATAAAAGCAGAGAAAGCATGAGAGAAACTTTATTTAATGAAATGAAGCACATAAAAAATTGTATTCCCCATAAAGACACTCCAAGAGGACACAACAGGGAGAATGGGAGGGTGAGCTACATCCAAAGGAATATGAAAGGAAACAAACCAACAGAACTTAATGAATAAAGAAAAGTTTCTAAATACCTCCAGAGAAGGAAATAAGTTGATAGATGAAGGTGCCAGACTTAAACAGGCAGCCAACATTGCATCAGCAATGCTGGGCATGAGAAAGCAATGGAATACTTCTTCAGCATTCTGACAGAAAGCAACTGGAACAAAGTTGCAAGTGCAAGGTCAAGTTAGGGTTTAAATGTCATGGTGAAGTAAAGACATTTTCTGACTTCCAGAGCCTCAGAAATAGTATCACTTGAAAATATCTTATGAAAAAATTACTGATAGATGTACTCCCACAATATGAAGAAGAAATAGGATTCAAGAAAATATGAGTAAAATTAATAGACTCATAACATGAAACTATACAATAGCAAATTATTCGTGATTTTTATGCATCAAAGTGGTAAAAAAAAAAAATGCTAACCCAGAGATGTAGAATTTAGAAATGAAGGTAGAAAAATTTTCAAAATGGAATGGGAAAATCTCAACCCCAAGTTGGAGGAGCCAGTTACATCAGGACTAGGGGAGGACAGGAATCCTCAGCCATGTGGGAGAAGAAAGATTTCTGGGAAGATGTGGAAAAAGAAGAGATCCCCAACTAGGAAGAGGTAGAAGAGATCTCAATATTTTGTGAAAAATGGGATCCAGCCCTTCAGAGACTCACTGTGATGAACACAAATGATGAGATGGAGGGAAAAACAAACAGGGATGGCTTAAGGATTAGATTAATGATTAGGTAATAGATTTTAACTTAGAAGAAGAAGAATAAAGGCTCCCAGACTGAAGCAATATTCACAAATATCTTTAATTTAACTAACACTATAATAGTCTATTATTGTTGCCTAATTTTTTGAGATTTAAATATTTCATTTCTTTTATCCCTTTCCCTTTTTTCTTTTTTTAAAAATTTTAAATTTTTGTTTTTATTTTATTTATTAGTTTTGTACTCAGTGAATACAGTAAAGTTGGTAGCATTGTTAGCCTCCTCCCTGTCCTCCCCCACTTTGCAAGGACCCTCCTTGTTGGGGAATATGAGTCATGCATTGGGGGGTTAGCCATCAATTGCATAATTTTTGTTAACTACATATTGATTAATGTTAGACTGTATAATTTTTTTTTCTGTATTATAAACAATTACGGGAAATGTATCATATATGCCCTAATAGTACTTATACTGGAAGAAATTCTAGAAAATTATATTGCTAGCTTGAAATGGTACATTTATGTGAATGTTATTAGCATTGTAATATGACCCTGACATGTAGTGCCAAATTATAATTCACATGAAATTAAAATAATCACTACTGTCACCATACCACAGGTGATTAGTCTTTGAATTCCTGCCAAAATCATATGTAAAACAAATAAATAGCCCCTTGGATTATAATAACCCAGAATCAGATGTTGTTATTAAAGAAACGTTATTGAAAAAAGAGTACTGTTTATTCATATCACAAATGTTAAGAAAAAAAATTCCAAAAATGTTTAGAGTCATCTGAAGTCAAGGTGAAAAGGGAAATTATTTAAGTGGATAGAAGATTATAAATAGTAAAATTTTTACAATAAAGTTTTATTGATTTTTTTCATGTTTATTTTAGTGACATGTGGTAGTGGTGCATATTTATGGAATATAGTGCCATAATATGATACATATACTTAATGTGTAATGACCAAATTAAAGTAATTAGAATTTCCCTCTTAAATATTTATCATTTCTGTCATGGGAATCTTGGAATTACTCTCTTCTGGCTCTTTATAAATACAGAGAAAATTGAATAGTAGGCACACCACTGTGTTATAGATTATTAGAATTTATTTATCCTATCAGTCTGTATTTTGGTACAAATTACTCAATTTTCCTGTAGCTTTACTACCCCTATCATTCTTAACCTGCAGTGACCACTATTCTCTCTGCTTCTATGACTCAACATCTAGCATTTACATATATAAGCAAATAATAAGTGAGGGATTTTGGAAAATATATCAACTTTTAATTAGACTGTAAATATATTTTTATGTCAAATTTATATTTCACAGTGTATTCAAAATGGAAGGAAAGCCATATCATTATGGAAAACACATACCTCCTAAGAGTATTTTCAGGAAGTGAAAATGACAGAATGTACTACAGCTCCAATACACAATAGACAAGCCTACATAAACTCACAGACACATGCACAAACCTGTAAGGTTCAGGAGTGACCAAGACCACACCAACTCTGATGCCAAGATGAAAGCTTTTATTAAGGTAAATCAAAAGCTGCCAGGACAGACTCTCAAAAGCAGAGCACAGCCAATCTGAGATTCCAGATAGTGGACTTTATAAGGCTTTTCAGTTGGGGCAGGTGAGGAAGGGAAAAGTTGAATAATAAAAAAAAAATTAAAATTAATTTTTTTTTTAAAAAAAGTTTCTTTAGGGGAGATCTAAGTTAGCCAGAGTGTGCCACCAGAATAGTGAATAAGTGACTTATAAGATAAGGGGGCAGAACCTGACCTAGAGGGCATTGTTAGGCAAGGAAGGGATAAGGCTGGGTGGTTTCTTGAGGAATGTGGATGACCCGCTTCCTTGTGTCTGCTGTCTTTGGTGACTCCATGTTGGGAAGCCCATCCTGACCTAACATTCCAGCCTTTTGATAATGACAAGGGACTGTGGTTCCTCTCTTTTGTAGCATCTTCATGCTAACGATAGGGGGCAATGAGTTCTTATGGGAGAGGCTAGATAATGTGGTCGATGGGTCTCCCTTCAGGGTGGGTGATGAGGAGACAGTACCTTGGTGGCTAAAGGCTGGTAGGAGATAGAGGAGGGATGGGCCAGTACAAGTTGGCTGAAATTTCAGTAGTGAATTGGTCCATCGGATTTTGGATGCATCTCAGAAGTCAGGGGGCCAGAGAAAATAGCAAGAATAGTCCAGATAGAGGCCTGAAGAGTAGCAAAAGCAAGGCCAGACCAAATGTTCCATGACCCAGAGGGAATTGGTGTTTGTATCTGAAGCTGGTTGGCCAGAAGGGGAAACCTGGATCCGTTAATGGAGCAGGTTGGAGCGAGAAGGAAGACAGGGTGTAAGCGGTAAGACAGAGATACAGGGAGTTTTTGTATAAGATCATGACCCAGGAGAGGAACAGGACCAGAAGGTATTATGAAAAATGAATGGGAGAGGGGAGTGTCCCAGACTATACAGGATTAGGGGGAGTGATGCGTGGGGAGTGAGATAGGCCATCAACACCCCACACAGAGATCTGTGAGGGAAAAGTCTTACCAGAGTAGGATGGCAGGACTGATGAATTGGCCCCCCTATGAATCGCAAATGAGATAGGCCTTCCTGCAGGCTGGACTGTGACCCTGGGCTCCTCCATTGTGATATGGAGAGGGTTTGTGGGGACTGAGGTCCCAGGGCACTGACTGTCACCAGGCCCAGAAGATTGGCAATTGGCTCTTGTGCGGGATGAGGGGAAGGGGCTGGCCTATCTTGTCAAAACAAGGAAGGACAGTTGACCTTCCAGGGTCTGGCAAGTCTGCAGTGAGAACAGGGCCCTGTCAGTGGATGTGAGCTGTGGCAGATTTTTTCCCAGTGGCTGATGTGGCCATACATGAAGTAGGGAGTTGGTGAGTGAAGGGGCCCAATCCTCTTTGGAGGAAGCCTCAGGGCCGCAGCCAGGAACTGGAACTGCTGTCTCTCTCCACTCTCTCAGTCCATTCCTGGTCAGCTCTGTTACCCAAAACTTAAAATCTCAGGTGGAGCAGATCTCCCTGAGGGAGTTTGAGGACCCATTTCTAAGCATTTAATTTTTTTTCCTGATGACGGGCAGATTGTGACAGGAAATGTGTCTTAAGAGCTATTGTGCTCTCTTGGGAAGCAGAGTCAAGGCAAGTGAACTGGGGGAGTGCCTCCTCAGTTAGGTGTCCCATAAACTCAGCTGGATTTTCATTAGGCTTCTGGGTAAGCATTTGCTGATTGCCGAAATTGACAAACTTATGGGGTGTCTTTTGGAGACCAGCCAGGAGGCAAAGAATTCTTTTACCATGGGCCACCCTTCCCGGAGAGCTAGTGGGAGCATGGTATTCCCAGTCAGGTTCCTCTCTGGGGAAGCAAGCATCCCCACCGGGAAAGTGTTATCATTTAAGTAAACCTTACCATCAGCATGGGCCTGAGCAGCCACCTAGATATGTTTTCGTTCATCAGGAGTGAGAGTGGAGGAAAACTACAAAGACATTATGCCAGGTTAGGTCATAGGTCTGGGTGAGATAGTGAAATTCTTTGGTGTAGCAAGTTGGATCAGTGGAGAAAGACCCTAGACTTTTTCAATCTGGGATAAATCAGACATGGAAAAAGGAACATAATGCAAATGATTCTTTCAGCACCTGTGACCTCATGTAAAGGGAACATTCCATCCCTGTGAGAATAAGTACACTGGGCAAGAAGGGTAGAAGAGGAGAGGAGATGGGAGATGGTGGGGGGGGGGTCATGGAGACCAGTGAAGGAGGCAGGAGTCAGATGAAGGGAGAGAAGAGGGGTGTAGGAATCAGGCAGGGGGTCAGGAGAGGCTGAGGGAGCTGGAGGAGCCACAGGAGCTGTGAGGACCCGATCATCTATGGCATCTGGGTTGAAAACAGAGGGTGAGGATGAGTATGGGTAAGGGGTTGAATTACAGTGCATTTTTGAGACCTTGGTTAGACGGACCTGGTGAGAAGAGCAGGTAGAGCAGAAAGAAGGCTGTGTATGCAGAGTGAAAAAATGCTTGGATATAGGTTATTTTGGACGAGAATTTGGGAATAGAAAGTACCATGTTCAGACCATTTGAACCCATTGTCCAGCTTATATTGAGGCCAGACAGAGTTGCAAAAAAGATCAGATAACAAGGTTTCATGTCATCCAAGAGTCATAGAGGCTTTAAGTTCTTAAGGAGACAGGCCAGGGGCTAGTAGAAATTCGTTGGAAGGTTTCATTCTCTATGGAAGTATGAGAGTGTATAGTAAAAGGGCTAGTGAGAGGAGACAGTGAAAGAGCAAGACAAGGGTGGGAGAAAAACCAGGGCTTAAACTGGATTTACACAGGACTCCAATATGACTAGCTGGCCCATTCAGTTGAATAGAGCCCTTACCTCCCATGTGGGCAGAGGTCATACAGTCACAACTGTTAGCTTTTTAGCCTGTTTAGTAGTCAAGGTGGGCACCTGTGCTCCCGGTGGCAAAAGTGGCTGGCAGTGAAAAATTAGACCTCAGGAGATAAACACAGGCGAGAGGAAGGAACCAGGGCTTAGGCTGGGTTTGCACCATTATGACCCCCTAGCCTGTTAGGGTGAATGAGGCCTTCACCTTCCACTTGGGCAGAGGCTGTACAGGTTGCAACTGTCAGTTTTTTAGCCTTTTAGTGGGCAAAGTGGGCAACTGTGCTCCTGATGGTGAAAGTGGCTGGCAGTGGAAGGTGAGACCTTTGTAGGGAGAAAAGGAAAGGAGGGAGAGAGAAGAAGTGTCCCAAAATGGTGCAACTGAACCCAAAGGCACCCCTTAGGGGATAGTAGACCAGAATTCAAGAGACTGAGGTGTTGAGAGTGCGTCTTTGTTGAGACCTGGGGTTGGGGCCCAAAAGTGGCCAAGGGTTATAGCCTGGAATGCCAGCACAGCTTCCTCGAGGAGGGATTCAACCTGAGAGCAGGCCAGCCCACGAGGGACACTTACTGAGAAGGAGAAAGGAGACAGAGAAGGGAAGAAAAGCGAGGCCAAATTGTGGTGGGTATGAAAGCTGGTACCAGGAAGAGATAGTCCAAAGCCTTCAGAGGGTCAAATGGCAGCTTGGTGGTCTGGTCTGGGGGAAGGAGGTCTGGCCACCAAACATGGCAACTGGAAGCCTCCTATCTGAATCACGAACACCTGATATAAGGTTCGGGAGTGCCCAAGACCACACAAACAACTCTGAAGCAAAGGTGAAAGATTTTATTTGGGAAAAGCACAAGCTGTGAGGACTAACTCAAAAGTAGAGGGAGTGTGAGGAAGGGAAAAGCTGAAAAAAATAAAATATTTCTTTAGGGGAGATCTGAGATAGGCAGGGTGTGACACCAGAATAGTGCCCAGATGAATTACAAGATATGGAGGCAGGAAATCATGACTTGGGGGTCATTGTTAGGCAAGGGGGGGATAATGGCTGGGTGGTTTCTTGAGAAATGTGGATGACCCACTTCTTTGTATCTGTTTGATCGTTGGTGACTCCTTTTTGGGGAGCCCATCCTGACCTAACACCTAACAAAACTGAAGGCCACAATAAAGTATGTTTAAATAGCTTTAATGAATATTTAAATAAAGATAACTGAGAGAGAGAGAGCAATCATTTTGCTGACTTTTTGTATTCAATTTTTATTAGACATAATTAGACATAATTGCAGCATTCTACTGCAATGACTACACTATAAGATACAGTAGATAATTAATCATTGTCCAAAGTACAAAAGAAAACATAAGGGAAAATGAGTTTGAGATTCCTGGCCATATCTATTGTGCTGCAGGTTGGTAGACATGCAAATGAATCATTTCAAAATATCATTATAGATCTATGAGAATTAAAGTTTGGATTGAGAAAGTCATCATGTTGTAATATGAAACTACATTGTAGGCATTTGGCTTATACTCAGCACTGACGCATGGCTAACCACTGGAGAATTCCATCAAAAGTTCATGTAGGTATCAGTAGCTTTTACATTCTCATTGTTGGAACAAACCACCCAACCAGAAACAGTTTATGGAAGGAAAGGGTTTATTTCTGTCTTGAAACAGTTTGAATGGAAGTTTCATCATGGCAGGGAAAGCTTAGCAGGTGAATATAACAAGATTGCCACACCTCAGCAGGGAGGAAGATGAAAGATTGAACCCACTAGCACTGGCAAGGAGGCTGGACCACAAAACCTCAAGGCTTTTCCTTAGTAAAATACCTCCTTCAGCAAGTCTCCATGTCCCTGGGGATTCAGTATGAAGCTGAATCATAAACATATGAGTCTATGGGGGCATTGTACAGTCAAGCCAAAAATATATCAGTAAGATGTCTATACAAAAAAACTACATATTAAATGCATAAATAGGCATGAAATTAAAGCATAAATACAGTGGTAAAACATCCATTTAGCATTTAAATTCAAATGTTGTCAGTTAGAAAAAGACCAAGAGAAGTATCACTCATAGTCTTTGCTCTTACTTTTGGTGCAGGTACCTGTGTATGTGCTGCATTCCTTGCTTGGATGTTGTACTAAATGCAGTGCATTGTACATGCTTACTAACAAGATGTGGATCTGTTAGAAGATGGTGCCCCAATGCTCTAAAACTGTGAAATAAGGATTTGCTGAGGGCAAATTAGAGTAATCATATTATCACATATCACACAAACAGGTAGGAATATGACTAAAATTAAGAGAAAGATGGAATTCAGCTATAAATTTATAACTCAGAAAAAATTCTAGTAACTGTTACATAATGTTCAAATTTAAAATTTGACACAGCATCACTTTCTTTAATATTACAGCATTATTATGAACTTCTTGTTAGCAAAAAAAGAGTTTGGTTAAATAACATCGGTGTTAGCATCCTGGTTATATTTATGCCTGAAATATGTTATCCCAAGAAATATAATAACTTCTGCTCTTCATAAATGTAGTAAATTGATAGACCATGTATCATTTTATTGATTGTTCAAAGGCTTTTTCTTTCACCTACTAATATGTGCCAAGAATGTTTCAATCAATGGATTAAAGTATTTTCCTAGTGAAATAATCAGTTCATAAAAATCTTCTGAACACGTCACCTCTTTCTCATGTATCATTATGACCACTGCCAGACTAATAATAATAAAAAAAATTCTGACTCATTTATTCCAAATATAGCATACAGTTTCTTATCTTATAGTACAGAGATTTGGATCTCTACAAAGACACTTTATGACATTATACCATCGAAAGTATACATTAACATTAGCTTGAAGTATAAAGAGAAATTAATAATTATATTTATAAAAAACAGCCATAACGTGACATAATTTGTCAGATACAATGTAAGACAAAAGTAAAGGTATGGAGAATTTAAGTGATAAATAAGACCAAGTTAAAGCATATGTGTTTAATTTAATACTCTAAAGGATGATACAGAGGTTTCCAGCAAGAGGGAGCAAAAGCAAGCGCCAGGCCATCATTGTGCTGTAAAAAAACCCACTAACAACCACACATTGATGAACTCCATACCAGTTAAGAGTCTTCTGTACCTCAGGCAAGGAAAAGTAGCCACATCAAACTTGTGGGGAAAAATAAGAAACTCATTTTTACCATAGTTCTTACTTGTGGTTCAACTTAGCAATACTTAACTCTCAGTTTCTGCCTGGGAAAAGGAGTGGAGTGAAGTTGACATACAATGTTCAGCTTTGGGAGGAGGAGGACATCCTTAGGGAGTGATTTCTTTCTCACCCAAATAAAGGTACTGACAAGTAAAGGTGACAAGTTGACATTGCAAATAAATTTAGACTAGTGTAACTTCACATGTCATGGACTCTTCTAAAATGCAGCCCAGAACATGAAGGAAATGTACAGCTCTTGTATCGTCCCTGAGCAAAAAAAAAAAAAAAAAGATATGGAATATACCTCCAACATCATAGGATTTCAGTGATCTTCATGGAGGATTTCTTTCTGCCCCATTTTCCTCCATAAATTCAAGAGACAAAACCTCAGAATACATGGGGAAGAAGCAGCTGAGAAAAATACAAAGGAATTGGTCAAATGTTTAATGAAAGGATAACAGAAAACTTCCCAAATACAAAGAAAGAAATTGATATCTGAAGAGGAAAAGCATATAGAACATGAAATAGATTTGAACAGATAATGGCCCCTGGTTGTCATATCATAGTGATAATGTCAAAACGTCAAAGCAAGAAAAAATACTAAAAAGAAAGGTTTTTCCCTTGGTAAGGGAAAATACCAAAGTACTTACAAAAATAGGAATATTAGAATAACCTCAAAACTTTCATTAGCAACTCTAAATATAAGAAAATACAGGAATGATATCTTCCAAGCTCTGAAGGTACATAACTTCAATCAATAATGCTATACATATTGTTGTAGCCCAGTTTGCATTGCTGGTGGAAATCACCCAACCAAGAGCAGCTTCTGGGGAAAAGAGACTTATTTTGGCTTACAGGCTCGAGGGGGAGCTCCATGATGGCAGGGTAAAACAATGGCATGAGCAGAGGGTAGACATCACCCCTGGCCAACATAAGGTGGACCACAGCAACAGGAGGGTGTGCCAAACACTGGCATGGGGAAACTGGCTATAAAGCCCATAAGCCTGCCCCCAACAATACACTCCCTCCTGGAGGCATTAATTCCCAATTATCCATCAGCTGGGAACCTAGCATGCAGAACACCTAAGTTTATGGGGGACACCTGAATCAAACCACCACACATATCAAATTGTCTTTGAAAATTGATGGATAAGGGAGAATATTTCACAACAAATCCAAATTAGTGCAATTTGGGACAGCTCAACCAGCTCTACAGACTGTTCTGGAGGAAACCTTTCACAGGAAAGAAGAAGATGGTCTGATATGGGAATACATAAGATGTGATATTCCATGAAAGAAACAGATGACCAAGGAATTAACAGGAAAGAGTCAGATGTGCCTAACACAACAAATCAGCAAACTCCCACTGGAAAAGTGAAAAGTCAGCCACCCAGTAAACCAGAACCTCACCTAGCAAAATATTAGGAACCTCAAGTGTTGTTCTATAATAACCCTAAATACAAATGGCCTCAACTCTCCAATAAAGAGAGACAGACTGAACGAAAGGATTGAAAAAGCAAGACCCAACTCTTTTCTGGCTCCAAGAAACCTATCTAACCTGCAAAGATATTAATAAACTGAATACAGAAGGCTTAAAAATAAACTACAACACAAAAGGAAGTGCAAGCAAGCAGGAGTGGCCATTCTCATATCAGGAAAAGTAGACTTCAAACCAGAATTAATCAGAAAAGACAAAAAGGGACATTTCATCTTACTAAAGGGAATATTCTATCAAGAATATATGATAGTTGTAAATATTTATACAACAAATATTGAGCTATTAACTTCATAGGACAAACACATAAGAACCCATAAAAGAACACTTGAGCCCAGACTTCATCATCATACATAATAATTATTATAATTATGGTTATTATTATACTTATAAATAATGGGAGAGCTCAATACCTCGTCTCTTACTTAGACCATCCACCCTACAGACTAGCAAAGAAACTTCAAAGATAAACCACACCATTGATCAATTAGACGTAACAGATTTATACAGAACATTCCATCCAACAAATAGGGGATATAGATTCTTCTTACTGGCTCACAAAGCTTCCCCATAATTGATTACATAATAGTCTGCACAAAAAAATCTTAACAGATACCAAAAATATGAGGCAATCCTTTGTATCCTATCAGATCTCAGTGGAATAAAAGTATAATTTAACAAAAAGAATTATATAGAAACTACAAAAAATCTTGGAGACTGAAATACATACTGTTGAATAAACAATGAGTTACTCAGAAAATCAAGAAGTATATTAAAAAATCCCAAGAAACAAATGAAAATAACAATACAACTTATCAGGTCCTCTGAGATAGAGTCAAGGCAGTCCTAAGATAAAAGTTCACAGCTCCAAGCACCCATATCAAGAAATTTGACCATATGACCCAGCTTATACCATTCCTAGGCATATATCCTAAGGATTTGTCTCACTAACTTAGAGATACATGCTCAACCATGTTTATTGCCACTCTATTCACAATAACTAGGAAATGGGACCAGTCTAGACGTCCCTCAAGTGATGAGCAGATAATAAAGATGTGACACATTTACACAATGGAGTTCTACTTAGAGGTAAAGAAAAAGGAAGTTATGAAATTTACAGGATAATGGGTGGATCTGGAAAGGATTATACATACTGAGATAACCCAGCCCCAGAAAGCCAAACATCATATGTTCTCTCTCATATGTGGACCCCAGCTACAAATGATTGAGCTTCTATGTGAGTAGCAATAAAACCAGAATTAGATGGTAAAACCCTATTGCTGAAGACTCCACATACTTTGGCTGCAAAGTCACTGAGAAATCCAGGTGGAGCTCAGCTCCTCCATGTAGACCAGCTGACAAAAAGCTGGAAAAAGCCATGCTGCATTCAGTTCAATGAGAGAGAGAGAGAGAGAGAGAAATCACCAGTGAATATACTCACGGTGGACAGTGAAAGCTTTATACTTGACCAGCCAGACCAAATGAGCCAACAGGTGCAATAGTAGCATGTCTGTTATGGGGGAAATTAACCACCCTCTAATTTGACTAGAGGCCTGCTCCATGGATGGGAATACATCTCTGATACTGAAAACATATAAAATGGGTAGTCATGAGCCCTAGGTGTATAATGTCTGCTGGTGTCTGGCTAAATGTATATACTATGCTCACCAAACTGCCCAGTAGGCACTTCTCTTAATGTCCATAACCATATATTAATGCTACTCTCACTTTTGGTTAGAGGAGCTTCTCTTTTCAGATGGCAGTGACATTGGGTAACTCAGAAGGTGGCATGGTGGTATGAAGAAGTGACAAAGGATGGCTCAGCATGAAATATCTCTATCACACCTTACAAGGATAAGGGTCCATTGCGGAAGAGGTGGCAGAAAGAATGTAAGAACCAAAGGAGGGATAGGACTCCTTACAACATATTCCTCCTGACACAAAATGGTCTGGATATCTATGACCTCACAGTGCTTGACACTACCTACACAAGACCATCATAATAGGAAGAAAAGATCATGACATCAAATTAAAAGAGAGACTGATTGAGAGAAGGGTGATGTGATGAGGAATGGAGTTTCAAAGGGGAAAGTGAGGGGAGGGAATTACCATGGGATATTGTTTACAATTATGGAAGTTATTAATAAAAACTAAAAAAAGCATAAATTTGAAATATCTCAGATAACCACCTAATAGTCTACCTCAAGTTTTTAGTAAAACAACAATCTAACCACAAATCCAGTAATAAAAATTATACCAGAAATAAGGAAGGGAGAAGAGGAGAGGACTTAAATGGATGATATTTTATATATGTAAGTAGATGATCAGATTACTGGTGGAAAGGCCTAAGTGAAGTCAAGGGAAGCAAAGGAAGGGTGGGAGGGAAGGTTAATCAAAATCTAAGAGGGTATGAATAAGTCATATGGAAACCTATTGTTTTGGACAATGGCACATCCAGAAGCCATTAGATTGTTAATAGAAAATTTTCAGTGCTAAGGATGGGATACTTTCCACTAAGTTATTGGCCAGGGAGGACCCTGATGCTCCCCAACATATTACAGGCCATTGCTGAGGCTCTAGGTTTCCCACTAGGAATATATGGTAAGACCCAATTGTGGAATACTCTGCATACTTGGGCTGCAAGGTCACTGAGAAATCTTGCTGGAGCTGAGCTGAAACCTCCTCCAAATTGACCAACTGACATAAAGCTGGAGAAAGCTATGCTGCATGCAGCTCCATGGGAGGAAGAGAAGTCATCAATGGAGATAAACTACAGTGGACACTGCAAGCCTTAAGTTGGGCCAGCCAGGCCAAACGAGCCAATGGGTACAATAGGGGCATGTCTTTTATGGGGGAAACCAGTCCCTCTCTAACAAGACTGGGGGCTCACTCCATGGGAGGGAATGCATGCCGGATACTGAAAGCCTGTGACAGGGGAAGGCATGAGCCCTAGTGGTGCAGTGCCTGCTGGTGTCTGGCTAAATGCTTACATTAAGTTCACCAACCTGCCCAGTAAGCACCTTTCTTTCTTTTTAAAGATTTTTAAATTTATTTATTTATTTGAGGGGGAGAGATAGATAGACAGTGAGTGAGAATGGCTGTGCCAGGGCCTCTAGCCACTGCAATCGAACTCCAGATACATGTGCCACCATGTGCATCTGGCTTACATGGGACCTGGAGAATTGAACCTGGGTCCTTAGGCTTCACAGGCATGCACCTTAACCACTAAGCAATCTTTCCAGCCCAGTAAGGACCTTTCTTAATGTCCATACCCATATATCAATGCTACTCTCAATTTTTGTTAGAAACGCTTCTCTTTTCAGATGGCACTACCTCTGAAATGACTCAAAAGGCACCATAGTGCTGAGAAAAAGCAAAAAAAGGAGTGCTTAGCACTGAATTATCTCTATCATACATTTAAGGCTCAGATGGCATTGCAGAAGAGGTAGTAGAAAGAATGTAGGAGCTAAAGGAAATCTAGGACTCCTTACAATGCACTCTTCCAGGTACAAAATGGCCTGGATATCCATGACCTCACAGTTCCCAGCACTGCCTACCAGTATAATAGGAGAAAAAAAAATGATGACATCAAAACAAAAGAGAGACTGATTGAGAGGAGGAGGGGATATATGATGAAGAGTGGACTGGTGAAGGAGAAAGAGAGGGGGAAGGAAATTATCATGGCTTATTATCCATAATTTTGGAAGTCATCAAAAATTTAAAATATTATGCCAAAAATTAATAAAATAAAAACTGAAGGAGCAATACACAGAATTAATCAAAAGAACACTTTGTTCTTTGAGAAAATTAATAAGATTGATAAACCCTTCCCAAGGTAACAAGAAGATGGGGAAAATTCCATAATAACATAATTAAAGACAAAAATGGAGTTGTTCCAATGGGCTTCAATAAAATATAAAATATTTTGGATATTTATATTCCAAAACAGCTATAAAGTCTGGGAGAAATGGACAAATTTTTGAATACATGTAAACCTCCCCAGTTTAAAAGTGGATGTCCTCAATAACAAAAAAAGATCTATTAAAAGCAAAGAGATCAAACATGTAACAAATTGTCTCCCCACACATAAAAGCCAAGGACCAAATGAATTTGTGAAAGAATTCTATCATAGCAATCAAATTATTTGTACAATGCCAGCATTACCCTGAGCCCTAAGCCACATAAAGACACTGCTAGGAGAGGAAGCAATAGACCGATTCCCCTGATCATAGTTGCAAAATTTCTCAACAAGATCTTTGAAAACTAAATCTAAGAACTCGCAAAGATAAGTCATTATGACCAAGTAGGATTCATACTAGGTATGCAACTTGGTTAAATACACGTAAATTAGTAAAGGTAAAACACCCTATAAATAAACTTCAGCATGGGAATCACATGAATTACTGTAGAAAAAGCATCCAACAAAGTCCAATGTGCCTTCATGTTAAAAATTCTGAGAAAATGGAAGTAGATGGAAAATACCTCAAAATAATAATGACCAGATGATATATGACCAAAGCACCCACAGCCAACATTTCATTAAATGAAGAAAACTGATACCATTTCTTCTACAATAAAGAATGAGACAAGGATTACCCACTCTTACCACCTCTATTAAATATCATGCCTGAAGTACTAGCTAGAGCTATAAGACAACAAGAATACTTAAAAGAATAAATGTAGAAAAGGGAAAAGTTGAGTTATTTTTGTTTGCAGATGACATGGTCCTATATTTAAAATAAAAACATTGGGATCTACAAAATCACTCCCAGAGTTAATATTTTCAGTAAAGTTACAAGATACAAATTAAACACATAACAATCACTAGAGTTTATAAACACAAGTAATGAATTGTCAGAGAAAGAAATCAAGGAAAATGTCTCATTCATAAGTTACAAATTTAAATATCTAGGAATAAATATAACCAAAACTGTAAAAGAAGTCTACAACTGAAACTTCAGGAGCTAGAGATATGGCAGTGGATTAAGGCACTTGCTTGCAAAGCCCAATGGCCTAGGTTAGATTCCACAGTACCCATGTGCACAAAACAGCACATGCATCTGGAATTCATTTGCAGTGGCAGGAGGTCCCGACACACTTATGCTCACTCTCTTTCAGTCTCCTTCTTTCTTTCCGTCTCTCTCTTAAATAAACAAATAAAAACATTTAAAAAAAATGTTAAGACAATAAAATAAAACAAGTCAAATAAGATCACACACGATGTAAAGACCTTCCAAACTCCTGGATTGGCAGAATCAATATTATGAAATTGATAGTCTACTAAAAAAGCTACCTACAGATTCAACATAATTCCAATCAAAATTCCAATGGTGTTCTTCACAGAGCTTTAAATATTAATCCAAGAACTCATATGTAACCACAAAAGACCACAAATAGCAAAGCACTTATAAGTTAAAAAAAAAACCAGCAGGAGTTATCATGATATGTGATCTGAAATCATAATATACATGAATACCAATGAAGACAGCATGCTATTGCCACCAAAACAGACCTATAGACCAATAGAACAGAATGGAAGATCCAGGAATAAACATATAGTACTTTTTGGTCACCTAATCTTTGACAAGTGGACTAAAAGTATTCAGAAGAGAAAAGACAGCTTATTCTACAAATGATGCTAACAAAACTGCCTGTCTACCTGTAGAAAATGAAATTATATCTGTACTTCTCTCATTGTACAAATACAAAGTCAAAATGCACCAAAGAGCTTGATGTAACGGGAAACACAGAAAGAGCTAGAGGAAAAAAAGTAGGGAATATGCTCCAGGATATAGGTATAGGCATGAACTTTCTGAGCAGAATTACAATAGTGTAGGAGTTAGCCTCAAAAATCAACAAACAGAGCTACATGAAATTAAAAAGGAACCCATCACTGAAACAAACAGGCAACAGACAGGATGGGAAAAAAAAATGAAAAAAAAAAAAACAATCTTTGCCACCTGTACTTTTGGCCAGGGGGTTATTAACCATCGTTTACAAAGAACAGTAAAAACCACCAAAAAAATTAAACTGCCAAACACCAAATACTTTAATGAACTAAACATGTAGTTCACATCAGGGAAATGCAAATCAAAACAACTCTGAGATACCATCTTACCCAAGTCAGACTAGCTAGCAGCAAGAAAACAGACAGCAAATGCTGGTAAGAAAGAGAGGTAATAGGCACTAATATCCACTGTTGGTGGAAGAGCAAACTAGGACCTATGGTGAGAAAGGGTGATGAGAAAAAATGTATAAATATACTTATTAAGTCAGGTCAGCACCCCATGGAAAAGCAGAGGTGAACTACTTCTAATCAGTGTCAATGAACTCAATTTAGCTATCAGGAAGAGCTACCCCTTTCTCATGACTATCCTGCCCACACCAGTGAGAGCCTTGGAAAAGACAGTGAAGGTCTTCTCCTGTTTCACACCAACACTGCAAGATGAGAAGAACCTGAAGGACAGAGGATCAGATGATCTCAGCATTCCATAACATCCCCTCCCCCATACACCAGCCCCAGGAACTCCAGAAATTGCAGGAAGTCTACCATTCTCCTGTCTCCTACACAGCACCAAGACAACATGATCCCAAGCCCACCACCCCTCCTCAGCTGAGCCAGCCAAGACAAGACTGGAGGGGAATAAGAATAATGTTCTTTATTAAAATTTTTTTGTTACTTTTATTTATTTGAGAGTGACAGACAGAGTGAGAAAGAGGCAGATAGAGAGAGAGAGAATGGGCGCACCAGCGCTTCAGCCCTGCAAACAAACTCCAGAGGCGTGCACCCTCTTGTGCATCTGGCTAACGTTGGTCCTGGGGAATTGAGCCTCTAACAGTGGTCCTTTGGTTTCACAGGCAAGCGCTTAACCGCTAAGCCATCTCTCCAGTCCAAGAATAATGTTCTTAAGTGTGTGTTTGCCATTTGTGTTTCTTCCTCTGTGAACTGCCTATTCAGCTCTTTGCCCCATTTTGTGAGTGGGGTGTTTGACTTTTTACTGTTTACATTTTTGAGTTCTTTGTAGTTTCTAGAGATTAGGCCTCTGTCAGTTGGATAACCAGCAATTATTTTCTCCCATTCTGTGGGTAATCTATTGGCTTTGCTTATTGTATGCTGGTCTGTAAAGAAACTCTTCAGCTTCATGTGATCCCATTGTTTGAGTGACTGTTTAAGATCTTGAGCTCCTGGAGTTTTGTTTAGGAAGTCTTTTTCCATTCCTATATCATGGAAAGTACTTCCTATATTTTCTTCCAGTAGTATTTGAGTTTCTGGTCTTATATTGTGCTCTTTGATCCATTTGAACTTGAGTGTGGTGCATGGTGAAATGTGTGAATCAAGTTTCAATTTCCTGCATATGGTTATCCAGTTTGTGTTCTTGATCCATTTGGATTTGAGTGTAGTCTATGAGGAAATGTGTGGATGTTCATCATCCCTAATCATCAGAGAAATGCAAATTAAGATAACTATGAGATTCCACCTTACCCAAATAAAGACAGCAAACATCAAAAAATTAAATGAAAATAAATGCTGGAGAGGATGTGAAGAAGGAACACTCATCTACTGTTGGTGGGAATGTAGGATGGTACAACCACTTTGGAAAGCAATATGGAGACTCCTGAAAATGCTGACTATAGAGATACCAACAGACCACTTATTCCCTTACTGGGCATCTACCCTAAAACCTTCAAACCACAGGCCAGAGAGATTTGCTCAGCCATGTTTGTAGTGGCACAATTCGTAATACCTAAGAGCTGGAATCAATCCAGATGTCCATAACTAGAAGAATGGATAACTAAGATGTGATATATCTGCACAAGGGAATTCTATACAGCAGTAAGAAAAAATGACACAAAGAAATTTGAGGAAAAATGGTTGAGCCTAGAACAGATCATTCTCAGTGAACTTACCCAACCACAGAAAAAAGAAATCACCACATAGTCTCACTCATCTATAGCACCTAACCTTAATCTACCCAAGATACCTTACATACCTAGCAAGCATCTCATGGACTAGACACTAGGATGGAGGGGGAGGGAGGGGAGGGCATCGAAGGGGTGGGAAACACTAATCTAGACCCAAATGACAATGATACCATAAAATTCTACTTCCTAAACGGCAGACCAAATGGCTGAACCTTTACCAGGCCCTTACAGGAAACACCTAAACCACAAGACACTGGAGACAGTAGGATCAAGTCTAACCTAAATCTTCTACATATTCCCTCCCTCCCTCTCTCCCCCCCTCCTCCCTAACTCTTGTGTATTAGTTATCTTTTTCCTCATTTTCTTAGTGAGCACTGACCTGTAACTCCCAGTACCAGCATGGGACTATCATCCACAATGAGCTTTTGATTAGAGAAAACTACAAGGTTTCCTAAAAGAATGATAGATTTCTGTCAGAGTACTTGATGACCCACCAAAGATCAGTGGTAAGACCCTATTACTAAAGACTCCATATGCAGCTGACATGTAAAATGGAACGGCATGGCTGGAGGCCAGGAGAGAGTCAGTCCCCAGACAGTCAGCATGTCTAGTGCCTG
This sequence comes from Jaculus jaculus, assembly GCF_020740685.1. Classification (NCBI taxonomy): domain Eukaryota; kingdom Metazoa; phylum Chordata; class Mammalia; order Rodentia; family Dipodidae; genus Jaculus; species Jaculus jaculus. The sequence continues at coordinate 50,762,161 of NC_059109.1, forward strand.
AAGGTGCTACATGGGCGAATGGGGGAAATTACCAATATCTGTCCCAGCAACTCATGGTCTAACCTATTGAGCAACAAATAACCTGTCGTGATGCCCACACAAGTGCAATAGTGGCACACAGCCATGCTGGGGAACCATCTGCCCTTGATTTGGCTAACTGATCCCCTCAGTGGTGCAGGACCCACAGCTGGAGCTGGGAAACAAGTCAGAACCATATCCAAACACAAGCCCACTCTCCAATATCAAGCTACCATCAATCATGGGCTACAAGAGGGCCTACAACTATTAAACTCTGTATTTAAAAAGTAAGGGTTATCTCATTTGTCCTGGTGATAACTTACTCTCCATTGGAGATTCTGCTTCTCTTTTTCACATAGTTGCAGATCCTAAGGAGAGAGCCACCCCATCATACCTCAACAAGGCCCCGACTGAAACTAAGGAAAATTGGCAAAACAAGCAAAGGTGCTGTTTTCTTGATGAACCAGATACCATCACAAGGGGGAAGGAGACCAACACAGAGAAAAATCAACTCCTACCAAATCAGAGAGCCAGAGCCTCAGAGGCCCCAGCACCTCATCACTGAAGCAGACCAAAAATGAACCCAACATGGCTCAGGGAAATTTTGTGGAAGAGGGAGCGGAAAGAATGTCGGAGCCACATGTTGGGTCATGATATGCAGAGACATTTATCGTACCAATAACTATGGGCTAACTCCACAATGCACGACCCATTTACATCAACAAGGAGGGGGCCAATGGGGAGGGGGTAGGTCACAGATGAGCCTAATAATGGTACCAAACTGCCTGTATTTGCTGAACAGAAAACTAATTAAAAAAATTAAAAAAATTAAAAAAAATAATGTTCTTCATAATTCTATGAAGGTAAGAGTAGTCATTTATGCTTAAAGATGACTGGCCTGATCTCCTCTGGGCTCAAATGTGGTTATATAGGTTTGTACTAGAAATACTAACCTGCTCTTCTACTATAAAGGAAGCATCATTGAGAGGGAAAGAATTCAAGACAGAAATTTTGACATTTTAGACTTGATGTACATTTATTATACTTTGGTCTTTTCAATCATTTGTATTTTAAGGTTAACTTTTGATCATTGTAATTTTATATATATATATACCTTTTGTTGCTTCTGTTTTGTAATCTGTACTCTTGCGATTATCCCATGGTAGATTGGTTTGTGTTTTTATATTACTGAGTTGGAATTTAAGTTTGCTCTGTATTTTTCTCCATCTGGTCTACTATTTGGTCTCTATCAGTCTTTCTATGAAAATAACATATATTTCCCTCTCTTTCCAACCTCTTCACAGCATTTCCCCCCTTAGTCCTCTCCTTTACTCTCCTCAACTATAATCTTCCATAGCTTTAACACACTCTAAAGTCTGTGAAACCTAGTGGCATCTCTAGTTCCCTCTCCTGGATATTTTGTCACCTTCATCTCCTACAAAGTTAATACTACACCACATTAAACTATCTCCCAACCATCTCTCTTCTAAGTAACATAATTTCTAGTCTAATCAGAACCAGCCTTGTTTGTTTATCTGTCAATAGTTATTAAGTCAAAGAGACCACTGTGGTTCATGTGCTAATGAAGGAAGTTAGGAGAAGACAAGCTTCTTTTAGATAGTTTCAACTAGAGATTGAGGCCCAGAAAGAACCAGTAAATGCCACCACACCCTAACATAAGAATGGCACTTTTGGCAGGAATGGAACCCATCTAAGTGAGGCTGATTTTCATTGCCCCCTATTGCCCACAGTCTAGCACACATGTGGCTGTCCCTAGGCTCTGTCCTCCAAATCTAGACACCAATAAGGGTTGCACACCTGAATCTGATGGTATAAAAGCTGTGGCCTTGTTTCTCTGAATTCCATCTCATCTCTGCTTGGCCTCTACACCTACCCGGTAGGGAGCGGAATAGCATAGCATTGTTTCTTGATCTGAACTTTTCTGCTTGTTTGTGGTTTGTAGTTTGTAATCAGTTCCCACTTTGATTACTTGTATTATTTTCCTCTGGTCACCAATCTACCAGGTGTGTACTTCCCTCACACTCTAGATCTACAACTTGGGTGCTCTCATCAACTCTAAGCTTGCTCCCTGTGTAATTTCTTTAAATTAAGGGTAACCATGAGTACAATTACTCATTTATCCTGTTAATCTCTGTATCTCTGCTTTGATATTTTCTCTGTTGTATTCTTCCTTAAGTCACCGCCATTAGCTATTTTAATTCTCTTCCATGGGGAAAAGCACATGGCAGTTACCATGCAGGTTCCTCCTAAGTCTCCTTAAACAAGTTCCTAGATTCTACTCTTCACATATTTGCAGCTTTACTCTAGTCCCTCTTTAAAGGCCTCAGTTTCTCTTAAGTCCCAATCTCTCTTAAATAAACCTCACAATTTGTTATTTCCCTCTAAGTAAAATTAATAATTCAGAATTTATCCTTCCCTTCGTGAGTCTGTCTTTATTAATTCTTTATTAAAGGTAGATTCTGAATACCTATTCAAAAACCCATGGCTGGGAAAGTTATGGGTGTGAGGAGAAATGCTATTACTGTTGCTTTGCTAACTGAGCACAGTCTACCCATCAAATTGTCTTCTAAATATTTAAGTTTCTGCCTATAGATTGGTGCTGCTCTTACCTTTGGTCAGGAGACAATTTCAGTCCATGGAAGTACTACTGGGTATACTCAAAGTTCAAGAAAGTGCCAAGAATAATAACTGATTACTCCTCAGCAGTAAGTAAAAAACTCCAAGGCTTGGGAAGATTGAAGAAAGGAGAGTAGAATAAATGTGAGAGCCAGAGGATAGGGAGGAGCATTTAGGAACATTGCCTTAAAAATATGAAGTGGTTAAAGTATGTGGTGGTTTGAATAGAATAGATGGCCCCCAATATATTCAGTATTTGTTTATTTGTTTGTAGTTTGCATCTGTAGCCACCTGGCTGGAGGCAATGTCGCTGGTGGATCTTAAGGTGTGGTGGCGGGTTTCAGATTTCAATCTAAAGATATGCAAAGTGTGCCTAGCTGGAGTTCCTGAAGTGTGCTGTGGCTTTTGACCTTTAGGCTTATACTTCTCTCTCTCTGCTTGGGCCTGTGAAGGCAGGCCAGCTTCTTCTGCCATTCTTCTTCCCCTGGATCTGTAAGCTTCTATAAGCCCCTTCCTCCATAACTGTGCCTGGTCTGGAAGTTCATCTCAGTGAACCTGAAGCTGTCTGCAACAAAGTATTCATGCCATCATAGCAGCTGTAAAACCCTGCACAATGTGAGACCCATTGATATCTCATTATGGATGGTGAAGGAGGACTAAAAAGGTCTCTAGAATAGAAGAGTGACTAGAGATTACTTGGAAAGAAGAAGTGGCTCTGTGAAAGAGAAATGACAATTCCACACTAATGTACATTACAATCAAGTCATCCAGGGTGATAAAGAGAGAATATAGAAAGCATCAAGACAAAAGCAATTCATCAGATTTAAGGAATTTTCCATAAAACTGTTAGTGAATTTCTCACAGGAAACTTTGCATACTAGAAGAGAATGGGATGAAATATTTAAAGTACTAGAAAAAAATACTTTCCACATAAAAATAATATTATCCAGTATAATTATTCTTAAAAAATTCTAAATAGTTATTTTTAGAAAACTGAAGTTAAGTGAATTCATAAAAGACATATCATGCATACAAAGAATGTTAAGAGGCCTTCCAGGTAAATAAAATAATAATAATAATAATAATAATAATAATAATAATAATAATATCATGAAATAAGACAAATGAAGATATGCCATTTATGACCATCATAACAATTTCTACAGAGAAGTAAAAGGATAGAATTTGTATGCAGTAAAAAGTAAGTTACTGCTTATATTTTAAATAAATTCCACTGTCAACAAGACATTAAGAATTGACACAAATTTGAATATGACAATTTTATATCCAAGTTATCATTTAGTAGGAGGAGCCAATTAAGGTTTTGCCCATAAAGCCTAACTTTGTATTTGAGGATATAGTCTAGAAAGAATAAAGACAAAACTATTGGTTAGGAAGTTTCAGAGTCTCAGAAATTGCTATTTAGAAAGAACTACAAGATAAAGGTCTTAACAGTGGAGCTACTAGGACTAATTAATGCAATAGGTGACACGAGTTAATTGCTACATCAACTTAACAAAATGATTGCTGCCAATTAATTGGTGAGATCAAAGTGATCCAGATTATAATCAAACCTGCCTAGACTAATGATTTCATATGTGCTACTATACTTAACAGACAGGCTACGCTGTTGTAGCATACAGGAGGCACAGGGAGGAGGCAGCCCTCTTAAACACAAAATTTAGCATAGAGCTTGCACATAAAGAAAGGTTTGAAATAATCAAGGAATTTGGTGACTTTGGACTTCAGCATGTGGGAACATGTGGCAGTGACTCACAGTGACAGAGAGGATGTTGTACAAGGCCACCTCTCTTACACAGGGAGCACCAGCTGAAAAGAGAGCTAGAAATGTGTTTCTCACAAGAGATTTTAACATCAATGAGAAGGTAAGAGTGAAAAGTCATAATATCAAGTCTTCTGAATGCCTACTAAACACCTTTTAGAAACAAATAAATTACTAAAATTGAGTGGAGGAGATCAGTAAGCCATTGACCTTCAGGTCATGTCTAGAGGTTATCTGAACCATGCCCAAGGTGATGGAGATGGTAGTCACTCAATTTACATTGAAAGACTCATAAAACACACTTGACAGCATTAAAAATAAGCTCTTAGTTAAGACTGTATGAAGCAAAATAAAGGAACCTTACTTAGGAGCATAATGTTATACAAGTATACCTAACATATTATTTAACAATGAAACACTAAAGACATTCTGACTAACATCACAAGCAAGACAATGACTGGGCTATTTCCATTATTAGCACTTCCCTGGAAGATTCATCCAAATATAATAAGATGTTAAAAAGAAAGAGGTAGAAAATTTTCATTATTTGGCTATGAGATTATATCCCTCAGATGTTCTAAGAAATTAAATTTCCTAGAATCAGTAAGACTTGAATCAGAATATTTTAAAGTTAATGCATATTTGCATTCATATATAAAACAATAAAAACCAATTAGAAATTTTTTTTAAAAAAGAGTTTTTAGTTACAGCAGCTATTAAAATAATCTAGAAACTCTATCAAGAGGAAATACAGAACTTTCAAAAGAAGAGTACAAAGGTTTCCAGCGATGTGTGACAACTTAACCTTTTAATATGGAATGTATTTATCCTAATTTCTTAGTGAGTGGCCCAATTTTTAAAAATTCAGACATACAATTTTTACCTTTTTAAATGTGACAGTAGATTTTTTAATTTTTTTCTTTAATGTGTAGGTCAAACTTTTTCAATGTAAAATGCAGAAAGTTGCTGAATGGAAGGCTGGATGAGATATATTATGATGGGATGCATGATTTTTAAAAATTGAATGATGAAAGCCGGGCATGGTGGCGCACGCCTTTAATCCCAGCACTCGGGAGGCAGATGTAGGAGGATTGCTGTGAGTTCAAGGCCACCCTGAGACTCCATAGGTAATTCCAGGTCAGCCTGAGCTAGAGTGAGACCCTACCTCGAAAAACCAAAAAAAAAAAAAAAAAAAGAAAGAGAAAAAGAAAAAGAAAAAGCATAAAAATTGAATGATGAACAGAAACATAGGGACATAGACTAATCATCTAAGAGTATGTGGAGTTGGATATTTGTGAGAGAAAAGACTAGAGTTCATGACCAGAAGGATCACAGCTATGTTAAAAAAGGCATTTTTATAAAAAAGAACTAACAGCATGTTATGATAAGAGGACAGAGAGACTACATTCATAAACAGAAGAAAAGGCCAAGTGTTTTATCCTGGAAGATTAACTGGAGAGGGGAAAAAACAAATGTGAGAACAGATGAGAGAATGTAATAAATTCTCTTTGGAGCACACGGCACTTCAGCAGTAGTTTTGTCAAGTCAGGGTATCAGCGAAACTCTTCATAGACATATTTACAATAACTCTGATGATAGAAGTACTCTGGATAAAGATATGCAACAAATGAATATCTTCAATGACAGAGGGCAATAGGCAGGACGATAGGGTAGAGGAGGGATAAAGGGCTGTACTGATAAACATTATATGTTCCAAACAAAGAAAGGAATTAACTGTAACCTAAGATAAATGAGACTTAATACTTTAATTTCATAATTCTATTATTTTGTTCATTTTTATTTATTTATTTGAGAGTGACAGAGAGAGAAAGAGGCAGAGAGAGAGAGAGAAAGAGAATGGGTGTGCCAGGGCTTCCAGCCACTGCAAACAAACTCCAGACACGTGAGCCCCCTTGTGCATCTGGCTAACGTGGGTCCTGGAGAATCAAGCCTGGAACCAGGGTCAGTAGGCTTCATAGGCAAGCGCTTAACCACTAAGCCAGCTCTCCAGCCCCATAATTCTATTATTTCAATGAATACTGTAACATTATCCTACATCATGAATTTAATAAAAATTTTTGTTTAACTACAGTCCCATTGACCATGAAAAGTCAATCTAAAATATGGTCTGTTTCATCATTCTATTTGAATGAGGAAGCAACCCTCATTCATCTACAAATTTATCCTTCAAGGATAAAGAACTCCATATATAACTATAAATTTATCCTTGAAGGATAAATTTAATTTCACTTATACATTATAAATCTCAGAATCCCTAGCTCAGTGCTAAGGTTTCCCTCTGAATTCTAAATAGAAAATCTGGCAATGTAAAAATGACGCATCGTTACAAAATCTTTGAGTCATCACAGCAGATCTGCATGAAGCTATTTAGCACAGGTGTTTGCAAAGTTGAGGCATATTCAGGGAATTGAGGGTTCCTATGGTTCACACATGCACACTCCTGGTGTGATTTTGTGCTAATGTTAGTAAAACAGATATAATGTTAAATAACCTATATTTCTCAATGACTCATTAGATGGTAAGAGTTTGTTACATGAGAGCCAAAATTTTCCTACATATCTATCTTGGGTAATTTCTATATTTATATTTGCTCATTTAGAGAAAATTCCAAAGACTTTGAAAGCTCATAGTGAAATCATAAGAACGGCTGAAGTTTTGTATGTCAGATCATATTCTGATACATCCAAATAATGGAACACATACCCTCCTTCGTCCCCACATATACACCTGTCTTTGCAATGAGATGCATTACAGCTATTTATTTCCATAGCAGTCTTCTTCATGATTCTGATGATTCTGCAAGGAATAGGTACATTTTTTTTCTTTTCTTTTCTTTTTTCTTTCTTTTTCCAAGTAGAGTCTTGCTCTAGCCCAGGATGACCTAGAATTCAGTATGTAGTCTCAAGCTGGACTCATGGAAATCCTATTACCTCTGTCTCCAAAGTGCCACCATGCCTGGCAGGGACATTCATTTATATGTGTTATATTTATTTTTATGTCTACCAAACAATGTTTTGTATAGAGCAAGCATTTATTAAGCTCTTTTAAACTGAATGATAAAAAATAATCACGATAATAGTTTAATACTTGGATTATTATGAAATAACATACAAAATTCAATGAGACCCTCTAAGAGCAACTATATTAATAATTCAATTTACTGAAATGTGGAATTTATTAAAAGTTTTCCAGTTACTACTAGTTTGAATTCTAGTTTAGAGGTTTCTTCTGTATATTTCTTTCTGGCTTGTGACTTCTTTCATGAGTAATACATTGTAGTTATTTATTCAACTATTAGATAACTATAAGATTAAAACATGTTAGAATTCACTATTCTATTCTACTCTTAGTTGTAAAGGTTGTAGGACAGAGCAAGATACAGAGTAAAGGAAGAGGATATTATTAGTGTGGGCCTGTACTGTATATACCAATGATGTGACAGAAATCAATATCTGATTTGCATATTTCTTGTTTTTATCCTAAAGTTGTGTGCACCCTTTGCTAGCTCTTGTAACCATCAGTATCATCATGTCAGATGTGATTGTTTGTTTTTGAGAGAGGGTCTTACTATGTAGTGCAGGGAGGCCCTGAGTTCACCATGTAGCACAGGATGGCTTTGAACTCATGGTGATTCTGGGGCCTTTGCTTTACAAATACTGTGGTTGCAGGAATGAGCCACATTTTTTAAAGAATTACATAAAGCTATTTGCATGTTTTCTGGCATATTGATGATATCTATTGCTGCTAGTGGTTTTATGTGATACTCGAAGAGTTTTTATAGACAAGAAATGGTTATCTCTCTGTAGTATTAGGATTTAGGGATTAAATGAAATAGAATTATTTATGAGAGAAGTGATACAATTTATAAAAGATGAAAACATCAAAGATAGCTATGTATAAACATTGATTATTTTTCAACTTACTATCCATAAGATCCCATACATTCTCTGAGACTCTATTTTCTGACCTGTAAAATGTAAGTTAAAAATATATAGCTCATATGATTTTAATAGTATTAAATAAGATGATTCATATGAAAATAATGCTTGACACCACACAAACTTTCAGAGAGAGGAAGGGAGGAAAGAAAGCATAAAAAAAGAGAAAGGATGGGGCTGGAGGAATGGCTTACCAGTTACTGTGTTTGCTGGCAAAGCCAAAGCACCCAGGTTCGATTCTCCAGGACCCATGTTAGCCAGATGCACAAAGGAGCACACATGTCTGGAGTTCATTTGCAGTGGCTGGAGGCCCTAGTGCACTCATTCTCTCTCTTTCTCTTTCAAGTAAATAAATAAAATGAAAAATAAATAAAATGTTTAAATAAAGAAAGAAGAGAAGTAAGATAAGAGAGGAAAGAGATGGCAAAGGGTAGAGAATAAAGTAAGGCTTTCTTGTATGATATTTAGTTATATCATTGAGTAACAAATCACTTAAAATTTAGAATGTTAAGACATTTATCATTTTGGTCAAGAGTCCAGACACAGCTGTATGGACCTGTGCTCCAGGTGTCCTCAGAAGCCTTCAGGGCACAGTGTGCAGTCCTGGAAAGGTGCAAGAGTAGAAAGATGAACACCCAAATCTACTTATATAGCTGTTGACAAGATTCAGTTCCTTACAAAATGTTAGCCTGCAAAGCTCAGTTCTTTTGTGACCATCATAACTCTTAGTTCCCCACCACTTCATAGCATCACAATCTGCTTCTTCAGGATGTATGCTGAGGAGTAAAGAGAGGGAAGAAAGCAACATTGGCTCTTTTTTATAATTTTTTAATTAGTTATCTATTCAGCAAATACAGGCAGTTTGGTACCACTATTAGGCTCATCCATGACCTACCCCCTCCCCAATGGCCCCTCCTTGTTGATGTATATGGGTTGTGCATTATGGAGTTAGCTCACAGTTATTGGTATGATAAATGTCTCTGCATATCATGACCCAACATGTGGGTCTGACATACTTATGTCAAAGTATGTCTGTTTTTTTTTTTTAGGTAAGGTCTTGCTCTAGTCCAGGCTGACCTGGAATTCACAATGCAGTCTCAGGCTGTCCTTTAACTAATAGTGATCCTCCTACCTCAGTGTCCTGAGTGCTCAGATTAAAAATGTGAACCACCATACCAGGTGGATCACTGCCTCTCTTATTTTGATTTTAGAAAGATCACACTTTTTTCTGCTAGAAGCAAACCATTCATCCAGCTCTAGAAAAGTTATAGACAGGTGACAAACTATGAGATTGTGCTGCCTATACAACTCTTCCTACTGATAAATAACATTTACAAATGTAGTGATTAAGAACATGGCCTTGAGAGCCATATTGCTTGTCTTACTTAACAAATTAACCATTAAGTACAAGTTACTTAATCCATTTATTTCCCTGTTTTCTTATCTGTAAAGGAGAGATGAAAATAATTACTATATTTGGAACAAATAATGTAATTTTATGAAGTGAAGTAATTCAAATATCAGAAATACATCCTTAAAACATAGTGATTGTCATTGTCATCCTCACTGTTGTTAATTTTAAACTGTAGGAAAGGCAGAAGAACTCCACCCAGCCACAGAGTGAGGAGCAATGAAAAAAAAAAAAAAAAGAGTAATTCAAATGAGTTTAATCTCACAACACATTTCCTCCTAGGCATTTTAAGAAGAGACATGTCTGGATCTGGTTACCTGCCTGAACCATATCCTAAAAACAGGAGGCTGGGTTTCATGACAAGCAAACTCTCTTGTGCTTGCTAGTGGGATGAGTCCTGCTACCATTGGCAAAAATGAATTTTCATAGTGATTTTTCTGAGAAAAATAATCAATATTTCAAGCCAGAATATTAGGTCTCCCAATATCCTCCTCTGTGACAGCAAACCTAGAAATATGGGAGAGGCAATCCTAGTTTTATAAATGATAAAAGCAGTGAATTTTGCAGTGAATTTACACATATATTCACAATAGAGAAATTGTTTTATTTCTAGCTCCTCGTTTTATTGTTAGTAAAAGCCTTACAGAACAACTGCTCGTAAAATATTTTTCTTTTCTCTTGGGTGATAATGAATTTCCCAGTGGAACTAGAAAAGTTTTGTGTTTTGCTACATAATAACTCAAATATTTTAGCATGTTATACCATAATATTTTTAATTATCTAATCAACAAGGCGTTGTATGTAAAAATAAAACTAAAAATTCAAATGCATATTTTTTTCATTTACATAGGATTCTATAGTAAAGGAGACTCTTGAAATGAAGTAACCTTATGCTTTCACGTTGAAGACAAAATAAATGAGGCTAAGATACTAAAGCCTTTCCTAGTTTGTGCAGTGGTTGGAGTATAACAGAGTAATAATAATTCACATACCTACAATAATAAGTCAATGCTAAGTCAGGCACTATATCAGGCCCTTCCCATTTCTATTTCATGTGAATCTCTCACCATTATTAGTCACTTCACAGTGGAAAACAGAGGCCTGGAAATATATTTATTAACTGTTTTAATATTTTTGTGCACCTTCTACATACTATCATGTAAAATAGTATGTTAAACGTATTTAGACAATAGGATAAGTATCTGTCTTTGAGGAGTTGTCATAGAGTAAGGGCTCACCAGCTCATAACAAGCAAGTAAATAAGCATATAAGTATGCTAGTTAAAATTGTGGTAAGTGAAGAAAGCTGTGCTAAGAATCAAAATCAGTTTACTATAGATACCTGCACACTCATGTGTATAACCATACCATTCATAATAGCTAAATTATGAATGGTTTTATAAAATGTGGCATATGTATACAATGGACTTTTGCTTAGCTATAGAGAATGAATTAACTATGTAGTCTCAGGGTGGTCTCGAACTCACTGTGATCCTAATACCTCTGTCTCCCCAGTGCTGGGATTAAAGACATGCACCACAATGCCCCACAGACCCTAGCAGAGCACTTGATTACCCACCAGAGGTTAATGGTAAGAACCTACTGCTAAAGACACCAATTGCTGTCAGCATGGACCAAGCAAAAACCTGATTGGAATCCAGAGGAGAGTCAGTTCTCAGGTAATTAGCCCATCCAGTGCTGGAAGGTGCTACATGAGCTACTAGGGGAAAGTGGCCAACATATGTCCAAGCAAAGTCTAAGTGACTCAGAAGCAATCAACCTGACATGATGCTCACACAGTGCAATAGTGGCACACAGCCATGGTGTAACCAAGTGCTCTTGGCTTGGCTAACAGAACCACTCAGTGGAAAGGAAACCATATCTGGAATTGGGAAATAGGTCAGAATCATATCCAGATAATGATTCTGCTTTCAATTGTCAAGCTCCCACTAATCTTACACTATAAAAGTATCTAAACCCTTATAATTCTCTCTAAATTAATAATGGTTATCCCATTTAACTTGTGCTGACTTCCTCTCTGTTAGAGAACCTGCTTCTCTTTTTCAAATGGGAACTGGACTTGAGGAGATAAACCACCCAGGACACTCCACCCTGTGCCAGCTGAAACCACAGAGGAATTGGGGAAATAAGCAAGAATGCTGCTCCCTTAATTAAGCTGATATCAGCACAAGGGTGATGGAGAAAGATACTGACGACCCTCAACACCTATCACACCAGACAGCTAGATGTTCCTAAGTGACCATCATTGAAGTAGACTTAAAATGTTTCCAGCATGACTCAGGGAACCTTGTGGAAGAGGGAGTGGAAAGATTGTTAGAGCCACAAGTTGGGACATTTTACACAGACATTGCCTCTTCCCCATAACTGAATGCTGCCCCATAATGCATGACCCACCATACCCATGGTGTTGACCTGCATCCCCAATAGGAAGGCATCTTCAGAAAAGGGGCAAGGAAGAGGAAAAGGATGGTGCCAATGTGATACTTACATGTGATATTTACATATAAATATGTTCATATCTCATAATAAAAAATAAAATATATATTTTTAAAAGCATGAATTATATTGTTTATAGGAAAATGGGTGGAACTAGAAGTCATCATGTTAATTAAATTGACACAGTCTACAAAACACAGTTCTTTCATATCTTCTATCATATGTGGAATCATGGAGAGAAGATGGCATCAAAGTTAATGGAGGACTACTAGGAATATGAAAGTGGAAGTGAAGAGGAAATGTGCAGTATAAGAAAGAGCAAAACAGGGGCTGGAGAGATGGATTAGCAGTTAAGTGCTTGCCTGTGAAGCCTAAGGACCCTGGTTCGTGGCTCCATTCCCAACTCATGTTAGCCAGATGCAGAAGGGGGCACATGCGTCTGGAGTTTGTTTGCAGCGGTTAGAGGCTCTGGAATCCCCCCCCCATCCCTTTCTCTCTCTGTCTGTCACTCTCAAATAAATAAATAAATAATGAACAAAAATATTAAAAAAAAGAAGAAAGAGCAATACAGAAGCCAAACAAAGTATGTAATATACATGTATTTAACTTTCCCAACAAAACATTACATTGAATAATCGGCATCTGTTAATTAAAATCAATAAGGAAGAAACAACCAGCAATAAATGATCATGAAGTAGCAATGTTAAATCTGAGCCTAGTCATTCAGAAGAAGAGCGAAATTAGGTGTTCCAAGGGTAGAAAGAAAGGACAGAGCCTGAGAAAGGAAAGTCTATGAAGCTATTGTTCATGTTTGGTACCCCAGAACTTGGAAAACTGAGGCAAGATGATTGCCACAAGTTCAAGTCTAGCCTAGAATAAAATGTGAGACTCTGTCATGAAAAAGGAAGAAAGGAAGAGAAGGATAGAAGGAGGGAGGAAGGGGGGTAGAAGAAGAGGAGGAAAAGAAGGGGAGGAGGTTCTACGTACTGGGAACATTGGCTCTGGGTAAGTAACTGCCTGAAGTCACTAAAAAGACAAAATAGTGAGTCATATCTAGACTCAAAATATGATCCTGGTCTGTCCTTTGACTATACTCTTAAGTCAACTAATAAAAGACACCAAAATAACCATAACCCTTAATGTCTGATAAAGCATCTTCCTTCCAAAAACCTTCAGAAATGATGACAATCTCAATGGAAACATGTATTTTTAAACTTATACAAAATTGGGAAATTTGTCAGTTATCATTTTTCATGATTATAAATTTCAAACATGAAAAATACCAAAAGGTGAGTGTGGCTTTCAGCTATCCAACTAAAAATAAGACTTACTAGAGTCCAAGCCAATAGCAGAACCACCTCTCACTATCCCCAAGATACTGCCAGTTGAAAGATATGCTGAGAACCCCAAATCTAAGGCTGGAATCCTTACTGAAAATTGTGGGTTTTTTTTCCCATGTTGGCTTGAGGCTGTAATATACCAACAGTTTTAACTATAAAAGAAGCAAATTAGTCTTATATTAACACTGATGAGAGAAGAAACTTGACTGACTACCTCCTAAATGTCAAGGAACATTATAGTCCCTGTGCTTATACTGCCTAACTTTTCCCCCTCACAGAAAACCACGATGTAGGTATTTTTTAAATGTAACTTTCCAAAAAAGCCTCAACAAAGGAATTTTTTACTCAAACTCACACAAATGAAAAATGTAAACCCATACCCAATTACTGCAGATGATATCTTCCCCCAAAACTTACTTTTTGAGGTGAAACATTAGGGTAGAGTAATGAATCTGAAGCTCAGACATGGATAGTGATAGATTATCTGTCTAATTTGAAAAAAACTCAACACTCTTGGATTCATCTAGATCATTCATCAGTCATTGTATTTGGGAAGCTGTAGAGAATCTCTGTGCTATATAATTTGGCTTTTAAATCAAGCTCCTTTGAAT